>NW_027176340.1:3572627-3612750 GCF_023349555.1 Cebidichthys violaceus | reverse complement strand
TGTTTGTGATGGAGACACCAGACAAACTTAAAACACTCTATAAAAGACAGAGGAAAAAGGAAGTGCGAGAGACAAAGGGTCTCACCGAAACATTTCACAAATTACCTGAGCATGCCATTGGGCACCAAGCTCAGGGTCAACATGTGTGGTGAATACTCTGGGAGAAAAAAAAAACACTGCTAAATTTGGAGAATGTCACTGCCCCTCCTTCAACTCATTCCTGATAGTGGTATTACACAAAAACAAAAAAAGCACTCCCAGGTAGCCAACGGGTCTCTTCAGAGGTCCAGGTGGAAGCAGAGTCACCAGAGAAATTGACACGTGGTTAGAACTGGTGTAACCCAAACTGAATGATGGTTTTAGCGGCTGGGGATTTCTCTAAACTCTCTAGGAAAAAAAAATAAATAAATCCCAGCTGCCCTCTATCCCATTACTGAGTCCCAATTAATTTTGTAGTCATGGAGATACAGGAGAGGACCTAGAAGCCTATAAGCTACTTACTTGTGCCCTCCATTCCCAAAACTGGCCTTAGTCATTTACATTTGTTGGGGTGTGCATATCTGCGTATACTGTAAGGCGTGTGCGTGTGCGGTGTGTGTGTGTGTGTGTATGCATGTTGTGAGTGAGCGTGAATGTTGATGGGTGAACTAATGGTAAGTCATATACACTCTTGAGATTGTCTTACCTGATTTATTTTTATATAGCCTAGATAAGAGAAAGTTAATTATAGAAATGTGTGATTTGCTAGTCTCCTGTGTCACATGTGAAGAGTAATCCTGTGTAAGGTTCAATGTCTTGGCACAGAGGCTGCAGTTATTGGAGGCTCTAGCCAATCATCCATTGTAAGGAGTGCTCTTTCTTAAACAGTATTTTGCTACCCCCCCCCTCCCCCCCCCCCCCCCCCCTCCCCCCATGTTATCATGTCATGGTGAGAAATGGCCAATACTTTCAAATCTCGACCAGTGAATATTGTTTTTGCACCTCAGTATAATTTTTTTAAGGGATGGTAGCGGACCAAGATTTTTTTTGATATGGGCTAACATAAGAGCCAGAAGTAATAAGCTTGATAGCTGCATAAAAGCGCACATTTATGAAGCATGCATGCAACCAACCGGTCAACATACAAAAACATGAGACGTTTTTAAAAAAATGAAACAGATAAAAAATCCTTCTTTTTTTTTTTTTTTTTATGTTAACCATATATGTTTACCGACATAAAGTTTAGATTTCAGTAACAGATGTTTAGCATGCATTGGCCTCCCTTTGACCAACACAAAAGGCGTCCAAAGGGATCACACTCTCAGATAATGGAATATACGTGTATTTTATAGCAGGGGAGATCTCCATCTCGTCTTCGTTCCTTTAATCAACAAAATAAACTTTAATGGCACTAAATATACACCGCCAGGTTACCATGAGTCAGTTGTAAATGCCTGGCCTAATGAAACCCATGCATGAGCACACACACACACACACACACACACACACACACACACACACACACACACACACACACACACACACACACACACCCACTGAAGACACAAGTATGAAAGACAATTTTCAGGATACATAGATATACACTTAGTTTCCATGGCGACAGCAGCTGTTGTCAAAGGCTGGCGACTGCTCAGCAACGGTTTGTTAATTGGGGCGGGAAGGTCTGGTTGCATGCGACGTATGTTCAGCACATATACAAGAACACACACACACACACACACATAGGCATGTGCCCATTAAGAGACGGTATGCAGTCACATGTTAGCAGAGCCACTCCTCACTGTGCATATACTAGTACTGTGTAAAAGTAACATTATGATGTACGTTGTTATGTTAATGTCTAAAAATCTCTGTAGCATTTCATAAATACTACAAGTCCCCTGAATGCATTCTCTATTATCTCTTTATATTCCGACACAGCGAAGAGAAACAGTCTTACGTATCACTGAGAATTAAACATATTACATGAATTACCATACACAGAACAATAGAGGGACAACAGTGCTGTATTTTAACATGAATCCCACACCTTAAAAAATGTGAATTAAATCATATATTAGGATGGACTTCATAGACCGATATAAGCAGAGTTAGTATAATGTGTGAAGAACCCGCTGTTCCTCCCTCAAACCCTTTGAAATCTAATTTTGAATGTGAAGCTACAGCATTTTTTGTAACACCTTTAAAATAAATTCAGGAGCAGGTATGTCTTAAATCATAATAACGTTCTCTAATGTTAACAGGACATGCAGAGAAGAAGAACCTCACTGCCAACAAAACCAATTCTCAAAGAAAATCAAGGACCAAACTGTAAAAGCTTCCTGGCACAAGTATAATGGTGAAAAGACACAAATAACAGAGTTGATTGCACTAGTATAATATAGGTGTCGAGTAAAATGTTAGTCCAAAGTCAAAAAGAAGATGAGCGACATATGTATTTTAGTGTTGTCGTTAAGAGTCTAATCACAAAACCCCCCGATTTCATTTCCTGTTTTAATCACAGAGTTGAACCATTTCATATCGCTCTCCCATAGTGAGAGGAGCTGAGGTGTGAAAGGAATAGCAATGACTGCGAGAGGCAGAGGGAACCGTGTGTGTGTGTGTGTGTGTGTGTGTGTGTGTGTGTGTGTTGTGTGTGTGTGTGTGTGTGTGTGTGTGTGTGTGTGTGTGTGTGTGAGACAGCAGTGAAGCCAGGGCATTAGAGCTGTGTCGCTGTGTCGCTTAATGGGAAAGAATGAGCTGCATGTCGGGGGGGGGGGGGGGGGGGGGGGGGACGACCTGCTTCTGTTTTACCCCATATTCTATCTGCAGTTCTGACTAACATGCAACTGTAACACAAATTGCAATCTAATGATATGAGATATTGAGATGACTTTATTTTTTAAAGTGCAGATTCATTTACTGCTGAGAAGAGGGGAGGCACATTTTTATGGATCTTAATTAACACACATCACATAATTAGGCAAGGATGGATGTTTGAGTCGGTGATAAATGAATTGTATGCGGCTTCAACACAACATTCCTTTTTTTTTTATTTATTTAAGAGAAACATTGAATCAAATATCTAATCATTGTCCTTTGTTGCACATCTGCTCATATTCGAGGCTAAGTTCACAAAAAGAAAAAAAAGGTCACTCTCAAAATCTTAAACTTAAATGTTGTCTGCAAAGAGGGGATACGAAATGATTGATTTCATTTGTAAAGTGAGGAAAATGTCCTCCGGCATAACAATTGACTGCAGTTTTTAAAACAATTTCAGATGGTGATATTCAGAATGCATCATTTTTTTTTAAGTCTCCCCAAAAAGGTGCGGTGCCTGTGCTGCTCCTCCGGTTATAATCATACATTAGTTAATAATTCCCACAATAAACATCTTCATATCACTTTACACGGTGGAAGTGGCACAGGTTCAACTACACAACGGAAAAGATGTACGCGCAAACTTTGTCTATTCATTTCATTTTCAAGAGAAACGTTTGGTTCAAAGACCAGTTGGATGTTAGTTCCTGGTTAACTTTTCACTGCATATTTATCTCTACCTTATGAAAAGTCAAGGCCAATGTATGCCAACACCTTTTACCTCGTCACACACAAAATGTCCATGGAGATTTCAAAATGTTTTCTAAAGTTGTAAAGAAACACGTTTAAGTCAGACATGACCTTCCGACTCCATTTCATCAGTCAGAGAAATTCAATTAAATTTCATTCAGATCACACAACCTCTCATGGAGAAACATCTGAGCTTCTGTCCCAGCATTTAGGTTCCCTATAGTACACCGATGGAAAAAGTACTAGAACTGTACTCTGAAGTAAAAGTACTGGTACTATAAATATATTTTGAACATGATAAGGCTAGAAAGTAGATTGCATTTAAATGTCAACTTCTACACAAGCGGAACAACATCAATAAGAAAACCCCTTGTGTCCAAACCAACAGATGGCACTCTGCAGACTGTGCATACAAATTATTATTATTATTATTAATTATATGAATATACAACTGCCTTCCTTGATATAGAGAGGAAACAAATTTCAAGACAATTCGACAAAAAAAAAAAAGGATCGACAATAAATAAAACGAGGTATGGACATCACGTAGTAGAACAAAACACCACCAAAGCACACAGTGTGGACATGTAACGTTGAACAATAGAAACAGCAAAGGAGAGACTGCACCGTTTTGGTTTTTTTGCACACCGTAAAAGCGCGCACATGCAACCACGTGGTTGTCAACATTGTGCTCTGGAGAGTTCAGCAGTGTGTTGTTGTACTCACCTGTCTGAACTGGTTCAACTCGTCTGCTCGTTAACCAGGCTACTCGGCCCCGCTGCGCCGTTGTTTTGATCGCAGAGGGGACACCGTCACATCAGGCACACAGAAAGTAAAAGTTCATCAGTGAGCGGCAGATCGAAATCACCCTCTGGGGGAGTCCACCATGTTAGCATTTAGCATGTGTTAGCCGGATGTTGCATTCAATTTGTCATTAATTAAGATAGATGCGACAGTGTTTAAACTATGCCTTGGTACTGTTACAATGCTACATACAAACACAGCCTATGTGATCCTTAATTGGATTGTGATTGACGTGCTGGCCCCAGGACATGACCCGAGCATCAGTGAACGCAAACATGTTATATGGTCATCGTTTCCGGAGCGTCTCCTCTCTGGAGAGCTGCCCTCCAGCAGCCGCAGGCCTCACCTGCAGCCGCAGGCGAACCTGCCGCTTCCTCTCTGCTGCAGCCGCTGATGTGTCTGATATTCTGTTCCATTCTCGCACAGTTTATCCGTTTTTACCTTGTAAGGGAAGCGACTTGAAATGCAGTACAATACTTGTGATAAATAGTTGGTTAGGCTACTTCAGTAAAAGTAAAAATTACCGATTTTTAAAAAAGAAATCACAAAATACTAACGAGAGTAAATGTATTGCATTACTTCCGACCCCCCCAAGGACCATGTTTTTCTGAAATATCTTCAATAATGATGACAATCAATATTCCATGAACAGACAGCAAGTATTATTTTAGAGAACTGAAATTTATTTATGGGCAAATACTACGCAAATACGCACTCGTGAGCATAGACACAGAAATCCTGAAACTAGTATTGATCATCTTAAGCTTTTAGACAAGGTATTGCAAAAGACACATTGTGATTTCATACGTACATGACTGTGATACTGTGACATGGTACCACCATAATTCAAAGCAAAATATCAATTTATTTTTTCAAGTCATCCTTCCCTCCATCTTCCAAGGGAGCCAATCGTCTAAAAGAGCTTTTAATTTGACAGAGATCCTTGTGGACTAATTCAAAGGACTAAACCATCATATTTCATGAAGAAAACACGATCAAGTGATTTGTTTTATTTCTCATTTATCGATACAAACTAAGATGAAGAGCACAGATTCTGAAACATTTCAATAACAAGACTCCCAACTGTACTGTAAATGCATTTGTTTTGTTTTTTTGTAACTTTCATTCAAACTTGGTTGTCACTCTAGCTGCTAAATTTAACTGTTAAGAGGTTCAGGTCTTTTTTATTTTCTGTTAGAACCCCATAGGAACCTTTTTCAAGGACGTGGTACTTTCCAAACCCAGTGAGAACCACTGCTTTAGCAAGTACAGCCCAATTCCACACACTCTGAATATAACACTGTATTACAGGGTTGGGGTCGATTCAGGATGCCTTGATGGAGTAAAACACACACACGACACACGACACAATAAAAGGAACCAGTATTAGAGCATGAGACTAATTAAAACCGAGTACAAATTAAAAACACAAACTATATTTTTTTCTACGTTTAAAGCTCTCAGTGAAATTGACCCCAACCTTGCCTAAGCCATCAGTCTTTATAAAGAACACTGTTTCCAGGGAATTGAAAAAAAAAAAAGCTATTTGAACGACCTTAGCCAGCTCTTATACAATGTTGTTTGTAGGTCCCGAGGCTGTCTGTTTTGTAAAAAAAACAAAACTCATTTTTACCTGTTGACTTTCTATGCTGTTGTTTCTGTATAAATGTTCTATTGTTCAGTGCATGTTGTAACTTTTGGCGTTGTGACTGGTTGTGATTCACACAGAGCCAGTACTTGTCATGTTTAAAAAAAAAAAAAAAAAAAGTGTCTCTATGTCCGAAGATATTTCTATTTCTTAAGACAAAGCAACATTTCCCTTGGATGACTAAAATGAAATAAATCAAATCACTTTACATTTTGATTAGGGGATTTCTGACTTTCATTTTACTGGTAATTTGCAGCTTTTGATGCAAAAACGAAACAGGAATATGTAATATTAAAGCTTTTTGTTGAGCAGTAAGGACAATAAATGTATTATATTGTGATTAAGAAATAGGATTTTCATTGGAACAAATTCAGCCGCATTAACAAAATGTTTACGTGCACTAATCTGGAGAAGAAGGCACAAAGGAGCGTTGCATTGTGGCCAGTATTTCATATTCGGGCAGATTGTTCTTTAAACACAAGTCTGAGTAAACATGTAGAGGAGGAGGTTAGATAAAGAGGAAGCTGTGGGCTGTTGGGCAGGAACAGGCCTCCAGCCTCCCCACACGCCTCCACACACCCCTGCACCGAGGGTTTCCCACCGCCTGCCACTGGAGAGACTGTCTTCTGCAAGGAATCATGGAGGGAGGAAGGAGTTAGCGGTCACACGGTTTCTCTTTAAATCCAAAGAGATAAACAATGGCGCCATCTAGCGGTAGTCCTCACTGTTACCGATCAGATCTGAGAGATCCAACACAACTGATCGACACGTCGGTAGTCCACCAACAAATGCACCTCTTAAAAAACAGACACAGCTATTGTGTCAGAAACAGGACAGTGTTATACAAGCTAGACTGTTGCGAGATACTAAGACCTTCTGTCCACGCAGTGCGACGATGTGCGTCCTGTAGATCTGGTTATTCATCACGTGCATGCCACATGCACGCCATACACATTCATGGCAACGGTGGTCCCACTATTCTACGACTATTCTACTGGTGCCGGTAATGCTGCAATATTTGCAGCGATGCATCAAATAAAAGCAGAGAAGAAGAAGACTTCCTACTGGTGAACATGGGGTGTAAACAATGGTTAAAATCAGCTTTGCAGAGGTTTTAATGAGGAAGGAAGTACATGCATCACGCAATGTGTGTTGGTGAGACACACTGAAATGTAAACAGAACTTTTATTTGGCTCCAAGAAATCTCCACTGAGCTCCTTTAAGGCACGTCTGTGAATGGACTGCTCTCAAAGACTGCATGGTCAATTGCAAAGAGTTCATATGGTGTAATCACTGCTTCTGTAGCGATGCAATTACAGAAAATTTGACTTTTTTTTTTTTAGGCTTGCATTTTATGAGCTACAGTAATCCTACTATAGCATATCCTTAAAGGAACAGTTCAACGTTCTGGGATAATTTGTTTTGTTCGTGGAGAGTTAGGGGAGAAGATCTAATTTCATGGTTGAATAAACCCTTGGCTGGGCTTTAAACACAAACACCTTATCTATCTCTTCCCCGGTCATTAACATGAGCAGCACAAACTTACATTTGTGAGGCTTTATGAATTTAAAAAAAAAAAAATGTTAGCTGACAGACATAGCTTTATTTTTTTTTTTTAATTTTCCAATCATGATGAAGAACATTCTCGGTTCTTTGCATTGTCACCTGCCCTCTTCGTTTTCCTCTCCGTCTCCGGCGCAATGCGTCTGTCCAGCAGCGAGAGCCGGCGGCTGGCACTCGACACACACGCGGTGCCCCTCCCTCAGGTGCTGCATCCACTGGGTGTGTGGACCCCAACTCTGCTGGCATCCTTTAGTCAGAGAGGTCAACTGAAACTGGACACAATACCTATTTTACACAAACACACACACACGAACCAAATTCAGAGTAAATTCATATTGACAATACATGAGAACATATCAAAGGCAAAAAAAACAGAACTTGTTACCCTATAATGTCGCTGCTGTCAGGGATGTCTCTCTTCTTCCTGGCGTTGCCGTAGCCTCCCGTGATAATCAGTGCTGGGACTGCAGAGGGAGCATCCATGGTGAGAACATCACATGCGACCATATGTTGCAGTATACCTAATACCTTTCAAATGAGCGTGTGCTGGGAAAATGTTCATGAAAGTAAGACTCTCTGGTGAGAAACAGCCTGGGAGGCTGGAAGAAACAGATGCAGTCATGTGCTTCATCAGATGGTTTGAAATGATACTGCTTGAACTGCTACATATGTCTGAAGACCCCCGTGGATCCGAACCCCACTATCACTCTTTTACATCAAAACATACATCAGGACAAGATATTCTGTGCAGTTGTATACATCCTTGTCAATAGAGCAGGTAATAAAATGTCAAAATCTGTATTTCTGCTCTTCTTACTATGTGCTTCATTGCCACAGCAGCATATGTTATGATGAAACATATGAATTAAATGATTAAAGACAGCACATGTAGGATTATCAGAACTTTTTCTATTCGCTGAGTCAACATTTATACAATCTAACAATGTTGACATATATCTAAAATGACAACAAGGTCGTAATTAAAACAAATCCCTTGTTTTGCATGTGACTCATGTGTTTTTTGAATATCAGAATTAGATGTGAAATGATCTTCTTAATCATTAGTGGGTGTATGAAGGGATATGTGGTTTTCAGCATTATTTGATTGTCTTTTACAGGTCAGTTAACAAGTAAGAGTGTTGCTGTTTTTTTTTACACTGTTCCAGCTATTAACTTCAGACGTGATATTGCTTAATCAATACTCTTTTGAATAACCTCGCTGTACCAAGCGATATTTCTTCTTAATAACTTTCACTAGATAACAGGATTAAGTTATTCCACCGAGTGTCGGAGAATAATGTGATGATCCCACAGGAACCATGTATATTTTTCTCACCGAGTGGGTTGTGACAGTTCCCTTGCTGGGACCAGTACTCCGCGCAGCCGGCTTGCTCCTCCAGATTGGGACAGGGTCTGCCTGCGTTGAGTGGCTCCTGCAGGATCGTCCTGCTCCGCCTGCGGACTGTGGCCCTGCAGGGCTCAGCACAGCCCGACCACTGCGTCCACTCGCTCACCACACAGGACAGCGCTGAGGGACAAGAGACAACCAGTTGTCACTTCTCAGGTCAACAAGTCAGAACATTTCAGCGACATCGTAGACCTCCAGTAAATATGACAGTCTCTCTATTAACATTTCTCAAAGCCACCCAGAGATCCACAGCAAATTTGGCTTCTAATACGAAATAATAGTATAATTATGTAAATGTCTTGTATCAGTTTGGTTAGGCCTATGTTTCTACTGGTGTAGGCTATATGATGGCTATTTTATTAAGTATGCAAAACAAAACAAAAAAAGCCAGTCTCACTAATACCAACATTACAATGTTCTGCAATAGATTACATTGAATTTAATATTTGACAAACAGAACCCACCTGGGCAGGCTGTCTCATAGTCGTGGCAGCAGTCCAGAGTGGAGACACAGGCCTGGTCGCAGTAGCAGGGGCCGTAGGACCGGTCGGACCTCCATCCTTTGCTGATGCACGACGGGTCCCGGCCGATGCAACATAGACCTGTCTCCCGACAGCCCGACCGACACGGACCGACGAGGAATAAAGAGACCCCGAGACAAACCAAGGTGACAGAACTGCTCCTCCCGACTGTCATCACGACAGTGGGCTCTGTTATAATATTAGATTTAGCAGTAATCCCAGTCTGAGGCTGTTCACCGGCGGAGTGTTTGAAAGTTCTGTCCTGTTAAAGTGTTTATAAAAGCGTTGATGTTAACTCACTCCTCTCATCTGTTGATCGGTCAACAGGAGTCGAGGCACTGACCGGTGAGTTGGAAGTTATTCATGTGTCAACTCTGTATCTCTTAAAGGAACAGTTCACCACTGTAGTTAAGTGTTATGGTTCGTTTGCTACCTCTCCAAATGCATTGCTTGATCTTCCCAAAGCATAAAACTAAATCTGTTTTCACTGTGTTTTGATTTACAATATAGTTTTTCCTGCATTACAATATATTAAGCATTAGCCTGCCTGAATTAAATTAAGAAAGCTCACCTAATTACTGGGGCTAAATGGCAGAAACAGATGATATGGACCCCCGCTAGGATGCATTTGCATGGCATTTTACAATTTTCTGCAGAAACCATCAGTAAAATATATAAAAAAAATCTACCTTCACTTGCAAAACCCCAGTTTTTGCTTAAAGTCTCTCTCTCTCTCTCTCTCTCTCTCTCTCTCTCTCTCTCTCTCTCTCTCTCTCTCTGTCGGCGTAGCAACAAGCTTCCCAGGCCCACATGTGTGCCTCAACATGTGAAAACAGTGGATTAATGAAACTCCTGGTGGCTGAGGTTATTCATGCAAAAAGAACAACAGTGTGGGCAGTGCAGGCTCACTAGAACTAAGACTCCCAGTAGCCTTCTGCTGTGTGTGTGTGTGTGTGTGTGTGTGTGTGTGTGTGTGTGTGTGTGTGTGTGTGTGTGTGTCCCGGGAGAAGATGGGAACAGAAAAGAGGGGTGAGCTGAAAGATTAGACTGCTCAAAACACCACAAGCTCAAGATTAGCAACTGAGGGAAACATACATAGAGACACAGTGAAAAAGCATTACCGTGACAGTTGTGTGGCCCCACCTTGTGGCCCCACCTTGTGGCCCCCTACACAACTGCTTTAGAGACGATGAGCACTGATTGCTCCGTTAAACATGTCAGCGCTACACATACACAACCGCTGGCCCATAGACACCAGTCACGCCCTCTCTCATGTTCTTATAATGTATTTCTCTTTTTTATCATCAGGCAACTTGAAGAAGCAATAGTCTTAATTTCTAAAGTAATTCTCACAGCAAAATCATTGATTATTGTTTACATTTGGGCCATGGATCGTGTCTTAAAAGTTGCACGGATTCGATTAACTCAGTTCTGAAAAGACATAAATGGCCCGGTGTCGGATGGCTTCCCGCCAGTAGAAAACACTACAGTCAAATATTTTTTATATAGCATATAAAAAAACAACAGGAACACTGGCTGGCAAACAATCAGAAAAGAATCTGCCCACTGGATCCACAACTCTTGAGCTGCATGCCCATGTTCAGGTATTACCAGCAGATTTAAGGAGCTCGCTTTGATATGATCTTTGCTGTTGCTGAAGCGTTGCTCAACAAGTCACAGTAGGGCAACAATTCTTGGCAGCATTTCGACTAAACTCCTTTTACAGCCTTGGCCTATTTCTGTATATAAATTCTGTATATATAAATAAATATATCAATATTTGTTGTGAGATCAAAAAAAAATCAACCTGGTTAAAATGTTGTTGTTCATTATCTTTAGAATATATACTGCAGATATGCATAGATGACCTTTACATTAATGGTAGTAATATCAGCTAAGACGCAACAATAAATGGAGGTGATTTATCATTTTAATTTATAGGTTAAAACATTGCAAATGGCTCACAAGCCACCACAGGGGAGTAAACAAGGCCGGCAGTGTTCACCAAAAAAAAAAAAAAAAAAAAGCAAAAACGTGACACACAACAAGCAGCTTTCATGGGACATAAGTAACAATGCAGAGATTTAAAGTTGCCATTAACATAATCTCCTTATGTTCTTATTTAATGTGATCGCGGGGCAGAACTAAAGTGTGTCCTTGTACGGTGAACTAGAAATGTAAACTTAATTAAATGCTCGACGACAACTTCGCTGCGATGCATCAGTGCAAACATCTGAGCCACGGCACTCGCTGTGTGTACAAGCTGTCTGAGAGCATTTGTACTCAATTAGCAGCTGTTAATTCTCCTTTTCTTACTTATCTAGTATTACTTAAAATACCGTTACATAAATACACAACACATACATGTGTAGATTATATGAAATATTCATTAGTCATGGCACAGTTGAGGCTGTTTGCACTGAGAAGCCTGAGAGATAAACTGAGGTGTTTGAATACACATGTAATGGTATTTATATTTAAATAAAGGTGTGTAATATGTGTAATATGGTATTTAGAGGCAGCCTACGTTGAGTGTACAGTACGTGCAATGCTGTGAACTTTAGAATAATAATGTACTTAAAGAATCTGATGCCGTTTGTCTCAGTAACGGTGCAAAAGCATACATTATTGCATCAACAGTGATTTCATTAGGAGCTCGAGGTATTTCCTCTAATCCGGGAGGAGAGTGTTTAAATAAACCACGGATGGAGGCTGAGGGTCACAGAAGGAGGGGAACACCAGCTCGGCCGTCTGCATCTTTTTCCACTAACGCGGTCTAACGCTTAACGTCGGGCCGTAGGAAACACACACCGTCCCAGATAACAAGGCGTGAAGCGTCATCCACTGTAGGCTGCTGCTGATCAAGGCCGTCAGCAGTAAAGTAGTTGAACAATGATTTTCCTAATGGACCTCCAGATGATGCTGCTAGACGTGATCTACTTCATCCTGCGCAACTCCGTCCGGGTTTTCCTGCGCCCTCGCACCAAGCCCATTGACGGCGAGCTGGTGCTGATCACCGGATCGGGTGGCGGCCTGGGTCGTCTCTTCGCGCAGGAATTCACCAAGCACGGGGCAGAGGTGGTGCTGTGGGACGTAAACAGCGGTCCCAACGAGAAGACGGCCAAGCTGGTGCGCGAGATGGGGGGTGAGGCGCACACTTACACGGTGGATGTGACCAACAGGGACGACGTGTATCGCAACGCGGAGCTCGTGCGAAAGGACTTGGGCCGGGACGTCACAATGCTGGTGAACAACGCTGGAGTGGTGGCCGGGGAGCGCATGTTAGACTGTCCCGATGAACTCATCGAGAGGACCATGAAAGTCAACTGCCACGCCCTCTTCTGGGTGAGAACTCTACTATTCAAAAGTCAAATGTGTTAAGATATTTCACCAATCACACCTAGAGTCAAGACAACATCCTTTAGACCAGGCAGGAAGTCCAGCTGCCCATGACTTATTACATAGTAATAAACGTCTTATTACCACGAGGACAGAGACGGATCTATGTATTCTTTTTCATGTTAGCTCGGTACAGGTACTTCTTATTAATCTGCTCATCCATAATAATAATCGCTTCTCTAATCACGGTAAGGAGAGTAAATTGTGTTCGTATTTCCCAATCAGTAACTTTTGTTTGAATGAAATCAAATATTGATCATAATTCAGACTTTTTTTTTTCAGCTGTGCGTAAACAGACAGATTTGATTGTGTGCCAGTTTTAGTAAATACTTCAAAAACTAAGTCATAAAAGTTGGCATACGATCAAAAACAGTTCGTCTGTGCAGCTTCATGTTTCATTAAAATGTCATTCTGAGGCACATCCTCTGTGGATATTTAGCAGCAAAACCACGCATACATTACACAAGTAAGGCGACGACCACTTGTGGGTGGAATTCAGTCATCGTCTCGATGTATAGAAGTGAATGTTGAGGAGTCACGTCTAGAAAAGGGAGAAATGAAGCTTTTGATCGTCACAATGTACGACGTGTTCAGCCTCGGCTGCGGTACAGAGCAGGTTATTGTGCACATGTGTGACACATGACATGTAAAATGTGTGACGCTAATAGCTTTATCCGCTTCACACTATGGACTACACAGTAGGATATCCCCGCATAAATCCTCTTAATGAGAAGCTGCTGGAAAACATAAGCTTCCCTCGCATTGAGCAACATTTAAGTCATTTAAGTCGTATGAACACTACACGGTTTGTTGCCTCATAATAACATGCTTGTGTGTGTGTGTGTGTGTGTGTGTGTGTGTGTGTGTGTGTGTGTGTGTGTGCGTGTGCGTGCGTGCCTCAGACAGTGAAGGCCTTTCTCCCTCAGATGAAGGCCCAGAATCACGGACACATCGTCACCATTGCCAGCGTCCTCGGTCTCTTCAGCACAGCTTGCGTCGAGGTGAACCAGGGAGAGAGGGAGAGAAACATCAGCGCACCACAAAGACACGACAGCTTTACCGATACAGTCGTTCTCTCGCTTCTCTGTCTAAAGTCATATCGCTAAAGTCTGAGCAGGTCTGAGGTATTTAACGATAATTGTGTAAATGGTAAATTATTCAATGGCAGTTTTGATTTTTTTTTCGTTTGAGACAGGATTACTGTGCCAGTAAGTTTGCTGCAGTGGGCTTCCACGAGTCTCTGGCACATGAGCTGCTGGCTGATGAAGTGGAAGGAGTGAAGACGACCCTCGTGTGCCCTTACATCGTAGACACGGGCATGTTTGAAGGCTGCAAGATACGGTAAACTAAATGCATAGATCGTCACCAATTCAATCCCATCCTTTCATTAAACGTGAATGGGGTGATTTCAACCCAACCAACACAGACACACCACTTTCCTTCATGAACTCCATTATTAAAGACTTGCCGGTTTGCTTCTGTTCCGCTATATTCAGGTTTCCAACGTATTTCCTTTGCAGTAATCGTTCTGAAACGTTTAATGTTCATATGCTAAATTAAACACAGGAATATGGTTGGCTGCTCATGTTTGGGTTTGCTTTCCAAAATGCTAAATACCAACTCCTTAAGTGACAGGCCTGCTTGTCCTTTGATGCCCCCACTAGGGAGGAAGTGGAACTGCTCCTACCTCCTCTGGAGCCCCGGTACTGCGTGGAGCAGGCCATGAACGCCATCCTGATCGACCAACCGCTAGTGTGCATCCCCCGCCTCACATACCTGCCGTTCCTCTCCAGAGCGTAAGAACAAAAGCTACACCTTCGTATCAACCACAGACCGTATACAAGTTGCTTAGCAGCAGATGTTCAGTATTTTCTGTTCTTTTTCAGACTGCTGCCGTGGGAATCAAACGTGATCACGTATCGTTTCATGGGGTCCGACAAGTGCATGTACCCTTTCATTGACGCCAAGAAGAAACAAACGTCCAACGGCTCTGTTAAGGTCGCATAGTCGCACCTGAGCACACTTAAAGACAACTTTTGGGAGTCAAAACCTTCAAAATTAAAATGAAATGTCCTTAAAAAAAAAGAAAAAAGAAAAAAGAAAGCTTGTGTGGACAGCAGTGAGTCAATAACGAACGATCAGAAGTAGTGCAGAGGCCAGACGGATGCGATCTTAAGGAGGATCATTCGGAAGTGTGCGCTAGATGACGACTCAGCCAAGTGGTCATCAGCAGCCGAAAAAAAACACACATTTCAGACGGAGTTTAAGGTCCCTTCAAACCTGTGAGACGACACAAACACTGTCCAGTGACCGAATCCTGAACCAGTGGAGCGACTTTAATATCTGTCATTTAATAACGTACCAGCGGGTTATTAAGCCGTCTTATGTTTACATCAAATAAAATGAATGAAAACCGCTACGCCGAACGTGAAAAGTGTGATGAGAGTGATTTCTGTGATTGTGTTCTTTTAAATTTCACAGGGCATGAAAAGAGTAATAACGCTGACGAAGGTAAAACTGTCATGTTAGCAGGAAGTCGGGGGTATTACAAGCGAGGCTGTTATCAGAGGACGGCGCAAAACTATTTTCATGCAGGGAAGCAAGTATGACTAATGATAAAGCATAATGTAAGAACGTACAACGTTTAAAATGCCTCGTCATCGTCATCACGTCCCAGAACGAGCTCATGTTTGGGCACTAGAATAAAAATTAAAAAAAACGTTTGCGTAAAAAGAACATTTACATGTTTCTTGATTTTAAAAATGAATCACTGATTACCTTTTTATTATGTAAATATCTAGCAGCTAAATTCTTATAAAAAAATGAAGGTGCCTTTTTTATTTTAAGAACTCAAATATTAGAAGAATCAGAACTCAGAAGAATCAGAGTTGATCAAATTTAAACGATGCACAAGCGTGCATTGAACCCTTAGGGCTGAGCAATCTCTAAGATCTTTTAATATATTTCACAATATGGCACAAATGCGTAATAGATAACATCGTAAATAATCTAAATTGCTGTTCAACGCATCAATAGCGTTCAACGGTTATGCCAACAACAGATAAAGGTTAATAAATGCTAATAAATGACCCAGCAGCTGGTAGAGAACAGAAACTTTTTTTTAATTTTCGTCAGGTGAAGAAAAAGACGAGCAAAGTCTTGGTTTTGTGCACGTCTGCACGTAAGTTTAATCACCATGGGGAGCGGAGAGAGGAGGGAGGCTGACACACACGGGGGAGGGAGTGGAAGTATCGACGCGACAGGGAAACGTCCCCCGTTCACACACGGCGGAGACAACTTCACATTACATCACACGCTACGTTTAGTCACAAATGCTTCCCAGCCCTACATGGTAATGTCAATAACACTTCGCTTTGTGGTCGTTGATGTAAAGCACTGTAGGAGAATCACGTCAGCTGCACCCTAGACAAAGAAGAGGTCCGAACCGTTAGATGAACTGAAGCGGGGGATGAAACATAAAAGACTTAAAAAAAAAAAAAAAAAAAAAAAAAAAAGAATTAGAAGGTCACACAAAGGAAAAAAAAAAAACAGAACAGAATTCACAGTTAATTGCTTCTTTTTTTTTGTTTCTCCACCCAGTAAAACCCCTCAACTCATTGACTAGGATGCAGCAACTTGTTCTACGAAAGCAACAAAAATAAATACTGTGTACAATTAAACAAGATCGAGCGGAGGAACCAATTTTTGTCCTTTCAATCTTGTTTAACCGTGAACATTTTTGGAAAGATGAATATGAAGAGTGGATGCTTTAGAGTCCACAGAAGCGTCCTGCAGCCTTCTAGAAACTAGTAACAGTGTCGGAGTTTTCTCGAGTGCTTTCACAGACAACCGAACCCGATCATCTAAACAGTGCCGTCCAGGGTCTGTGCCAATGTGCTTGAGTTCGCCTGTTTGAGGTGCAAGTCACCCTCCATGTCCTGCTTGCCACACCTGCAGAAAACAAGACGCATATAGTGTCACCGTTAACAAGTTAATCAGAAACCAAAATATTCATTTTAATGGCTGTGTTCGCGTGCACCAGTGTTAAATCATCTTAAATGTATTCGATTTAGTTTATAAATCCCATAGAAGTATTTATGTGTGCTGAATAAACCAAAAAAAACAAACAATATGCAAAACACCAAATCCATCCCCGTGTTGAACGCAGTTATTAAACAAAAGCCAAGCCTTTCGGTTTATATTCAGAAAACGAATAGATTATCTCCCAAGGTTCCCTGGGAAACATGCAGCACTTGGACAATTAGTAGAGCACAAGTGACAAAACAACATCTCCATTTTATGCCGATTGAAGTGATTAAATGAGGCATTTCTATTCTGATTGCTCATTATGGTTATTAGCAGAAAGGCTCATCGTAAACGCAGCTTTAAGGTTCGCCGTTCGTCTCAGCTTACCGAGAGACTGGTCCGTTTCCTGTCCTTTCACTTGACTGCTGGTCCCACTCCGAGAGCAACTTCAGTATATTCAACGCGGCCTGAGGAGGTGAGGAACGGCACAGGTTACTGCAGAGGTCAGCAAGAACGATCTGTGACCGTCCTCCATAAGATCCTGTTTAAATAAATAGGGCCCGTAAACTCTCCCCCCCCCCCCCCCCCCCCCCCACACACACACACACACACACACACACACACACACACACACACACACACACACACACACACACACACCTTAGAAGAACGATCCACTCGTCACTTTTATCACTGCTAATTATTTTTAAAGATGGTGTACGGCTGCAGCTATTGATTATTTTAGTATTATTTAGTAATAGAGATTCATTCCAATTAATGAATGGCATAAAAAAAAAAGAGTTTTGCTTTATTAATAATATTATCTGTCAATACTCAACTGCATGAAGCGCCAGATTGCATTCTGGGTTTTTCATCACAAAGTCAATATGAACCGTCATAAATTATGAATGTTATCCTTTCACGTGGTTATTGTCATCTATAGTGTTTATTTGCATAAAAACACAACAATTAAAACGATTAGGAAAATATATGATTGTATTTTTAATCGAATTAAAAAAAACAACATCTTAGCATTAGTAGTTTTAATGATGTATTATAAGCTGCTTAGCGCTAATGTTAGGACGTTAAACATGTCATAACTCACTCTCTAGAATCCAATTTATATTACTGTGAAAACATCTCCATCAAACAACTTCATATATTCAAGTTTATATTATTTTTTCTTTGCTTCGACATACTCTCACATTTCCAATTGTGTGTGTTCAGTCGTCTCTCCTCTGATAGCTGATAGAGTTCACACGCAACGTTATTCCTTGCCGGTTGTTAAAAGAGTATTAAACCGGAATGATGCATGTTGTAGCTTTTCTTTTCTTTTTTTTTTTTTTTAAACTCACCATATCATGACAGGATTCTACATCTTTCCCAATCCCATGACTGATGAGCGGCGGTTGGGAGGAGCAGTTAATGAGCGATACAAACTCATTTTTATTGTTTTTGGGAAAATCTTTGTATTCCACCTGCAAGCAAATAAGTCTTCATCAAATGCATCTTCACCCGTTTTTTAAGTCTTTAGAATTCACCACAGGAGAACATGCGATGGGTTTACCTGCAGGTTTTGCACCGATGAAAGGAAGCCGAGCTGTTCTGAAGGCCTGGTGAGGGGTCCGTGGGGAAGCTGGTTCAGGTTATTTTTGTTCTTTAGGATGGTCTCAGCAGTCGGTGACGTCCCCGCGTACAGCAGCTCGTTGGCGATCATGGCAGTGATTGTGGCCTTGCCTGGGTTGGGCGCAGCTCGACTGTAGTCCTTATTCTGGGGGGCTTGGAAGGCGCCGACTGCTTGAGCCACTTCGGGGACCATGGGCAGGATACCTGCAGGCAGCTGCTGGTGGCTCAAGTAAGGCAGGCGGAAGTCCTCCTCCTTGGAACCTTCAAAAATGGAAAAGCACATTTATTAGGCGGAAATAATTACACAAATATTTGAGTTCAGTAGCTCTATGCTCACTTACTCAATGTCACGTCCTCTACAGAGCCAGGCTCAAAAAAGGTCACTTTGCGCCCATCGCCAGGTTTTTTCACTGGGGTCTAAATATTAAAAAAAACAAAACAATATAGAAGGAATGAACGTTTGTCACAGATATCAAATCTTTCTCGTCTGCCATGTTTACCAGACGTGCTCGTGTCGCCGTACCTTTTCATCCGTTTTGAGTGCCGGTTTCGGGGGCTGAGGCTGAGGCACTTTATATCCCAAGAGCTCCAGCATTTTCTCCGCCGCGTTCCTCTTGGCCACCTTCTTGCTCGGTCCCATGCCTTCGGCAGTCTCGCCGCACACCGTCACCTGCGCCACGAAAACGTCCGGCGATCGCAGAGGAAAAGACAGGAATGGGTGAGAAAAATCGACAAGGAAAAGGGAAACGTAGACGTTTGCAGAAGTCCACGTTGACGGCATCACCTGCATGACGAACTCCCTGCGCCGAGGTAGACCTCTCTCCGTCACCATGCTGTACTCTGGCTCCTTCTCCTTCTTGGCCTGCTGGATCTGAGCCAGGCGGCTGATGGGATTCATTCCCTGGCCATATTCTGGGCTGGTCTGCAGCTATTGGCGTGACAAATGAACCGCTACTCAATGGAGAGTCTTTTAAGTTTGTACTGATTATACAGCTCACCGGTTGCCTTACCTTAATGATGGATTTTGTTTTCTTTTTGATGCGCGGCAGTGTCTTTTCCACACTGGGTATATGAGGTAGCCTCCTCAACTCCCCCAGCACTGCGGCTGCTGCAAGCTTCTTGGCAATTTTTTTACTCTTTCCTTCGCCCTCTCCAGTGAACTCCCCGACTGTGACGAGCACTATGAAACTCTTCATATGGGGCGGGCCTTCTTCCTTTAAAACCTGCAAAACAACAGAGACAAATCAGGATACAGAGGAGCATGTGGGTTCTATTATTATTATTATGCATATATGTCTACATATCACTGAACTGACGTGTTCCTATAAACTGCATAAATCACCTCAAAGTTGACAGGCAAGTTGCGTTTCAGTGCAATTTCAAACACTTGACTGATTTCTGATTTGTTGAGGTTCTCCTCCTCGGGCTCTCCGTTCATCTGTCCAGAGGAGAAGATTATTAAAGATTAAAATCGCACGATGTGCTTTCGAGCAATATATTTCATGCTGAGCTTGCGCTTCTTTTCTCACCACTGGCAACTGTTGCAATATTGGCTCCTTATGAAGCACTTTCAGGGCCTTGGCGGCAGCTTCGTGTTTGGCCAACTGCCGTGTGCGTCCCTTCCCAATGAACTGCTGGCCTCCGATGGAAAGCTCCATATGGTATATCATTGGTCCCACTGGAGGAAATGGGTAATAGTACCTGGACACACACACAACACAAATCAAATGGAAAAAAACTGTTTTTGTTTTTTTTTTCCATCTCAAAATCAAACTTCATGAAATATTCCATAATCAGAACAGAAATGGAAGAACGTCCTCTTTTTTTTATCATTTCCAAAATAAGGAAACTCACTGTTGCATAGAGCGCTGGTAAGGTCCTGGAGCCCGGACGTTGTAATTGAAGTTTGGCGGTCTCATCCCCGGATATGGGTCGATGGGTTTATACATAGGCTTTTTACCAAGCTTCATACATAGTGCATTTAACTCCATGGTGTGTGTCATGCCGTCTGCTGCAAGGCCAGCACAAAGAACACCAACAAAATAACTATACGTGAGAAAACTCTTTTCTGCTAAAGTGCTAACAAACATTAGAAAGAGAGCAACGGAGCCAGGTGGGGGGGGGGGTGAGCCCACCTGGGTTCTTGCCTGTGTTGCGGGGCGTCCTCATGGTGGGTTTGGGAAGCGTCGTCTCACTGAGGGCCGATGCTGCAGCAGAATGCTGGGCTTTTTTGATGCTGGTCCCCTCCGCCTCCCAGTGCTGATCTCCCAGTGTGAGCCGAACTGAGAAAATCTGACAGGAAATACAATAGATTGTCCGTCACTATGGCAACTTGTGACACCACACAACAGCATTGTTCGTCTGTAAAAGAAATGACTCTAAAAGTACCTTGGAGTGAGCTGGTCCTTGCTCACACAGCAGCTTATACTCCGGCTGAATCTTGTTGAAACGGGCTAACTCATTCACCAAACACATGGGGGTCTTCTCTTTAGGGTTTGCCATGTTAGATACTGTGACAAGGCAACAAATAAGATCCAAAACACTCACAACTAAGCATGATCATGAATACTAACACGGAGGGTTGCTCCTATTCAAAAAGTCTGTCACATACACAAAAGAGTCTTAAAAAAGAGGCGCAGGACATCGTGAACCTTTTAAAATAAGAAGCGCACAACCTGAAATATTTCAAATGACTATGGCATACAGACAGCCCTCCAGAAGATATGCACGCCACAAACCTGTGGTGGTGTTATAGGGAGTGGCTGAGCCTGCAGGGAGAGCGGAGCTCCTGATGGGCTGACTGGCGCTCTCCGAGGGTAGGGTGCCCGAGGAGCAGGGGATGCTGTAGCAAGGCTGTGGCTGCCCCAGCTGCAGGGGGGCGGAGGCAGCAGGCATGGGGCTAGCCGGACACTGAAACTGGAGCTGGGACATCTTCGTCGGCGTAGCTTAGTCAATCTTAGGCTGAGGTCGAGATGGTGGGGGGAGGGGGGGGGCTTTGTAGTGCAGCAATGGTGAATGCCGAAGTGGGAGGAACTGTTGACTGAGGAAGTCTGAATGTAAGCTCTGCCTGGGAAGTCAGGATATAAGATAAGTCACTAAGATGTGCCCATTTATACATATGAAGAAAATGACATCATTGGAGAGAGAAAAAAATGCACCATCACAGACACAGGAGCCTCCAGCAAAGTTGCCTGAACCACATTCACATGTATGGACAATTTAGTTTCTAAATTACTGGACTTGCATGTGTTTTGGATTGCGGGAGGGAAATCAATGAAGCGATGGAAAGAGCATGCAAAACCTGCAAAACCAGCTCCAGCTGGCTAACCTGAGCCAGCAGATGGCTTCTTGTTGTGCAGCAACACATACTAACCACCGAGCTTCTCAGGAAGCGTTTGCACCCTCAAACTGAACTTTACACCTTGAAAAGATACGTGTGGCACCTTTAATCGTCACAGTTGTTAAACTGAAAAAAGGCCCATGTGCTAAGAATATGTTGACTTACAAGATACAATAATCCACTGACATGGTTTTCTAGAGACTAGTAAAAAGTCCAGAAGGAAAAGCATAACAGATCTCTCATTATATGACAAACAGTAGCAGGATCCACTTCAATGAACATTCACATGTGTCTGTTGAGCTCTGGTTTCTGCACTGTTGTTATCGGTCAAAGTTACACAACAGGTCTATCCGTTTAGATTTATTCAACATATTTCATTATTATGAAGGAGGTCACGTTCTTTGTTTCACTGTGACTTTTACAGATTACCTCATTTACAACAAGTTACAAAAGATATGACAGCAGCGCGAGACAAGGTGACGACTCCAGTGACTTTACACGTTAGCATTGACTTAAATAAACGCACATCATGGGGTAGAGATCTGTGCAGCAGGGTGCCGACATTAAGCGAGGACAACCGGACAATGTAACGCGACGTGTTGACGGAGACAACCCCACGCTAGTCTGGTTGTCAACACAAACAACTTTGTGCTCATTGTGTTGCTCTTCACGAGGCGCACGGCTGGGAGGTGTCTGTCACAGTCTGGGTGTTGTGGGGCCATTGGAGCCTTCGCTCACTGCGATTTAAGTGCAATTAACTTATTTTACAACGCTTTTACAACACGCTACAAAATATTGGCAGTATAAATAAACGTACATGTTAGTAAAAAAGTCAGCTTCAATATGCCACGATGAACCAGCTAGCTAGCTAGCTAGCTGTAACAATATGGGGCTTAGTCGTCCTCACATCATTGGGCTTGTATAGTCCATAATGAGCAGACTGTCTGTGTGAAGACGTCTCTACAGCAGACATTACAGCTATGAAGACAACAAGCTGTACATAAAAGTAGGGCCGACAGGTAGCTTTGCAAAGCTTCCCCCAGAGGACCACGTTAGCCGACTAGCTCACTGGGTGCAGTGGCAGAGGGTGGACATAATGGGACCTCTGTAAAAAATGATCCTCCACACTTTACGGTAGCTCAACGGTTGCGGCAATGGTGTCTTCAGGAAGAAGCACTCGCGCCACATTAACGGCAGTACTTGACACTAGTTCACGAGCTAGTTAAACGTCTCATAACACACGGGGAGTCTGGGAAGAGCCGGTGAAATGGCTAGCTAGCTAACGTTAGCCAAACCCCCCCCTCCCCGACAAGTCACTGCCAAAAAATAAACCTCACCTCGTCGTTCCTTTCGTTCAGTTTTTAAGTTACTCCATAATACACGTTGGTTCACGACCGTTTGCTTTTGCTAATGGTCAGTTTTCTGTGTTGTTTGTATATCAAAATGCGGGCGGTGAGGAGGTGGACATTGGGAGAACAGGGCAAACACTAAAGAGAATGGCTCTGTCTAGATTCTCTCTTCGGGAAGTGACATCAACAGAGAGGAAGTACTTCCAAAATAATGCAGGATTATCTGGTGAAGAGATAGCACGATTTTCCATGTTATCATAAGTGCAACCGGGGCAGCACACGCGCACAAAGTCAGGCTTGTTGGAGACAAACGGTGGACACAGACAGAATGAACAGAAGTATTCAGAATTTTATTTTGATAGTATCAATAAGAGAAAAACAACAACACTGGTTTTGCAGCACACTTAATCCTGTGGTGTAAAAAAAAAAAAAAGAAAAAAAAAGAAAAGGAAATGCACACACAAATAACTATGAACCTCATTATGTCAGCTAATAAATATAAAATTGATCATGATTCACTATAAAATATTGCTTCTATTGTCTATCATCCTTCCTAAACTCCATAGCTTGAGGATAAGAGCAGTGGGTGAGCTGGCTATAGTGGTTGTTCCTACGAGTTACAGGTTGTATCCCTGACAGATGTTCAGAGAGTCTCTCAGCATCAGGTCACGCAGGCGCCACAGTGCATCCGCCATGGTGGTGTGGGCTCCTTTGCTCTTCAGCCAGTGTGCCGGCAGCCGGCTCTCCTGCTCTTTGGTCATGTAAGTGTCACGCCTTTGAGCTGGGATGGAAACACGGGGTTTAAGAAGTTATTCAACAGGAATATGGTGCTTATTCGTGTGAGGAGGATGATGTTAATCCTTTTGTTTAAGCGCACAAAGTCAAGAGGCACAAAAGCTGATTACGCTCAGTAAACAAATAATGCATTACTTTGCAGATTTATCTTTAAACAAATCTGCTTCTATTGTGTACTGTTCCTGATTTACATGTAAACAGTAATCATAGTTCCATTAACAGCAAAGATATTTACAACATACTTGTCTTGACTTAAAAAAACATAACTAGGTAGTAAGATCATTAAAACATTCATTGTGTGGGGGAAAAGAGGACTTAAGGAACACCACCTTTGAGCGTTTGGTCCCACTTGCTGACGGTGGTAGACTCTGAATTCAAGCCCTCGATGTACTTGAGGTAGGCCTCTGAGTGGAGCACCCTCTGGGTCTTTGGTGGTGGCGCCACAAACATGGGAGTGGTGGGCTGCAGGTGTGAGGGCGGGCCCTGTCCTGGATACGGTGGGGGAGCATGCGGTCCTGGGCTGAACATCCCGGGCTAAAACACAACAATGAAAATATACTTCTTTTGTTTAGCATGTGGACAACATGTGGAATATTAAATCCTAAGAATAATACCTAATTATAAGAATTTGACATAACCAGCAACATGGCTTTCATTTTTTTTTTTTATTTACACGTTCTTCAGTGAAAACGCAGCGTGACGGAATTTCATATTACGTAGACAAGTATGCGAACTGGGACTGGAGCTCACCTGTTGCATAAAGTTTCCTTGCGTAGGACTTCCTGCCATACCATTCATACCGGCGCCCATCATACCTGTTAAATGACAACATTTAGTTTCTGTGTGTAATAAACTGATTCAAACTCATCCTGAGGTTGCTTTATGTTAAGAACTACCAAAACGTTTAACAATGACTCGTGAAAATGTTACTTTTTGTACATCAGTTGAATACCAGTAGCGTGGTTTGTTTTCACATGAACTACATCTGTATATGTGGATCCTGTATCTATTTCACTTTGAGAGAGGTTGCTGGAGAGCAGAGCGCCAGGGCTGCTCGGTGAGTAGCTCAGGCGGTGCAGCCTGTGGACCAGGTAAACCCCTCCAGCAGGAGAGACACGACTGGATGGGACTACTGAGCGGGTGTGACTGGGACAGTGGACCTTACCCTGATGAGGCATGCCAGGGTACCCAGGCATACCTTGCTGGAGATGGTGATGAGGCAGGAGGGGCCCCCCTGCAGGGTGAGGTAGCATTGTGGCCACACTCAACAAGCCCTCATGGGGGCCCTGCATGGGCATATAAGGTGGGCCGTAAGCTCCCATCATGCCTTTAGGAAGAGGGCAAGGAGAGGACAACAACATATTCATGCATAAGTGACATGCGGCTGACTCTATGATAACATGCACTACTACTGCACACTGTGGCCCCTTTCACACATGCACCTTCAGCTACACATGCTCTTGTAATTATGTTTGCTCAGGAGTGGTTAGACAGTGACAAATGTACAAGTACAACTCTAATGGACTGGCGAGATGTTACAATTTTCTCATTTGCTTACAAAAAAGTCTTTCTTATCCAGGACAGCCATGTAATGTCACAGGAGACTTGCCGCTGACTTTTGCTGCATTAACAACTGGACCTGATGACGCTAAAGGTTCAGTGTGCGTAAGGGGCAGAAAATACAAAACGGGTCTGAGGATGTTAGCAGGCGAAACAAGCAGCTAAAGTTAAATGGAAATGTTTAAAAAGTTATTCATGGTTACAAATAAATCATGCAGTCAATGTCATGCATTTCCTGATGTGAAGCTAGTAAAAAATAAATATAAATAAAATATGAAAAAAGCAGCAAAAGAAGAGTAGTTTTTAAGATAAATACGTTTAACATGTTAGAAATATAAGAGGATTACGGTTTTCAACAGTCCAGCCTCATTTCCCTGCTGCCTTGTTGTCAAACACTCGTGCTGCCTCTGAGAGGGGTTACCTGACACAGGTGTCATGGTCTGGTTTATCATTCCCATAGTGCTAGGCGAAGGCACCACCCCCATCAGTGACCCTACGGGGGTACCTGCTCTTGGGGACGCTTGCTTCTGAGGTGGTCTGTCGCGCTCTTGTTGATCCACTATTTTGGCTGCACGTTCTGAAAAACAAAGACAATAATTGCCGTCTTGACTTCCGTTCACATCGGCGCACTTTCTCACACTCACACACACACACACACACACACACCGCAAACTGCTTCTTCTCACCTTCATATTCAGCTTTCTTGGTGGCCTCAAGGTTCCTCCACTCGGTGCCCACGAGTCGACTCAGCTCCCCGAAGGAGAAGTCTGGGTGTCGAGCTTTGATGACCGCTCGCATTTCACTGCTGAACAAGATGTAGCCGCTCATGTTGATCTTCCTCTTGGCTCCTTCCTTCTTAGATAAGCCCTTTACCTTCGGAGTGGACTTCATGGAAAAAAACAACAAAAAAAGTTTGTTTTAATTGGATATTAGAATCCTTTTGGACACAAGTTTGTGTGCTTCTTGGAGACGTATGGGTACCTGAGGAGTGTATGGCATGGTGTCCGTATCGCTTGCAAGAGGGGTTTGCATCTGAGGCATAGACGGCGTCTGTGGAGCCTCGTCGTCGTCGTCCATGTCTTCCATATCGTCATCCTCTACGTCTGCCAGCTTGACCTCGAGCTCATTGATCTTCTTGTCCAAAAAGGGCGACGCTTCCTTCTGTGGCACCATCAATTTCCTACGCGGGATTACCGGCACGAGAGAGAAAACAGACTGGAAATCAAGGGCTGGGGCGAGAAAACGGCTTTGAATCCGAAACGCTGCTCTGCTTGACTGACCGACCTGAAATAGTAGATCTCCTCCTCCACCACTTTGGAAGAGTACGAGAAGCGTTTCAGGCCCTTGAACTTTTTCATCTGCTTTTCTGTGTCGATATAGCGGCTCTCGCACAGCAGCACGTCCTCTTCTGAAACCTCGGTAGATCTGCACGACAGGTATTCCTTAAAGGAGGACACCATGCATTTGCCTGGAGAGCAGAGGGTTAGAGTAAAAAAACGTGTTATCTCGCTGCCAGATATCTTAACTCTTCCCTTCAGTGGATTAACTGTGATGCGTGAACAGAGGTTATTAAAGCAGAACCTGTGACGCAGGTAATGGGCAAGGTCTCCTCCAGATGGCTCAGGAACACTTCTCTCTTGTAGAACATCTTCGTGGGCTCGTGCTCCGTCTCCTCCGGGTGAATAAAGATGGGCCCAAAGAAGAAAGGAGTTCCATTCTGAACCCACAGCTTCTCTATCCTGCAGCCCAGTGAAGAGAGCCACGTCACCAATAGTTAATAACTCAATAATAACTATAATAATAAGAGGCCTTCTTACACTAAAGAGGCAACAAAAACACTTTCACACACCTGGCAACCCGGGGCTTTGACAGACCATGTGACTGGATGTAGACACAGTCTCCCACTTTAAACCACATGTTGTTGTAGTGGAGTTGTTCATAGTGCCGACAGCCGGGATCAGCTCCACTCATCTCCGTGGGGACATCCTCTCTCTCCTAAACGCGGACACACAGATGACTTCGCGTGTTATTTATATTGAGACAAATAAGACTTTTATACCTTTGAAGTAACTCCTCTGCCACCGCTCTGAGTTAATGAATCCCCTGTGGTCGACCAGCTGACAGCGTTCTTGCTTGGCAACAATATACTGTTTCCTTAACACCGAAGCACACTAGAGGAGTAGTGTCCTTATTCTGGAGGCCTTTTGGGATCAGGCCAAAGCTAACTCAATACTGAAGTCTGGTGTGTCCCCCGGTATCTGTACCTATAATTTGTCTTTGTTGTGTCCTTTTATTTGGTTCTACAATGACACACTTTCCATAAATGTAAAATCAGAAGGGCTCACACACAATCATAAGCAGCTCAGAGGCAGATCAGGTCCTCGTCAAGGACATAAATTAATCTATTTTATCGTTGGGTCGGAAATAAAGAAAAATCCAACAATACAACAAATGAGTCATAAGCCTAGAAAACACGATGTCACCTCACCTTGTCAATAAAGCCTCCGCTGCCTGCATATGAAACGGTCAGTTTGTCGTAGTCCGGCTTGGCAAACATGGAAGCAACGCGGACGACGGGCAGCGGCACGTCCCGGGAGACGAGCTTCAAAGCGCTCACGGGTACGGCCCAGATCTTGATCTTCTTGAACGACTTGTTCCTGCCGGCGTAGCGAGACTCACAGACGTAGACGTCCTCTGCCCTGTAGCCCTCGGGTTGCATTTTGAAATAATCCTACAGAGACCGGGAACAAAAAGACACGATAAGTCGAACAGATCCTCGAGTCAAAAAAAAAAAAAAAAAAAAAAATGTTTTCTGTGTGTTAGAAGTTCCGTAGAAGGTCTTACCTTCACAAACAAGACCACACATTTGCCCAGAACTTTGCTGATGGACAATTTGTTGTAGTAGTCACTCTTGAAGACCTCCTTCTCCAGAAACTTGCGTGTCGCCAAGTGGAAGGTTTCACTTGGCCTGTAGAACCAGCAGCCGTAGAGCCACTTCCCACCTTCACACACACACACACACACACAAATTAATATATATGAACAAAGAAAGATGAAATTTAAGAAAATAAAAACATCTATTAGCTGTTTATGACTATGTCTATGATAGAGTTTGCATAAACGATGTCCGAATTGTGGCCAACTGATAATGATTTTGAATGATTTTAGTGCGTTACCTGCTTCATCCTCCCACAGGCGTTCGATACAGACAATGTGTGGCTTCAGGTTGGGCTCCGACGGCTCCACATAGACGAAGTCTCCCACATGGTAGGTGACGTTCTCAAAGCTGCAGTCCTGGCTGTAGACGCGCTCTGACTCAGACTCCGACTGACACGACTCTCCTGGCAGGTCCTCGGCTTTCTCCCCCTCTTCAGATGAGAAACGCATCATGATTTGAAATTGATACCACACACACAAACAATTTAATACATTAGTAATACCCGCTTAATAAGCCACGTGTGTTCATGCACACTCACCTTTGTGCTGCTCCTCCTCAGTCTTTAGCTTGTCCTCCTCGATCTCTTTGGGAATTTTCTCCCTCTTTTCCTGCTCCACGTCGCTGTGCAGGTGTTTGGACGTGTAGTTGAGTGAAGTGGACTGCAGAATCTCTCCGTTCTTGCATAGCTCATCCCTGATCTTAATAAAAAACTGCTGTAGCTCCACCGCATCCTCAAATATCTCAGAGTCAGTCCTGCAAATGCAAAAAAAAAAGAAAGAAAAAAGGACAATACATAATCACTTTTCAACACAGTGCAGCTGTTTAATAGAGAATATTACACTGTTTTAGCTAAATAATGAAATCGGCGTTTAATCCTGAACAGTTAACGAGTTCAACAAAATCTCGTTAAATGTTGACTTCTAAATTTGGACCAAATCCACCAACTGGACATCATAAGATCACATGATAGCATCCAGATTATGTTTGTCAACAGTAAAACTAAAGAAAATGTGCTCTTGAAGTTAGCATAAGCATAAGTAATATGCAAGTCAGCATATTACAATGTACAGACGCTGCTAAAATATATAGCCACCTATATAAATATATAGGTGGGGCTGTCAGCGGATGCTTATCGTTAAATTGTATTAATCAAAAACTTTGTAATAAGGATTGTAGTCATTCTGGTATTTTACAGTTTTACAGGAATCTAACAAAAACACCATTTCAGTTTAATATATAACCTGAGAAAGACTTTTAAAATAAGCGGATGTACCTGTGGAGCCTCCTTGCCTTCTCCAACACTTCGAACATGTGTTCCTGGAAGACATCCAGCCTCCTGTAGTGGCCTCGGTCCACGTTCATCCTGATGACGTCAAAGTTTTGCGGTGGTTTTTCGGGGGCGGCCGGATCCACGGCGGGGATCTCGGCCAGGGAGTCGCTGTAGCACCGGCCCTCTTCGTCCTGGTGGCCCAGCACGGACACAAACAGGTTCCTGATCAGCTCTCGCACCAGGTGTCCCACATTAGGAGGTCCGGAGTCCTCGCCTCCCTCCTGCTGCTTGCGTGTCTCCAGCAGCACCCGGTGCAGCACCAGAGCGTCCCGATAGATCAGAGACTCGGGCTCATTGTAAATGCAGGCGTTGTTGAACATGACGGCGAAATCCTCCACCAGGGCTTCGACGTCTTGGTAGCGACCGCCCGCCATGTGGCTTCGGAGGCGCTCCATGTCGATGGGTCTCTTGATGGTGGCGTAGTAGTCGGGCAACTCGGCGCGAGACGGCAGGCGAAGAAAGATTGTGCTGAGGCGCCGACCTCGGCGGTCGGTGAAGTTTCGCACGGCGTCGTAGAGCTCGTTTAACCTCTGCTGAAGAGGGGTGAGGTATTTGGACTTCTTTGGAGAAACGCCACTCTTTCCTGGATACAGAAATACAGATTCGACAGAATTGTAAAAATCCGAAATTAAAGCCTAGAAACAGCTGCGCCAACAGCAACACCAGCAGCACTGAATCAAGTACAGTATCTGATTTTGAATGGGCTAAAACATGGAAAGATACTAATATGATCAAACTTACTTAGTTTCAGTTTGGGAGATCCCACATCTTCTTCAGGAAAAGGTCCCAACTCCTTACGCTTGTCCTTCAGTATCTTCTCCAGAATATCAGCATCATTATACACCTACATTGATGCCCCACCCCCCAAAAATTGTGAGTATCAGAAAAACTTGTTTTTTGCAAAAACAGCAAAGATTAACATTGCCTATTTCAAACTGTATGCGCCGTGTACCTGAGACCCCTCCTCGTTGTAATGACGGGCATTTCGGAACATCAACTTCATGTCGTCCATGTAAGCGTCCTCCGTCACGTAGCGCTCACTGCGGACGTTGTGCTCGATGGTCTTCAGGTCCATCGGCTCGAGGATGACTTTGTAGTAGTCCGGATAGTCCTTCTTGGACGGCTTGACCATAAACAGATCACAAAGACGGCGATTGGTGCCCGCCTCCCTCGCCTCGGTCACGGCCTCGTATAAGGCCTTCATTCTGTTCTTTTTCACGTTTTTCTTGTGGCTTCAAAAAGAATCAAAAGTAGAATATGAATGAGCTTGGCTGGCAACAAAGCTGTATTTGTATTTGTTGTTAGCTAGCAAACTACAGATTCTTATTTTTTTTTTTTAAGAGAAATAGCAATGGATCTACAAATCGTTAAAAATCTGAAGGGAGAGAGAAAACCCCGCTCACCTTTTCCTCTTGATGCTGCCGGTATCAGATGACAGAATGCTGTCTCCGTCCTCATCGTCCCTCCTCACAAGTTCCCTCTTCTTCGCCTGTACCAACAGACAGGTGGACATGTCAGAAGACAAATACACTCATTTCTGCAAGACGCTTCATTTGTCGTTTCAAATTACGGCTGATTACTTTCATTCTTGGCCTCACTAGAGTTACAAAACACATGCTGGTGTCAGCAAAAAAACAAAAAAAAACAGCAAGGGTCCTTACCTGCAAGATCTGCTGAAGCCTAAATGCCCGTTTGTAAATGCTTGAGTTAGGCATGTTGTAGCGCTTTGCATTCTCAAACATCAGAATGAGGTCAGCATCCATCTGCTCCACACTTTCATACTCGCAGTTCTTCATTTTTGCCCTTAAGAACAAGCGAACGGTTATTAAGGACTTGCTGATCTGTCAGATTCTGCCTCTCAACACGATATCCGCCGAGTCATCATTCCTTACCGGATCTGCTGCAGGGCGATGGGTTGCTTGATCTGCTGATAGTAGTCAGGGTATTCCCTGCGAGAGGGCAGGTGCTGGAAAGGCTCAGAGAAGACTTGGCCCTGGTTGTTCCTGGCACCCCTCACGGCTTCATACAGCTGGAAGATCGGGTTGCTCATCTCCATGCTAGAACTCTGACTCTCAGCCTCTGACTCTCCCTCGTCGTAGCAGACGGAGCCTGTGAACATTTACACAGTGAACTATTATTTGACTTTTTCCAAACACAAGGTAGATTTCTCTGCGAGCCTGAAGCGCTGATAATTTACCAGAGAGCACCGGGTCGTCCTCACTCTCCGAACCATAGTGGAGCGCTACGCTGACGCCAGAAACTCGATCCCCCTGGCCGGACCTGCGATTTCTAAATAGTAACAGTAAATACAGAAAGACATAAACCGTGTAGACGTTGTTTTTCTTTCTGAGAATAAATTGCTGGTTTGCGTTTGAGACAAAAATAAAACACAAAATAGAAATGTCTTGATTGTCATTTAATACCTGATGCGAAGACTAGATTTAGTGGGTTCAGCGTGTTCAAGCTCAGTCTTCCGCTGGATGAAGATTTTCTTTATGGTGTTAGCGTCCTATACAATAAAAGAAAGAGAACAATTGTTAATATTTGGGATGTTACATCTTGTAAAAAATAAAATAAAATCAAGAAAAAGGAGTTTACCTTAAAAACCTGAGATCCTGGTTCATTGTACGTTTTGGCATTTTTGGCCATCAGGTCGACGTCCTTGGCCATCGCATTGACACTTTTATAGTATCCAATCTATGCAAATAACATGCATTAGTGCCGACTATTAAAACAAACACCGTGAAGTTCTGAAATCTGTGATTTTTAAGACGCATGACAAAGCGATCAGTCGCTACCTGTATTCTTTGAGCGATCGTTCTCAGATCTATCGGCTCCTTTATGATGGCATAGTAGTCTGGGTAATGCTGGGAAAGACAGACAGGCCTGTAAATGTCAAGAATTTACGATTCACAATTTCAAGGCTATAAAGACTCTTTAAGGACTTACCACTTTGGAAGGCAATTTCTGGAACAGTTCGCTGACATGACGCCCTGAGGGATCAGCGTGTGACACTAAAGCCTCCAGGAGTTGCTCAAACAATTCCTTCAAATTGCCAGTTGAGGTCTAAAAGATAGATTTGCATAAATTGGTTCTTTGGAAATAGTTACGCGTTACAACAAACATGAATTTCCACGAAAAGCATTAATCTAATCAATGCAAAAACACCTCCAACATGCATTTTTAGTGATGTTACACACTTCAGTTAAACTCACAGGTGACAGTCAGTGAGGCGAGGCAACTCAACAACACATCTAAAGAGGAACTGACCTCATCTTCGGTTGACATTCCTGGATTATCCATCATATCATCACCATCCTCATCATCCTCGTCTCCGTCCCCCGGTTGCACAAACTCGTTCCTCGTTTGCAAATATACTCCCCACAGCTTGCATGCAGCTTGATACTCCTCAGTGTCACTCTGAGTTGTTGAACAGGAAAGGAAACATGTACATTAAAAAGTGTTCCATTACACTATATTACAGTGACAGATATACTCCCAGAGTACTTACCTTGTAGAATGATTTGGCATTGTTGAACATGAGCTGGAAATCTGCAGTAAGCTGCTCCACATCATTATAATCTTCTGACTTCAGTTTGTACTGAATTTTTGTCATATCAATAGGCTGGGACACCGCTTCATAATAATCAGGCTGATTCCTGAAAAAGAACGAGAGTAATCAGGCTCCACTGTAATCGCCGTAATGTTACGCTCCACGCTGGCCTTTTGTGTTGCAATACCTTCTCTTTGGTACCCTTTGGAAAACTTCACTAAGTTGCCTCCCTTGGTCGTCCTTGTGGTCCCTGACAGCATTGAACAGCTCATGGCATACAGCAATCTGAAGGGAACGAGTCGTGGAAATGAAAAACGTGTTCACACATTCAAACATATTAGTTGTGGTATTAGCATAAACCAAGTGAATTTACTGTATCTACAGGAGGAACATTTGAGATTCTTCTTCTTTTTCTGCCACTTCCAGGTGTAGAGGAGGCATCGTCCAGGTCACCGCCTCCACTGACGCTGCTGGAGGGGGAAGTCGCCCTTCTCCTCTTGGAGCTCGCTGACATCGCTGGCTTGTTTAACAACAGGCTAGCCCGCTAGCTGCAAACAGAGGTTAAAGTTATTGTGGACTTTAGTACGATTGACACGCGATTAATTCCAGTTAAAGGGAACATTAGTCGTGCATTACGCTATTCACATCGAGGCTAAAACGGAAACAAGAGCAAACACAACCAGCTAGCGTTAGCACCGCTTGGATGTATGAAACAAAGCAAAGAGACGAGCGGCTGTTAGCAACCTATGTTAGCATGTTATCGTATCTTGCTTGCCGCTTTTCTAACAATGCAGCCAAGTTAAATATTCTAACGTTACCAGAAAACACATGCAAGATGGGATGATTAAACATATAAACTGAACTTTAGAAAGCAAAACTTACCCAAAACGAAGCAAAGTTCGCCGTAGTTCCCTGAGCAAAAATGTGTAACGGCTAGCTAGCTAGTGTTATTTGAAAACTTCTGCTGCCCGGAAGTCGAGGTTGTTTTGCGTTTGTGTGTAGAGAAGGAACGCGCCACAGGAAACAGTGCTGCCCCTTCAGGGCAGGAGTAGTAATACACCCAATGTTGTGGATACACAACACAATCTAGTTTTTAAACGTTTTTGTGTACACGTGTGTCAATAAATGCACCTGCTAAGGTGATCGATCAGAATCTAAATCAGAGTATTCACTGCGTGTGTTTGTCTGCTTGGAGAGTGGGATGAAGGTAGATGGTTTTTGGGGATGGAGTTGCAGAAACGATCTGTGTTTACAGCATTCACCATGAGAATAACAGAGAAACACAAGGAACACACAAGATGCATATTCAAGGTTATCCATCAATGTCCTGTTTGAAAACAGCTTGTGGACAATTATACAGAGGTTGGCAAAATAACATGGAACACATTGCAAATGTGTTGCTAAATCAAAGAGCACAGCAAAAAAAAAAAAAAAAAACTTCCTTAGAACTTTTCATATGACTGTAAGAGAGATGGTGAATATACCTTTTTGTATTGTTTCGTGCTAAATGCAGTTCTTTTGACCACTTAACAGTAGGCCTCTGCTGTATCTGTGACCTGTGGTGGTCAACATCCAGGTGGTCTTGAGGAGCGAGTGTGCCGGTGTTGACGCTGTGTGAGAGCGAAGCGGGGCGTTGCCTCGGAATTAGTGGGAAATCCGAGGTTTACTTCTCTGCGAGTGCACACTGGGCCTATTTGTTTAAACCACATTGATATTTTTTTTTTAAGTAGCCTATAAAAAGACTTGCATTCAAACAGGCCTCGTGTGTGCTCTGTCCGTGCTGTGCGATGATAGGCTCATAGGCTACATTATCCACAGTGACACGTTCCGCCTGTTTCTCAAAGCCTCTAAAATTGTCCGCACACTTCTGCCACCACAGCGGGAGCGTTTATTGACTGCGCCGCGTGAAGCTTTCTGAATGTTAAAAAAAAAAAAATGAAAATAAAATAAACGCTGTTCACAAATGACAGACAGTGGGCTCGACTCTCATGAGGTGAAGCGCAGATCACGTTGTTCACAGAACAAGTGAGTGATTTTTTTTTTTTTTTCTCTCTCTCTGCTGCACTACGTCCACAGACGTCTGCTTTTTCTTGACGTCAGGAGAAGTCTGAGCGCTGCGCACAAGCACAGCAACCAGAACGCTCCCAGAGGGAAGGAGAACACATCACAGCCACAGATCGCAATTTAGGTACGTCTCTTTTTTCTTTTTCTTTTTTAACAGTCATATATTCACCGAAATGTTATTATCGATCGTGCGTTTTTTTTTTTTTTCTGTCGGCAGTAAAACTTGTAAAGCTGTATGTGTGCGCCTCCGTGTCGCATGCCTGCAGCCTCCTGATTTAACCCAAAGATGCTGCCTTCCTCTGACTGCCATACCCTTGAGCGCTGCAGCAGGCTTACGCTTCGCACACCCACACCGCCTTTTTTTTTCTTCTTCTCCCTCTCTCGCATGATCACCAACACGAAAGTGGGACTCATTTTCAGCATTGCAGACCGATCGCACCGGCAGAACGTTTTAATTCCCATTCAACCCCCTGCTTGCCATTCACGCCCTGCAGCCCTAACGCAGAGCAGGTTACCCAATGTTTTCTCAGTGGAACGCAGCTTCCATTTCACCTGGGCTCTCGCAATTGTAGATTTGTCTTCTTCTTCTTTAGAGCAACCTTATCGTTTTAAAGCTTCAGATGTTATATATAGCACAGGTCCCCCAGCTGGTATCTCTACTGACCATGCGTTTGTTTTTGCGGCGGTGCACGGTCCCTTCCTTGCGACTGTATCTGCTGCACTGTTTGCCCTACTTTCTGTTATTCGTTGCTATTCATTGTTGTTTAGCCGGTTGTCAGCAAAGCAAGCTGTATAGTTGTTGTGGGTTGAAGCTTTTTTTTTTGGTAATCATATTATCTTTCCAGTGTGCAGGTTTATTTTTGTCGTTCATATGCATGTTTTTGTTCTTATTCATTCATTATTATACTTGACATTTTGCGCAGGCATATCAAAGTTTACTCACATTCATCCTGGCTTATGTCTCTAAAACATAAGAGACTGCATTAAGAGACCGGGTCCACAGCTTCAGTGTTTTCTTTTACTTTGATTTGACATGTCAGCTTATAATCAGTCATCATGCATATACGAAAAAAAAAAAACGACTAACTTGTCTTCTTGACATTGAGTTCAATCAAACTCGCTGCAATAACATGAGCACTTAATCAGGGAAATCCCTGGTTTCTTAATGACTTCAGTTGAATATTCAGTCAGCCGAACTGTAACGGAGATATTGAACTGATATTGAAGCACAATCTATTATGCAGCCTGAATATTCCTAATTAAGTACCTTATACGGTTCAAGAGTTGAGTGCCCATTGATTGTCATATTTCAAATCGTAGCTATTATTTCGCCGCTGTGCGCTGGAATGATGTTGGTAATAGAGACGGCATCAGAGGGTGGTTCAAAAACGTACGACAGCATGTTACGAAACCATGTTTCCGTTGAGGATCGTTTTGTCCTTAACACTTTAAAAGTCCAAACGGTGAATCATTGGGTGGATTTAACGCAATCCTCCTGATCAGAGACGTATCTTGACTTGATTACACACGCAGTGGGGTCAAAACGTAATTGTACATTCTCTGAGTCGACTACATTTTTTTTTTTTTTTGTGCGTGTTTTTTGATTCTGTCCTTTTTTCGCCCCCATAGCTGTAGCGTGGCGATTCCGATCAGCGTTGTAGGATGCCTCTCGGAGAGGATGGAAATGGATGGAAAAAGAAGACATCAGACATCAAAGAACATTACGACTTCAAAGAAGTGCTGGGAACGTAAGTAGTTTAGTGCCGTCGTCAGGTCAAGACTTGACCCAAGACCCTCAATGGTCCCAAACATCTCAGCTGTCCCTCTAGAAATGTGACAGACGTTTTGGACGCGCCTGTCACTTCTGCCTATTTCGACTCAGACTTGTCTTGTTCTTGGCCGCCGTTGAACGCTGACTCAACTATTTCCCATTTGTCGAGAAGTATTTCAAAGACGCATTTCTTTCTCTCGGCCGGTTTGACTTTCCTCTGAGCTGTGCAGAAACATTTGAAATGGATTCAAGTTTTTATGGGTTGACTGTTCAGAGGCAATGCAAAGTAAATAGCAGAGTATAAAATAACAAAAGCAATAATAACCTTACTTAATCTAGTTTTGGAAGCAGTTCATATATTTCCACGTTGTTGGTCTTAGTTATATAACCGCCATAACTGTGAGGGGATCATGAGCTTTAGGTAGTCTGGCCTTCGTGTTAGCTCTGACTTGGTTGTTGTCAGGAGAGATGTTGTCAGTGACAAACTAGTGAAAGCTCATGTTTCATCCTACTTGCCCTACAACTAAATTATAACTACATTTCTTATCGTCCACAAGTTATAAGCATACGAATAACACCACTAAACTTAATGAAACCTGCAATATCCTAATATAACCTGTCTATGCTGAATATGTAAGAGTCAGCTGCACCTTCCTCTCAAGGATCAAGAGCACATGTATGCTCATGGCAAAAGAAAAGATTACATAAACCCGTTTTTGCAGATTTCTCTGAAAAAACGTTTCAAAAAAATTCAACTCCTCACCTACGTGTGTGATGTGGCCTGGTGGCAACCTCTTTCTATTGTTTGTAGTGTGGAATCTATAAAGTAGATCACATTTACATACAACTTTAAATAAACGCACATTCATTCTGTTATAAGTTGCTAAATTAATCTCCAACCAGCAGGGAAAAGGTTGCCTTGTAATGATGAGGGCTGGACTCACACAGACCTGTGACTGCACTTCCCAGGGGGGGGGGGGGGCACACAACTTAGCCCAGATGGTCAGGGGTCAGGCTGCCCCCCCCTCCCCCCCCCTCCCAGACTGAGTAGAAGTGACCTACCACACGTCCACCTGTGATGACACGACTTTGCCATATGGACTGTGTTTGTTTTATATCTTCTTGGAATCACACCTGCTTCCCCAAGAGAGGCTAGCAGCAGATTTCAATGACTGTGCAACTCTGGTTCACGTCCAAAAACAAGTGAAATAGCGGTGGGTTGGCGGTGAGGCTGTCTGGTTACGTCGAGTGCTGTAGGAGGACATCAAATGAGATTCCATCGGTCTCATATGTCTCAAGTCTTAGAGCTGCGCATGCTAGAAGCAATGCGCTTTGACTAGCAGACAGTTTATCAGAGAACACACGACTGCTGCTAGATGCTGATAACTGCTGTTATGAATCCATGCAGACTCACAGGAACTTCAAACAGTGATTGTAATTTGAAGTATAATATGAAGGGTTATGTAACAAGGTTTGAAAGAGTGAACTGCTAGGATAGCCAGTCCCTGATTTCTTAATAAAGATGCTGGGGGGGGGAAGCTGTAGTAATATTCTTTCCCTCCTGTCACCATAGCTGGACCTGGCACAGGGCAGAATTAATGTGTTGACGGAAAGCTCCTTATGCTCGAAAGAGAAGATTACAGAGGAGCTTCATCCAGGAATTCAGTGCACAAAGTTTAATTGATTTATGTTGAAATATAAAATCCAGATCCAGCTAATCCTCACAGTTCTACCTCTGTTTGGAGTCCACTTCAGGACAAGCTGTCCTAGGGTTAGCAGATTAAAACAACCCCCCCCCCCCGCGCTACAGATATCATTGTCTGTCAACCTTTGGGTGCATCACCTTTCTCTTGTCATTTACCATATTACCATATGATTAAATCATCCTGTGTACAGCTCCGATTAAACTCTCTAGAACTAGTCAGTATGGAGCCATACATCTGTCACAAAAGTGAAATCAAGAGAAATCCCCACAAGCTGGCAGCTTGTTGGACAGAAATGAAGAGCATGGGGGGGGGGGGGCAGTTTATGAATTGATATCAGACCCCAAAATATAGCAGGAAAAACTGCAAAGGTGCACAAAGGACAAAGGTGCTTACATGTGAGATTGGGAGCATTTTTTTAATTTTTTTTTATTGCCTCTTAACTGCTCTCAACCGATGTCTCGCAGCTAATGGTTGTGCGCAAAACGTGCTGACAGAGCTAACAGGGCGGCTGCTTCCACGGCAAATCCGTCAGATGCCGTAGCTCGGCTTACAAGAGCGACTTCGCACTCTGCTCAGGTAGACATTGCTCCACGGCATCTTTAAATAGCAGATAGTTACCCGCTACAGTAATGCTCCGAATCCAGTAAATTGCACCTTTAAACATCCACAGCAGAGTTCTTCTGATGTGAGAATATGGTCGGCCTTTGTGAACTTGTCTGCCAACTTAAACTAATGAGCTCAAAACAACTAAACCGGCAGAGAGCTGCAGAGTTTGGTTGTGATTCTCAGTAAGAGCAGCAGTTTCCGGCACTCCTTTCTTAAAAGGCTATTTCATCGACTGTTAGAATACTCTTTCTTGAATTTGAAAAATTTGAGTTTTAACATCGAATCGGAAATAATTCAGAGACAGATGTTAGGCCAAGGATAGATAGTTGAATTTTGTACTCAGAAACAAAGCATAAGAATGGTGCCCTTAAAAAAAAAAAAAAGAAACAAGATATAAGAAGACATGGGGAGGTGAGTTTTAAAATGTGTAGGAGCATGAACACTGTGACGAGTACTTATCACTGTTGGAAAGCTCTCATGCTGGTTGTTTACAGAGAAGAGCAGAGGAGTTAAGAGGTTTGACCCACGCATGACTTTAGTAGAGTAGATGGAAACGTGAATGATCCA
>NW_027176340.1:3432627-3567627 GCF_023349555.1 Cebidichthys violaceus | reverse complement strand
TGTGTGTGTGTGTGTGTGTGTGTGTGTGTGTGTGTGTGTGTGTGTGTGTGTGTGTGTGTGTGTGTGTGTGTGTGTGTGTGTGTGTGCGCGCGTGCGTTTCCACTGCCTGTGATCCAGGGGAGCTTTCTCAGAGGTGGTACTAGCAGAGGAGAAGAGGACTCAGAGGCTGGTGGCCATCAAGTGCATCCCCAAGAAAGCATTGGAAGGCAAAGAGAACAACATTGAAAATGAGATCGCTGTACTACACAGGTGAGGTCACCTGAGTTCCTCGCAGTGCGTCAGCTGGTGCTTTGTGTCCAGCGGGACAAATTAGTCGGTGCGGTCTCCTCCAGCAATGCATGCGCAGATGCATAATATATGCAAGGGGTCAATCGAATGGGTGACTAAATGCACGGTGTCAGTAGAAACAGTGGGATTGTGCACCGGAAATGTCAGGAGTAAAGAAGATAGACCTATTTTTAGTGTCCCTGTTGCCAGGGCAACAGCACACAGAGGCGGAGATGGTGTGGAGTTCCCCGCAGCAGTGTACTGAAGAAAGAGAAAGAGACAGAGAGGGTGTGGAGGTGGAGAGGGGGGGGGGGGGGGGGGGGGCACGATAGGAGGAGAGAGATATGGCAGAATGGGAGGAGCTGAGTTTGGTGAAATACCTAAAGTCACGATTAAATAAATGAGAGAGTCATGAGAGCGAGACACTTGAAGGAAGTTAATCTGAAAAGAAAAACACCATTTCTACTAAAAGTCACGTCTCAGCTGCCGATGTGTTACAGCGACGCTGACTTGAGAGCCAACAGAGACGCTCGACTGTCTGTTGGCTGGTTCATAACAATAAACAATGCAATTGGTGAGATTTTGTATTTGTGATAGTTATTCTGTCAAGCCCTACAACTACAGTATCCCAAACTGGTCTTTGTTACCGGTTCCAGCTGCGTTCCGGTCGTTGGGTTTCTTAGCAAGAGGTCGTTTCTGTATCTAGAGCTTCTCTGTATCGGATCTGAGAGGCCTTTTCAATTTACATCGTAGGAGATGAGGAGAAAACGCAAAGTTTTGATCCCAATTAACCGCATGCCCTTTCATAGAAAATGGAGAACAGACAGTTCTGATTTTGAATAATGCAGCAAGAATGCCATCTGGTGACCAATTTAAAACAGAGAAGTTACGATTTCTGTCCATTTCACTTTCCTCAGAATCAAGCACCCCAACATCGTTACGCTGGAGGACATCTTTGAAAGTACATCCCACCTATACCTTGTCATGCAGCTGTAAGTTTGTCTTTCTCATTCTCTTACACAAGGGCCAATACTACGATAGGAGGGGTGCATTTAGCGTACATTTTCACCGTTAAGATTTTATTCATCAATTTGTCGGTTTACTGACAATTGACTGTTAACAATTTGTCAAACAAAAAATGTCTAGTTCAGAGTATTTAAATGGACTATTGGCTGATTTTCTCTGTTTACCATAATTGTAAGTTGAATATTTTGGGTTTGGGGACTGTTAAACATGCAGTTTTCCCCCTGTTTGTTTCCCCTCAAATAGCTTTCAGGATCATCTTATTCCATATTCTATTGTCATATATATATATATTTCTATATGTCACATGTGCATCATTTATCTGCATCAATTAAAATACTCAAAGTCAAAGCCATGATATTGTTTTTAACTGCACCAAATAGTCTAATAGATGTCTTGTGTATAATTCTACTCACAATTTATGTCAAATGATATTTGGCAACATATATATCTAGAATTGGTTTGAACAATATTTGGCTGCACAGCGTTACTTACGGCCCAAATTCAATACAAAGCCTCTATGATTTTCACCTGGCAGGGTATCTGGAGGCGAGTTGTTTGACAGGATCGTGGAGAAAGGGTTCTACACAGAGAGAGATGCCAGCCAACTCATCCACCAGATCCTGGATGCAGTCAAGTATCTCCACGATATGGGAATCGTTCACAGGGACTTGAAGGTATCACTGCTCAGGGAAGACAGAAATAAAACAGCTCAATCTGGCTCGCGGTTGACGCTTCTTTTTTTTCTTCTCCTAACCCCTCCTCTTTGATTGCTCTTCTTGTCATCTGCAGCCAGAGAACCTGCTGTATTACAGTATGGACGAAGACTCCAAAATCATGATCAGTGACTTTGGCCTGTCAAAGATCGAGGGAGCAGGCAGTGTCATGTCCACAGCCTGCGGTACTCCTGGATATGTGGGTAAGGCTCTCCTCACCTCCCCCATCTCTTTCATGTGAACTTAGCACTTGCTGTTTCAACTGATATGCCCTCTTTATTCACTGAGCTGTGAGAAGCTCTTTCATCCACTTCTGAGTCAATTGCAAGTGTTTCACAAGTGCTCTCCACCTGTGTAATGTGACCCGGATCACATAGTATTGCAGGAAAGGTCAAGATGACTTGAATTCACCCCCTCCGCAGCTCTATTTTCCACTTTTCCTGAATGTCTGCTGTGTTCGTGTATCACAGCTCCCGAGGTGCTCGCTCAGAAGCCGTACAGCAAAGCAGTGGACTGCTGGTCCATAGGAGTTATTTCTTACATTCTGTAAGTCTGAGCTCCTTCATCACTGAGATGTAATGTAAAGCGATGTGAAGTCAGTGTTGAATATGTTCCAATATCGCTCCCTCAGGTTATGTGGATATCCTCCGTTTTACGATGAAAACGACTCCAAGTTATTTGAGCAGATTCTGAAAGCGGAGTATGAATTTGACTCTCCGTACTGGGATGACATCTCAGATTCAGGTACTACCCGTTCCTAAAAATATGAACAGCAGTGAAAACTAACAAATCAGAGTTGAATATTACACCATGAACTTGATTTTTGTTCACAGCCAAAGACTTCATCTGTCACCTAATGGAGAAAGAATCATTGAAGAGATATACATGTGATCAGGCCCTCCAGCATCCATGGTAAAAAAAAAAAAAAAAAAAAAGTCAAAATATCTAAAAACACACTCAATTGTAAATTGGTACTCTTTGGGATTTGGACTGTTGGTCGAAACACCGAAACGTGCAATTTAAATACGTCACTTTGGGTTTTTGAAAATGATAATAAGCAGTTTTCACTATTTTCTGACTTTTAACAGACTAAATGAATAACTTGAGAGAAAAAGAGAGAAAAATGTATCAATGAATTGAAAAAACGATCAATAGTAGGGCTGCATCTAACCATTTTTTTTAAAATTATTGATAAATCTCTCAATTATTTTTTCAATTCATTATTTAATCTCTTTGTTAAAAATCGACTAATTGACAAATAATCAGACGAATAAGCCTCGGGCCGGGCGACACAACTGCCTCTGCGTTCTGTAATTCTCGTTAACGTTTCAGGATCTGCGGAGACACAGCTCTGGACAAGAATATCCACGAATCTGTCAGCGCTCAAATCAAGAAGAACTTTGCCAAAAGTAAATGGAAGGTCAGTGCCATGGCCGAATCCTAGAGCAGCCTGCTGAACGAGCAGAAGTTCAGATTGGCAGACAACACATTTTGTGCGCCTTTGCTGTTTTTCTCCTGTCAGACACAGACGGCCTTTCCTCTCTCTCTCTCTCTCTCTCTCTCTCTCTCTCTCTCTCTCTCTCTCTCTCTCTCTCTCTCTCTCTCTCTCTCTCTCTCCTCTCTCTCTCTCTCTCTCTCTCTCTCTCTCTCTCTCTCTCTCTCTCTCTCTCTCTCTCTCTGTGTCCGTGCAGCAAGCATTTAATGCCACAGCGGTGGTGCGCCACATGCGGAAGTTGCAGCTGGGCACTAGTCTCGAGGGACCTAGTCAGATTACTCCAACCAGTCCCTGCCATGGACATCTGCTCCCAGAGGAGGAAGAGGAGGAGGAGGAGGAGGAAGAGGATTTGGGAAATGGGGAGGAGGAGAGCTGTAAGTTATCAATAAATGAACAAACACTCTCAGTCTATTTCAGACATCTGGCTCTCTTCACATACAACAATCGTGCCACAGTATGTAGTTAAAGGGTTACTGATGTCATGGATATTGTGCTACACTGTAAATTCACAGTATTTTAACCGTCTTGCAGTCAACTTTGCAATGATACAACTGTCTTGAGCGAGTATCGTTCTCATCTCTACCAACTACTCAATGTGACGTAAATGCAGCATTAGGAAAAGGAGGACGCAGGTTTGGCTGCTCTAAGACAAATGTGTAGAGAGCAGAAAGGAAGAGATCTTCCTCAGGCACTGACATCCAACTTTGAGCCTTAGACGGCAAAGAAGGGGAAGATGGGAGAAGGTTTGCACGGGATTGAATGGAAGAGGTCAGATATGTTGTTTTGAAGGTGTCAAATTTACCAAATCCCTACAAAGGACGCGGTGAGCGCAAAGCTATCACCACCCATATTCAGAATGACCATGATTATGAGAATAAGACACTGTTGAAAAGTACCAGAACATCCTTTTTTTTTTTACTTCACATGCTCCCTTGTTTGGCTCTAATCTCCAGTGTCCCACTATGAAGACGGCCGTCGCGGAAGCACCGAGGGCAGCACAGACCGGGACAGCCTGAGAAGCTGCACCTACTGCTGCAGGCCGGCCAGTCGCGTTTGAGCACCTCGTGTTGTCATTGGTGAACATTGTGTCCCTGGAGCACCCAGAGCCCGCCCGCCCGCCCGCCCGCCCAGTCTGGCCAGGATTGCAGAGTAGCTATCAGGCAGTGTCCACACAGAGTACATCCACAGTGAGCAGGTCACTGTCACAGTGTGGAGAAACATAATGTAAGTCCCCCCCCCCCCCCCCCCCCCCCCAATCCTAAAAAAACACATCTGGACTCAAGACACGCAAGTTTAAAAAAAAAGAATTTTTTTGCAGAGTGGACAGTGACTTAAAGAAAGTGGGTGACCGTGGCTAAGTGGAGAGCAGGGCTGCCTTTCAATCAGAGCGTCGGCGGTTCGATCCCCGGCTCCAGCTAGTCTCATGTCAATGTGACTAGCTGGAGCTTTTTTTCGCAGCTCCCGTAGCTGCGTCTCTGGTAGATAGATACTGAATTGTAAGTCGCTTTGGATAAAAGCGTCTGCTAAATGACTGTAATGTAATGTAATGTAATGAAAGGGCCAGTCTGCCTGATTAGCAACCTAACATGTAGTCCTTTGTGCAGCGTCAGCGGACAAGGGGTCATTTGACAGCATGTACGTTACAAAATGTGGCTCTGGATGTTAGCGGACAGGAGCGATCCGAGCCTCTGGAGTCTGAATCAAAGACGAGGCGGTGGCCTAAAAGGCAGTCTTCTCCATTATTTTTTGTTCTTACATGATCTGTCACATCTACCTCTAATCGCGATTGACCGTTCGTCAAATGCATCAAATCCGGCGCTCGCACTCTCGACATCGCCGGCAGCTTTCTCCGAAAATCTGGCCAGACGGGGCACAAAAGAAAAAAAAAAGAGGGGGAAACGCTTTCTAGAGGGAACTACTGAGAGCTACTCCTGCATGTCTTTATACTTCTTACCCATCAATGTGACTCGGTCTAGTCACTGACGAAGTAGCTGTTTAGTTGAATAGAGTTAGTCTCGAAGGCATGACTTCACTGCCGATGCCAACTGCTCATTTGTTCTGTTTTTGATCACTCCGTCTTTTTTCCTCATATTAAGTGTTTCTGTCCTTTTTTAAAAGTTATTTTGTTTAAAGACTTTTTTTTTTTTTTTTTTGAAAAGTGGAGGGTGACTCTGGGGGTTATGGACTCTATATTCTGGCTCGGACTGGGTTTGTGAGGAGTGGTTGTGACCTGGAGTGTCTGCATGCTTCTGTTTTGGGAAATGGGAAATCAAAATGTATGAATATCAAAAAAGGAGACTTTTTTGTTTTTGTTTTTGTTTCTTCGTTTAATGGCTGTTCTGTTAGAGGCTCAAACTGAGATCCCCGTAAGTCTGTAAATCACGGGAATGTGACGTTCCTCTGTGGGCTCGCGTCACGTCAGGAGGAGTTATTTTAAAGATGCGATTAAGTTGAGAATCCACTGTGCGTGGGAAGAAAAAAACCGATCATAGTCATATCACGCTCATCCTCCCTGTTCTGTTTCCGACAGGCGTCTAAATATCTGTCTGCTGTCAGTCTTATTATGCTGAGTCGGTGGGATCTCAGTTTGGGCGCTCCGCCTGCTCTGTGCTGTGCACCTCTAGTGGAAGAAGTTTTGGTCTACTGTTTGCATGACCTGGTTAAATATGTTTACATGAATGATGATCAATTAGTATAAACACACATGATTATTATTACTATGTTGTATTGAGAAAAAAAAAAAAAATGATGTAATACTGTAACTTTGAGCTATATAATGTGAAGTGAGTAACACCAGAAGTAATGTTGTTGACAAAGTACAACACAGCACAGTGGACTTATCATTTGCATTGACTGTGATGGTCGAGTCTCTACCTGAGTGACATTTCAAATGTACTTTGTTTATTTACAGCTCAGATATTATTATTATTATTATTTTCAGCCTGTTTTCTTGCCCGTTGCTTATGTAGAATCTATTTATTATTCCTCTCTGATGCCCAGGCACAGGCAGAACAAACACACATATCGAACGCAGGTGCCAGCGTTGTACAAAACATGGAAAAATTATATATATATATATATATATATATATATATATATATATATGTATAATTATATCTCAATTACATCTCACGGTGCTGAAAGCATCATGCCATGGGAGCAGCCTGTGCAAGCTCTACATTCGTCCCCCTCGGTAGATGAACTACAGTACTAGAGCCATACAGTGGAGTGGAGATATTTTACTGTAGATTCAGATATGTTGTCGTCTTAGAAACATACAACTCGGGTGAAGGACGGCGGATGTTTTTTTTTCGGCACAATGTTTTAATGTACAAAAAACAAATTCTCCCTGAAATTACTTTAATCCCGATATTAGTCATACAATGCCATTGTTATTTTAAGGTATGTCATGATACAATGCCATATTATTAGTTAACTGTAGAGATCATGAACCAATCCATGAAAACTTGTGTTGCCCGCATTGAAACCAGTTCCCTCGAATCCGCCATTGATACTTACAGGTCCATAGAACAATACATGAAGGCAATCACTCTGGATTTACATGACTGTAGTTGTGGAAAATATGCAAACTGTGTGTGAAGGGCTCCATGTTAACTGTAAGATAGCCAACGTTGATGACTTTGATAACCTGGCTATTATTCCTTTGGTAATGACCTTATATTGAACCTTTCTTGGGATTTGTTTCCACTTGGCTGTGTTTTTTGTTGTTGTTTTTTTAAAAAAAAAAAAAGAAGCTTATTTTAACCCATTACAAACACATCTAAATGCATAAAGAAACACATGTATATTATATATATATAAATATAAGTATATATTGTATATCCTTTTTTGTAAAAGCTGTTTTGAGCTACAAATGTATGGATGCAATGCATCATGGGTTATTGAACAAGTTGAAAATACAATGATTTGTACCCACAGAGATTTGATTGCAAGAAATGAAATTAAACTTCCTTGTCTATGCATTGTGTGTTTGGTCATTACGCAATAACTTTTTACTTGAAGTAAAACACTGTGATTTATAGAGAAGTGGAAGCGATTCAAACATTTATACTGTGCTGATCACAATATTCACGCAGATCACTGAATTAAAAGAGTCCTATGTATTCCTCCTATTGTCATATGGAATGAGCAAAATGCAAAACATTTCAAATATACAATGGAAGCAATGAACACGCGTACAATGTTAAGTCAACCCAAATAGCCCCGATGCAAACTACAGCCTCAAAAAATTGACAACAACGGTTATTATGGGCTGTGTTATGTTCATTCTTTCAGTATACTTGAACACCGATCAATATCATTTCATAAGTAGATTCATGCGCTCTATTATTTAACAAAGGAAATCTTCACCTCCGGTCATTCATAATTAAATGAATGTTGCGGAAATACAACAATGTGTCATGAGGAAATATTTCAACGATTTATTGTCGAATAATATATACAAAGGACACAATCTTAATAGTCACCTCAGTGTCACATTCGTTCTCGGTGTGTCCAGTTACCTTCACAGACCAGTACTTGATGTATTTACTGGTATACTGATGACGTAACACTTCCCAGCTTCTTGTAAACAGACTCGACATGGCTGAACAAAACAAAGGCGTGCAGGGAAAGGTCAGGAAAGACACGTAAAAAGCATTAAACACGGGTCAGGAAAGACAAGAGTGAGAAATGATACATTGATGACTGTATATGTGACACATTCAGCCGTCGTCACGTCACGACCCAGCTGTCCGATTCAGCTACTGTATATGTAGACTTCATGACATTTTTCTTCATCTACGCTCACTTTTGAGCTGCTTAAGCTGTCTCTCCGCCAAAAAACACCTATTCCCGACGGCCCATTGTGCTCAACACAATACACGGACAACACGATCAGAAATCATAACTGTCACACCTCGTGTCCTCCCGCGCATTCCTCCAGCGCTGCAGTTCTTCTCAGTCTCTCTTTGACTCGGAGGAACTCTGGCCCGTCTCGTTGTTGTCCTTTGTCTCTCTCTAGCTGCGGAGGAACGACAACACACGAACAGAATCGGGACTCGCATGCGTAGCCACGGTAAACGAGCAACATTTTTGAAGATGTTTTCATGAACGTCAAGGTTTAGAGCTAATTCCCTAAAGTCAAAGGTCTTGGAAGATCCACACAGATCCGTAGTTCTTAAACACAGGCAAATATTTACACATGGTTTGTGATCTTTTTATGTGCTGTCTTTTAGTCCATCAGACAGCATTTATGTATACAGGGTCTAACATGTCTTATGTTCTTTTTTTTTTCTTTTAGGAGCCCAGATTGTGAAACTGTATCTACACTGCCCTCCAATGGCTGACTGCAGAACAACATGATGCTCCACATACACCACCAACGTCATTCTTCTGTGAGGAAATACTGACCATTTTCATACAACACAGGAATTTGTTCTCTCAGAATAGATCATTTAATTCAATGTCAACCACTAGTCAGATGTGATGAGATCCTTTGTTAAAAAAAAATGTGAGAAAAACGATGCACTGTGCCAACCTTTTCTAGCCTCTGTTGTCTCTTCAACAGTTCCCGATGAAGTGGTGAACTGCTCTTCTTTGCCTCCTCCTGATCTCTGCTCGCCTTCATCCCTCGTTCCCATCTCCTCTTTTCTAACACCCTCTGGAGTTCAGTCTTTTCTTCTTGGGACACTCTCCTGACAGACACGTGGAAGGACTTTATGATTCATACAAACGATGAAAGAGAAATGTGAGTGTTTACGAGGTCTTTTCCAACCTCTTGTGGGTCATCCGCAGTTCTCTGTGAAGCTCCTGGTGGCTCTTGGAGGCCGTCAAAGGATTGGGAGGTTTTTGTGGTCTGATGAGATTACTGCTCTCCTCCTCACTCTGTTGTTGGGATGAAGGAGCCTGGAGCTCTGAGTACTGGTCTTGCTGTTCACTTTGGTGCGTCTGCATTGCTGAGGCTGAAGAGAAAAACATACAGTATATATTTTCCAAATATCCATTTTGAATGCAATGTTTTTCTTGTGATACAGTGTTCGCCATTTCAGCTGTGTTCAGCGTTATAAACACGCACTAAAGCAGCTTTTAATGACTGCGGAATGATAAAATGATAGAGCATATTTGAGTAGAGCAAAGCCCAAAGCACCCCGATTGTATCTTAATTCTGTACTTGAGTTCTTCCCAGAGTCACACAAACAGCAAAAAAAAAAAGAAAGTTGTCTTGTGATAATAGATTTCTCACCAGACCCATTCAGGTGTGTCTCTGGTGAATGTTGGAGATCTCTCTGTCAACAGAAAAAGTCATTGACATATCAAATAGAATATAATATACCTCATAGTTATTACCAACTCTTTTGGTACTTGTATTTTTCCAAAATACAAGTGTGGGGAGATATAGTGCGACACATGGCCGCACTCCAATCAGAAATCCCACAGTCAGGTCGCCTGTGCAATTTCATGCAAATGGCAGCGAGAGCTGCGAGCGACACAAAGCCGTATTATGATGCTGACAGACAAAGCTCTAGTTCAACATGTCCAGTGAAGCGAGGGCCCTTACCGGTGAGGTGGAGGGCTGCCGCCTCATTAATGACGAGGATCAAACAAAACACAGCTTGATTCCCACTGAGAGTCTCATTTGCTGGAGTTTGAGCAGAATTAATAGTCGAGAGAAGAGTTATTCCCCCCGTGGGACTCAGAACGGACTGCTGAACGAAGTGACTCTTTCTGTTTTTGTTGTTTGATTAAATATTTGAAGAACAAGAAGAAAAAAAAGATGTCAAACTATAGCGTTTGCTCTCAGCGCAATCTAACTGTATCGATCCATGTACACGTTACATGATGTTTGTTGAGGCCTTGGCATTTGTCGCAATTCTGCTGCACCATGTCCGGGCATCTGCGTAGCATTGCTAAATGTGTTCAAAAAACCTTCGCTCAAATAAAGACATTTTGAAACAAAAAAATCACAGTAAATTGTCGAGAAAAAAAAAAGTGCAATCGAGATCAATCTAGGCATTTTAATGGCAACTCTGGTGCTGGCTGCTGTTTCATTGATGAGGGACGAGTCATGCTGTTTGGCTGAAGCTCAGACCGTGGATATTGTGCGGAGAAGAATTAATAGGACATGACAGGGCACATACTCTCCAAGGCCCACTCTCTGGTGCTGGCAAGCACTTGCTGTCTTTGGGAAATAAACTGTAGAGATAACAACGACAGATAAATCTACCACAGGAAAATGCTTCTGCCAAAACAGAAAGCTTAAATGTGATCAAGAACACATGATTAATACAATATGTGCCTTTTGTGATGACACAGAACATTGTGTAACAGTTGGTTTCTTCATTAGTTCACAGTGCCTCAATCTTCTCAAACATATTCCAAGAAAGTATTTTTGCCACATGGATGCATCTGCTGGATCATCTTAAGGAGACGTGTGCTATGTCTCACAGAGAAAGACAAATGTAAATAAAGAATAAATATCGACAACTTTACCTTCTTTCCATGGGTGACTCCCATGTCCTCAGTATGAGTCCAGATTGAATATCTGCACAAACACCTCCTGGGCTCACAGCAGACAGAGCTGCAGTAATTTGCAGTAATTTGCAGCAATTTGAGGTCTCTCTCGCTCTCTCTCGCTCTCTCTCTCTCGCTCTCTCTCTCTCTCTCTCTCTCTCTACTCCAGCAGCCAAGAATGCCAGAGAGAGGAAACTGTTTAGGGGACGATGAGAATTCTCCAAGTGGAAGACAAACCCTGGAGAACAGGCCAAAAGTACTGGAAGAATATTTAGTGTATTGCAGTGATGGGAGGTAACCAAGTATATGTAGCCACACAAGTATACTGCAAATAAATTACACTGCATTGTTAATAAACCAGTGGTTCCCAACCTGTTTGGTTTCTGACCCCTTGTAAAAGTGTCTAGTCTACTGCTTTGAGGCCCAGAAAGAAAACTAAATAAATGTTTGTTGAAAGTCCAAAAAAGTTCAATTCAAATTTGTGTATCAGAATTTAAGATAATCAGAGCGGCCGAAATGGGTTTCCTCAGGAGGGTGGCTGGCATCTCCCTTAGGGATAGGATGAGAAGTTCGGTCACCCGTGAGGGACTCGGAGTAGAGCCGCTGCTCCTTTGCGTGGAACGGAGCCAGTTGAGGTGGTTCAGGCATCTGGTGAGGATGCCACCTGGGCGCCTCCCTAGGGAGGTGTTCCAGGCACGACCAGCTGGGAGGAGACCCGGAGGGAGGCCCGGGACCAGGTGGAGGGACTATATCTCCAAACTGGCCTGGGAGCGCCTCGGGATCCCCCAGTCAGAGCTGGCTGATGTGGCACCGGGAAAGGGAAGTTTGGGGTCCCCTGCTGGAGCTGTTGTCCCCGCGACCCGATCCCGGATAAGCGGTCGAAGATGAGATGAGATGAGTATCAGAATTTTCCCATTAATCATCTCAAGACCCCCTCACATTTATCATTTGATCCTCTGGAAGGGGCCAGACTAGTAAACTAACCCACCTAACTGTACATAAAGCAGTCAAAACTAGCGCCACCTCGACTAGGTATTACAAATTGTTACACTGAAACTTGAAGTAAATATTTATTCAACAAAGTAGGTTCTGGGTTTCAGAAAGAGTGTAAAACTATTTCCACTCTTTGAGTGGCATCATTTTTTACATACATAGGAGTCATATTCTCCTTTTCATCAGGAAGATCCTTTAATGTCAGTTTGGTTCCTTGGGATACAGCCGCTTATCTCCACCATATCCGGCCATCCTTCGAAAATGTTGATTTTGTCATCATTAACAGTTTGCTGATGGGTGAACAAGGAAGAGGACATTTGTTTTACCATCAATTATGTAGCTCTTTTATTTATTTTTATTTTACCGTCTTTAAAAATAGAAGGTCTTTTCTGACACAAATGGAACAGGCTCACTAACCTTCTCAAAGGGGCTTTTGTTTTCTGTCCCTGCTCTCCCAGCAAACACCCAGTTATCTCTGCGTTTTACAGACTTGATCAAAGTGCTTCCCATTCCGACAAACACCTCTCTTATTTCGTCTGTCATTCTGCCAAAAAGGAATAGAAAAGGGTTGTGTTGTGTGCTATGAAATCGTTTTAGCTGTTGAATCATTGCGATTTAGACTTACTTTGGTGTCACATCTTCAAACGAGGCCACCAAGACAATCATTCCAGGTTTTATCTCCTTCAGGTATGCCAGGATTTCTTCTGTCTCTTTTGTTAATAAAAGTAATACAAATAAATAAAAAAACACAATTTCAAGTGTTCAATACATTTTTAAATTGAAAAGAAGATTAAAAACCACCCAACTTACTTCCATGAAACATATTAAAGTGACGAAATTTTTCCACTTTTCCATTTGTACCTTAGGTGGAAAAAACACAACAATTGGTTATCAACAACAAGATCAGCTTCTCTGGAGCTTTTGATCAAATCACACGATCTTCATCAGCAGATGGAGTTTGCCCTGTTTTTATGGAAGTTAAGGGATTAAATGATCTGTTTAATGAGCACTCTAAGGACTTTCCTCTCATTTAAACTGCTGATGAACATCATGTTATATAATCGAAAGCTCCAGCATGGCTAATTATTGGACCTTTAGATAAGATTGTTCTATCAACTGCTATTTACAACACTCTAAACAATTTCACCGTATAATAACGGTAACTTACTGGCAGCAGGGACGCCAGTAATTTACTGTTGTTTTACGATGAAGCTACCGTAACTTACTTTTACGGTATATTACCGTATACTGGATTACGTTATGTGATAGTAGGATAACTGGGTTTTTACGGGGATTTTACGGAATATGCCAGAATGTAACCGTTTATTTACAAAGGGTAATACAACCCAATACTTTTGCATTTAATTCCCAACAAATAAAAGAATAACAATAGACATTCAATACATAATTGTTGCAGTTTAATACATGTTCTCAAGACAAATAATAAAGGGACATTTGTATTACATCACAAAACTCACAATGTACTGCATGTTTGGAAGAAAGCTAATAAAATCATAAAATCTTTAATGACCGGCTTAACTGAACTCCAGTAGCGCCGAGATTGAAAAGTGGCTGATGGTATGCTACTGTTGTTCAGTGGTAGGTACCTATCCTATAGTGGTATGCTACTGTTGTTCAGTGGTAGGTACCTATCCTATAGTGGTATGCTACTGTTGTTCAGTGGTAGGTACCTATCCTATAGTGGTATGCTACTGTTGTTCAGTGGTAGGTACCTATCCCTATAGTGGTATGCTACTGTTGTTCAGTGGTAGGTACCTATCCCTACAGTGGTATGCTACTGTTGTTCAGTGGTAGGTACCTATCCCTATAGTGGTATGCTACTGTTGTTCAGTGGTAGGTGCCGGTATCTGGAGTGGTATGCTATTGTTCAGTAGTTGAATGGCATACCATTCTGATTCAACGACATATAATAATAACTTTTAAGCGGCACCTGCCGGCACCTACCTACTGGCATACCAATCTAGGGATAGGTACCTACCGATGAACAACAGTGGCACACCCCAGGGATAGGTACCTACAACAGTGGCATACCATCGGCCACTTTTCGGTCTCAGCGTCACTCCCTCAGACACTGAATTAAAATAGCATTAAGAGTGAAAGCTGAATTAAAATAGTATCAAGAACAGTGTAATAGAACTGCATCACAGTATAGCTTGTTAACAAGTCTTATACACATTTATAGTTAATTTGAACTGCATGACTGCAGCGTCTGGCTGGTATCCTCAATCTCTGATGACGAGTGACTGTAAAGCAAACAAAATAAAAAACTTTAGAAACACAAACGCTTTGGGTGTGCAACTGTGGGTTCACATATGTTAACATATCTGTGCAAGTCTTTGCAAAAAGCTAATACAACAATACCAACAATACCATACAGTTCAAATGAACAGACTAGCCTATGTGATGAGCTGATTACGTTAGGTGAAGAAATGAAGCCAAGACAATTGACCACAATGGACTAACATTCAACAATAAAATGAGTTTGATCTGTTCAATAATAGCACAAGTAAACACAAGTTAGGCTACTAACGTTACATCTTAACACTGTATTTGGTGATTAACTTTATTTATGTTAACTTAAGCTTGCTATGCTGTTAGCTAGCTAACCTTTCTAAGGCTAATTGAGCTCGAGCTAGCTAACGTTACAGAGCTAACGTTAGCTCCACCAATATTAGCAACCTAATGTAACGAAACAGACCAAGTGAATCATTATCTGAGATGTTAACGGTTCAATAATCATGAGGATAAAACAATAACGGAGGCTTTGAATTTCGGATGATAAGCGTAACGTTACCTCGTCTCCTCGGTTGATCTCCACATGGCTGTTGCTCAGACGGATGAATTGAAGCTGTGCTGTCCAACGCGAGCAGTCGACGTCTTGTCACTCAAAAAGTACTTGTAGGCAATAAGCAGTTTGAATAATAAAAATATTCTATCGACACATTAACCTACAACAGACAGTACGATGGAGATGGATTGTGATTCACTGAACTTGTGTAGAGAAGGGTATATCCACCACTTCACAGAAAATACTGTATTATGCTGATAAATTACAGTAGTCTGCTGTTATTGTTAATTGACGGCATTAACTGTTAATTTACTTGCGAGGGATGAACATTTAACTGTATGTTACAGTTATTATGAAATACTGTAAGATACCGTTTTTAAGCCACCGTAAATTTACAGCAATTCATTACAGTGAATGTCACTTTAAAGCCCAAAACTATTAAACATGTGAATGTTTTAAAGAATTGTTTAAGAAAGAGTATTTTTACTCACCATTTACCACCACAATGTTCAGTCCTGGTCCCACATTATTCATCACATAACTCATAATGCTGTTGAGATATAGATACGGTTGAGTTTTACTCAGTCACACACATTTCCATCCTTATTATGTCCAGTACCATATCAAACACGCACATTTTACCCTCGAAACAGATCTTTGGTCCAATAGCATTAGCTGCTCCGCTGCTGATTCGTAAAGCGAAATGGTCAGGCGGACAGACTCTGGTGAGGCTGCACTTTGGCTCAGCTATTGTACCTGAAAATGCAAACAGAAAAGTACTTCTGATCATGAAGGAAACCACACAGTTAATGTAGAAGTCATGTAATGTTAAAAAAGAATTGAATTTACCTTGGAATTTTGATTTGTCAATAAACCCTTAAATAAAAGAATGGAGGTGTTATTAAAATGAGGCAAATAAAACTAAATGAGAAGATGTCGCTCAGGATTTGTGCTGTAATAAGTAGAAATGAGCTCACCAAGAAAATGCCCTGCTTTCTCCCGAACATCAAATGAAGAATTGGTGGCCAATATCCAGGTTATAAAGAGGATACTAATTACAGCAGCAAGGTTCCAAACAGCTGTCAACCACAAAGAGATTAAGATTGGCAGAGATACAAACAAAAATACCTGTTTTTGAAATAAAGTGAAATCTCACCTTGATATCTCATATCTGCAATAACTTGGATAGCTTCCAGTTCCTGAAGGGAAAAGCTGGTACCTTTGAAATATACTTCTAGTATTTCCTGTTAACAAGAAGTAGTGTAGATACAGCAGCGCTTTGGCGTGATCTCATCTGTGAACTCTGAAAGGGAAGGTTGTTTGGTTATGCATTAAAAAAAAAAAACAGCTCCTCCTTGTGCTACGTGAAAGCTAGGATGTGACTCTATGCAAACACAGCCACTGTGAACTAGATGATCCGGTTTCTCTCTTTTACAATATCAAATATGGGAGCAGTAACAGATTCACACTCCTTGTGGCAACAATGCATTTAGCACACAGCAAATAGTGCTTAGTCGACGTGCAAACAACATCTGAAACCTAGAGGGGGAATGAGAGAAAGAATATGTACATATTTAGTAAATCCAATTTTATGTGAGAGGCTATCTATATAAAAAATGCTACAGATGATAGAATAAAAGGTCAAAGTCTCACTAAAAGCAAATAAATATGCATGGAATAGGCACAAACAAATCTGAAAAGAAACCCATAACAGATTTATTTACAATTTACAAAACATTGTTTCATTATTTTCTTTGTGTTACAGGTAAATGTCACTGAGATTAAAGCTTGTTCTTCGAGAGGGAGTTATTTAAATAAACACAACATAAATAGGCCAATGGTGTATTTGTCAAGACATACTATAAGGAATTTAAATCCATACTGTTGATGGATGGACAACACTGTTTACACAAGAGTTAGCTGTCACTGAAAAGCATGTTCAAGGACCCAGTTAAAAAAAAACGAGATGGTACATCTCAACGGGTTATTCCTAATAAATGATTTCCATATGTTAATTCCAGAGGCCAAGGCCTCGTGTGACTAAGCTTCTGCACTGCTCATCCTTGAGCAGTAGCTAAGTCTGAGCTTTCACCTGCCTTGAGGGGCCCGAACTAAAATAGCGCTATACTAATACAATGTATTCTTAATTTTTATTAAAATAGCATTTCCCTACAGGCAGTAATGCACTGATGTTTTGACTGTTATTAAAGTGACTGTGGCAAATCATTATAAGGTCATAATTTATCCATCAAGACACAGTGGAGTAGCTGATTAGGGAATTCAATTTAAATGAAATTGTGACAAATGAAACCACACACATAAATATGACAAGTTACAGGAAAAAAAAAGAAGCACAAAATGTATTAAATAGAACAGCTTCAGCTGCACCAAACGAGGATAAAACAAACGAAGATAGTAAAGAATTAAAAAGTATTGAGAATTAAAAGGACAAAACTTGAAAGCTTGTTTTGTTTTTATAGTAAGTGAGAGAACTAACATTGCTGAGCTGAAATATTTGTTTTCGTAAAAACTCATTCCTTCATCCACCCAAACCTAGTTCGATTAGCGCCGTTAGTATTACATATGAGGGGATTCGCATTATAACAGTAAATGTTTGCAGCATCTTAACTCTTCATATTCCTGATGAGGTGTAATACTAAAGAGAACCAGCAGAGGGTCTATGTGTACCACACATTTGACTGGATAACATCCAAAAATATCCATGTTTTCTCTTTTTTCCTTCCTCTTTTTGTAAATACAGTGTTTGTTCGTTCTAGCAATAATAAAATAAAAGTAGAGATACTCTTGAGATAAGAGACAGAAATAGTGAATTACGCCGGTCGCACAGAACAGGCACAATCCAAGCAGAAGGCAAATACATCAAGCAGCACACAGGAGGAATATATATATATATATATATTATAACCAACATAAATATTTCTCTAATGTCCGCCAGAGTATAAATATATACGCAGTAGTCCTCACTGACATCATTCACACCATCATCAGTAACCGTAGAGCAGAATCTGAAATAATACAAGAGCTTCAACCTCGTAATCAATGCTTAATTTGTTGATCAAACAAACACAAATCAAAAGAGAAACCATGGTGAAATGATCTTCTGATCAATGGTCACCAGCATCCTGCAACGGCGACGCTATCCTAATAATGCTCATTCGTGACTTTCTAGCAGGGTGGAGTTGCAGTTTTTTTTTTTTCCTTCTTCTTTGGAGGCAAAATTGAGCTGTCTAAAAATATCATGCAACATCACTCAGCCCAAAGTCCATTAAAAGAGTCGGTCGGACTCTGAACGCTACAGCAAATGTACCATAAGTGGGTTAACGTTAGCATGAAAATGGAAATATATTTCAAAGCGAACAACTGACCGACTGGTAGTTAGTGTGACTATGTATAGCTGCAGGTCAATTAGGGAGTTTGAAACATGCGAAATGTCAAACCTCCATGTGATGCTTTGTAGCAATCATTTATTTCATAACTGCTGGATAATGATACTGAATGATTGCAATAACTGCCAATTATTTGCCCGTATTACAGAGCAAGTGAATCAATGCTACAACATGTTGTTTTTTTTGTATTAATTTGAGGTATATTTAACCACATTTAAGCAAAAATGTATGTTGTTGTCGCTGTTGCATTATTCCATAACAACTGCACTGCTCCGCTCTGTGCTCACACAACGGTTACAGCTGATAAAGCCGATGGTGGTCGCCGCTCAGGTAAACGCCGTTAGCTCTGTTGGCACTTCCGCCATAGTTACTGTTAGCGCTGTTAGCTGCAAGCCGCGGGCTCAGCTTAAGCCATGGTGAGAGCAGTTGAGAGGTAGTAGAAATGCTCCACATCTTGTGTTCAGCACCTTTGAATCAACAATTTTTGAGGTTGTTTACATCCATAAAGGTAAATTTGGGGGGAGTGGCTTTGGAGGGAGCAATGAAGGGACGGTCAGTGTTGCCGACTTCCTGACTTTTTCGAGGGATTTAGCAGCTTTTGGAGCAAGTCCTGCTAAGACTTTAAGGGTTGGCAACACCGGGCTGGGTTTTAGGATTGTTGTTTGAACAAAGCAACACATTTGATGATGTCATCATGGGTTGTGGGAAAATGCGATTGGGTATTTTCTCAGTTTTTTTACTGAAGTTGTGTGGAGCAAATGTATGATGTTTTCATAGACGATTAGAAATAATGATTAGCTGCAGCCCGAAGCACACAATTCATCCGCAAGAAACTCTTTTTCAGGTCGGTCCATTTGCATCCCGGGTCTGAGATTTATTCCAGAAGATCCTGTCAGGAGAGGGGCGAAAAAAAAAATGAATTTACAAAATGACATTTGAAGTAATAAGGAAAGTTAGAGCTGTGTCAGCTTGTACAGTGGCCCGACGGACAGGGGAAGCTGCAATCAGAGGATGATGCACTAACCTCGTCTGACTCCTCTCCGACTGTGCAGGGCCCCCTGTCGCCTTCAGCCTCTGCTGAACCCTGGTCCTCCATCTGCCTCAGCTGTGAGTATCTGTATCTTGCCTCACTGCAATAAAGTCATTTGACAGAACAGGGTGATGCGTTGTTACAGCAATACCAATTTTGAATAATCTCTGTTAAGGCTCATTAATAAAAGTCTGCTTTACTTGACCCGGAAGCAGTATTTTCGGATGATCAATAGAGCAGCGAATATCGCCGCCGCAGCGACGAGGATCACCGATGCAATAATCCCGGGGTGGAGCCTTAACCCGGCCTAAAAATGACAAATGAATCCAATGAGATCTAACAGTGGAGTAGTTAAAAAGCCCATAATCGTGACAGCGCAGTTCATGATGTGTGGCTCAGATAAAACAGGAAATACGGGCAGGAGATGTGACAGCTGAACAGGGCGTGTGTTATGGATCACACTGATATATGAACCAACAGCTCAACAGCAGGGGTGTGAATCACAGGCCAAGCAGGACTGATGTGATTCTGACAATAAATGATCGCTCACATCGGAGCTAAGATCACGAGCCAACGTGTCTCACATCAGAGCTATATGCACGAGATCGCATGTTAGGAGTGCCAGGACTTCAGTCTTTGTCGTGATTAATTGGGATTCACGCAACCTAAAAGTTACACGCATTCACACACGTGCAGGAGGAGTCAAGATATGAAAGCTGTAAGAAAGACGTATTCCACATTATTTTGCAACACCAATACATTTTCAAAATGTGGTGGTTTAAAATGCAATTCTAAGGCATCTGTTGATGCCAGATAAAGCCAGATGTATAGCTTCCTATAGCATTCATCAAGCATATGCAATCACTATTGTTACCATTACTTCTTAATTAACTCATATGCTATTTATCTTCGCATTATGGCACGTGGATGTGGCAACTAAAATACTTCCGGATAGACATGTAAAATAATGAATATTGTGCAATAAAAGGACAGTGCGTTGTTCTTCTGTTAAGTGTATACATTTTAATAATGATTCTTTAAAAGAACTAAATAATAACAAAATAAATCCATATGTCCGCTTCCACATACTGCATATGTCAAGTTTAAACAGCGTCACGTTTAACGTAACAGGCAGGTACAACTTTGGCACCACGATCGTAATAATAACTTTACGTATGTTTACGTGTTCACGTGTTATGTTCACGTGTTATGTTCGCATAGACAATTACAACCACGAGCGGATTTTTAACGGATGAAATAGTGTGGCTTCTCATAAGTACCTGTTGCTGCTGTGCTGACATCCTCGTGAGTTTAGAGCCTGGTTAACCTACTTTCATTACGGAACAATAACGCGCAGTACATTATCACCTACTGCATTATAATCAAGACCCAAAACTGATGGGGAGAATTTCAGTTATTAAGTACAAATAAGTTGTCCTTTGCGACTCTTCGCCGCACTGAGGCAAACGCCAGTTGTTTACTTCCTGGTTGCTGTCACCTGTTGATGAGCCATTATATGTACACGCCCCCTTTCAGGAAACGTCACGTGACGGATAGTTGTGTGTCACGTGGCTCTCTGACGAGACACATTAAACAGTATTTGTGATTTGCTGCTGCATCTAATACATTTTTTTGACATTTAAAAATATATGAAAGTCTCAAGTTCTACTATTTTAGTGGAACTTTTTTTTTAGAGAAGTGAGAATATTTTTGGAAAAATCCCCAAAAATCTACATTTCTACAGTCATACATCATAAAATAAAAAAAATAAAGTCTGTGAAAAGATATGACCGCTGCTTGAATACATCATGCCTCATCCTCAAGGCACTAGAGAACAGCTTTTGTTGGAACTTATTCAAATGTTCAATTTTGCATCTAAATTGGTGTTTTGTCCAAGATCTTACTTTTCTTGAATATTACTTATCCATAAACTTTGTGAAAAGTGGTTTTTATTTATAAATTATGAACAGATTTCATCTAATGCAGTAGTGTACACTTTGCACATGTCAGTATTTGACATAAACAGCGCCCTTATCTGGGCCCCAGTATATGCTGGCTGGGCCAACTGAATTGTCAGCCATTGATCCAGTTGGGATTATTGTCTGATTAAAACTACAGGGAATCACAATTTGATAAATGAATGTGGGTTTTCCTCTCATTTCATTATACTCCTGCCACTGTGGAGCGACAATTCATCTCTGGCTGAAAATGATGAATCAATCTGGTATCCGCCGCTCATCAGGTGTAATCAGTGCTTTGGCAGGACTGATGAAAAGAACTCCCCGTCTGGTGTTGGTTACATAAAAAACATCTCGTACGGGTTCACGTGTTACAACAAGAGATGAGTTTAACTGTGGGGACTTCAACATTTCATTCATGAATACATTCAAAATCAATCGTCTTCTTTCATAATGTTTGCTTGTTGAAACAAGTAGCTCCGTCCAACTACAGCCTCACAAGGACACTTTCATGGAAATTCACACATGAAACCAACAACATGGTCACTTCGATTCATATTTATTTCAAACAGTATATCCAAAAATATTACTTTTTTAAAAATAAATTATGATAAATAAAGAACAAAATGAGCTATACTGTTAGAACTAATTCAAGCAAAACTTAAATGTCAGAAATCCTCTTTGTAAAAAGAAACTCCAGGAAGTTCATTCAAAAAGCTTACATATTAATCTGCTAGCCAAAGACTCTTTCTACCATCAGATGTGCTGCTGAAAGGGCAACTACTCCATTTTTTTTTTTTTTTTTTTTTGCAAAAAACGTGTCTGATTTCTTGAGTCCCTCTCCCTTACACACCAACATGACTATTTATGGAGACACACACGATTTCTATGAATGGTGTATTCATATAAGGCCTCAAAAAGGGGGATGATACCATTCATCCACTGTCAATAACTTCTGATTTCTTAATTTAGATTCTCTCGAGCTTTGAGTCAAGCTAGTTCATAGTACTTCCCCGTCTTTGGATCGAAATAGCAGTTCAGGCAGGGATCATAGAGCAGATTCAAATACTCTTCCTCCTTCTCCTCTTCGTTCACAGACTCGTCCCGTCCTACAACAATGCAAGATGATCACTCTGCAACACTCGATAGTAATCGTTCAAAACAACTCAAAGATAACGGTGCATTGGATTAGCATTGCATTCATTAAATTCAAACAGATAAAACATGTAAAAATGTATATCGTATTTTCTATGTATAGTAGCATAGCTATGCCAGGTGTATGAGTAAGGGCCTCCTCTATCAGCTGTTGCCGGAATGAAATGGAATGACAAGCGTGGAAGGCGAGGTGACCTTCAGACTCAGGTGGATTTTAAAGTTTTCTGTCACTGCCATTTTTTTCTCTCATCAATCAAGACCTAAGACACCCAGTCCCTGTACCACATTATGAAGCTGTAAAGAGATTCTCTGTAATCCCCGCTACTTTGAAGTGCGAGAATTTAGCCGTTAAATTGACAGGCAGTTAAATGCTAAAAAGGTTAGGGAATGCTCCAAGAGGAACCTTTTATCTTATCAGAAACCTCGGCGACGATAATGAAAACTAATTATGAGACACATTGTGTAGGAGGTTTAAAAAAAAAAATGCCGTTGTAAACTGAAAAGGTTTCGTCAATTAACCTTGTCGATGTGTCTTGGGGGTACAGACCTGTAATGAGCCTGTCTCTTTTGACCTATGGAGTTATATGGAGGACAGAGAGCTCCACTCTTATGGGTCTTTACCCTTAATTAGATACAGTTTCGCATGCTTTCCCACCATGTTGAGTGCAGTCTTTGGGTGGAAGCTTTGACACCGGTGAATGTTTCCATAAGTTCAATGCATTTGCGCAATTAGTGCGGTTAATGTTAAGGCATTGTGTTGTTTGCTTGTTTGTCTGAGTGTAAATGACACACTAGGGCGTCTGGGAGCAAAAGGAAACAACGTGGAGGTTACTGTACCTCCGATTAGATCTTCTAAATTGTCCCAAGTGTTGCCTGACCTTCTCCGCTGGCTTGGAGGCATAATGGGAGGGCTGAGCACGTCCATCCACTCCCTAGGGAAAAGACCATAAAAGCACACAGTCATGACAACACATGCCATTACGCACACCATCCCACTGTACCTACCGTCGTCCCCTCAAATTGCCTCCATGTGACATTTTAACAATGACGTCCCATCGTCGTGTGCTCTCACAAGCCCATCTAAGCCTCCACTGTCCTTGAGCCACTTCTCCCGCACGCACTTAGCCTCACTGCCACACAGTTTTCGCTGAAAGATCATTTATTAGATTCTGACTCAAGCTGTGATTTCCAAGTGTCCACATTTTGGCCCAGAGTAGGTGTCTTAACCTTGCCTGTATCTGTGGGAGCAAGACTTCCTCTCTCTCTAAATGAGTTTATCTTCCCCCGACAGAGAGCTACACAGGCCACAACTATACATCAATCATTTTCCAGTAAAGTGCAACACTGCTCTTTTAGTACGGAGCAACAGATTAGAGGGAGACAAAAATATGCCACAAGATGAATTATTACTTGGAAGCACTGCAAGATTCACTTGTTAAACTGAATTCATAATAGTCAGTTATGCAATTATCCATTAACATCTTTCGCCTCTGGAGATACCATCTCATAAGTGCACATCACAACATATTTAATGAGGTACTATAATCTTCTTCTGTACAACATTTAGCTGACAGCAGACAATTCAAATGTTCATTATCAATGATTGATAATGACACTCCCTCTGAAAAGAAAGTACATTCACTAACCACATTACAGTATGTTGACTAGACTCACATTGTGACATGTTAGTACTTTCAGTAGGCTTCGTTCAAAAGATTTACATTTTTATTATCTTCTCTGATTAACTTCAGTGTTAAAAGACTTAATAGGATGTTGGTCGGGTACCAATGAATCCCCCTTGTCATTATTTCAGTAAATACTACAATAATGTGGGTATATGGACCTTTAGTGATATGGTATTTGGAACCAAATGCAGCAGTGAAATAAAAAAAAAAAAACACTGTAACAACTGTATGAAAAAGTAAAAGGTCAAATTCAAGGCTTTCAATTGAACAACATCTGAAATAGCCGTGACATGTTTAACATATGCTTTATAAATGCGTATTAATACTGCAATTCATGATTAATTCAGGTAGTTATTAGTCATTTATTAAGTATTTTGTGTGACCTCATCTAAAGTGAGGACTATCTATGCTTTTATGAATGACATTGAAAGGCCATCAGTGCCTCAAAACCCACAACTTGACAAAGGCGCACTAGTCCCGCACTTGGCTATCAATCAATAGCTCGATTGCTTTTTAACCAAGAAATCGCCGTTTCATGTCATGATGCCGGACGACTGGGCTGCTGATTCAAATGTCTTGAGCCAGGCAAGCATGTTTTACTTGGGCCCGAGCGCCCCCGCCGGTGGGGGCAACGCATTCATCCAAATATTCACCCACTCATAACGTGCGCTCATCAGTAACGAATATAATGATGTCGCATACCTGCTCAAACTGCAGCTCCTGCGCTACAAAGTCATCTCAGCTGTTGGTACAAACTCCAAACACAACTCAGACAAAGCTACGTATAATACCAAGTAACACAATCCATAAAGCGCCCCCTAGGCAGACCCACTTGCCACATTTTATGCCAATAACGTAACAAAAAAAATATGAATCCGTTCATGTTTACTGTCTATCTGTTCATCGGACGCCGCTCTGTGTGAATTAAAAGCTGGCGCTGCCCTCATGTGCCTCGTGTGCCTGCTAGCTGAAGGGGGAGGGTTATACGTCTCAGCAAATCGGATTTTAGAAATTTGACACTCGGGTAGTTTTTTTATTCTGATTGGCTCACGGATTCTGTCATTCAAAGTCACGTTGGGTTGTCTCAACAGAGCAGGCTGTGACGCGTCTATGGAAGGTTCATTGGGTCAAATCGGCCCTTCACACAGTCTGTAAGGCCCTGGAAGAGAAAAAAAAACTGGAATTCAGACGAGAAAATCCCATGGATGACAGACATAAACAGTCTCAGAGAGGATCCAGGCTCTCAAAATGATGCCAAACTGCTGCATTTGATAGATTGAACACTATTAGTGATAAAAGAAATGAAATATATAATTATATAGTATATAAAATTACAATGGAACAGCTGGAACAAGATTACATTTTGGTTGACCTCGTCTGACCTCTCTGTACTAGATCAAGATGTACTAGATAAAGCTTCACTTCATCAAAGTAAAAATGTGTTGAGACCCTCAACATATAGTTCTATGATCTGGGAGAGCTTGAAAGCTCGTAGCTACATGATTTCTAAAAAGAAATATCTTGAAATTGTTTTTTTTTTTCAGTCGAAAATTAGAATTTTCAATTTGTGCTGTGTGCCATCTTAATTTACTCTTAACCAGTAACATATATACTGATATTTACACATATTAACACAACTCACAAGTGTTAGGGTTATTTTAATACCAAAAGTATTAAAATAGCCCTTACAGTTGCAACGCTACACTCATTATCGTATGGGTATGCTATTTTTCGAGCTGAGGCCTAAAAATAGGGCTAGGGTCCAAGAGGTTCCATTGTTACCATGGATTAAATTCTTCCTCGTGAAAATCAAAAAGAAATGCAAGGATTAACACAGCCGTGCCGGTCGAATTATATCTCATCTCTCCATGCAGTTAAGCCCGAATAAGAGATTTTAATATTTTTAAACCAAGTGCATTATCTTTTCTGAGGCTCTGATTTTTCTTTCTAACAAAGACATTTATTCTACTTTAACACCCCTTTGACTGTGCGATAGGCGGGAGTACACAGTACAAATGTTAATGAAAGCAATTTTCAAGGACAGAGGCTTCTACAGAGCTGCAAATTGAACTTCAAATGTTAAAAGGAACTTGGAGAGAGTGATTCAATTCTTAAGTTATTATTAATCAGATATGAAAAAACCAGTGATGTAATAAATAAATTAGTTTGATTTAATTTGAGTGAGAACACTTGATTTTGCACGGTAAAGAAGTCCATTGAAATTAAGCTTTCCAAATATCTCCCAGTGAAACATTGTCAAGGCAACTCTGTTTGTCTGACATCCTGGCAATTGTACTGCATTTCACAATTGTTTTTATAGTAAAAAGTTTTACCGTTAGTTAGCACCTCGTTACTAGATACTATCAATCTGTCTACCAACAGGCCATGTACCGCAGCCCTTCAAAGTAGCTGTAATTAATCCTCTTCTTAAGAAACCATCTCTTGATCCAGAGGCGTTGGCTGACTATAGACCGATCTCTAACCTTCCTTTCCGCTCTAAGATGCTTGAGAAAGCAGTCGCAAATCAGTTGTGTGACTTTCTACATAACAATAGTTTATTTGAGGATGTTCAGTCAGGATTTAACGGGTCACTACGAGACAAAGCACAAATCTTTTGAGCATACGTACCCCACTCACATCCGAAATGAAGGCACAGAAAATAAACCCAATATGATCAGAATCCTAAAACATAAATTCACTGCCCAACAGTGATGTTAACAGAGAGAGGAATAGAGCTGAAACAAGTGGTTTCAATAACCACAGATAAAGACCCTGCACACAAATGTCTCTTTATAGAGGATGAGAGAAATACAATATCATGGTTTTCTTGGTTGACGTCACGTCACCCTGAATGAACGGAATTTAATGCTGCAGGGAAATGCAATTATAAATACTTTATTTTAAGATACACATCTTTCAAAAGCTTTCTGATATTTCATTTATTCTTAAATGCATCCCTTATTTTAATTGAAACGAGAGAAGAACTCTATTATTAGAGTATGTATTATTTAGAATTCATCCAGTTCAATTGACAATCAATATTGTTGAGATAACATTCAATTGAGTCCGTTGTTGATACAGAGGTTAATACAACTACGAGGCTACTTCAATATGGGACTAAATTATAGCGCAAGTTAGACATTACTGTGATGTTCCGGACCTTTGCATGAGGAGATTCTCTCTAACTGGACCTCGTTGAATTTTAATTGAATACTCATCCCTTGAGGACATAAAAACCTGGATGACGTGCAACTTCCTGATGTTAAACTCAGACAAAACTGAAGTTATTCTATTAGGCCCAGAACACCTCCAAAATCAATTATCTAATGATACAGTTATGCAAGATTGCATTGCCCTGTCAATCCATGCATTTGTTACTTCCAGACTAGATTACTGCAGTTCCTTATTATCAGATATATTCATTCTATTATATCCACTCATTTCCATCATTATTATGCTTACTACTCTCCTTATATGAATAATTTATGTCATATGCATTGAATGTTATGTTGTTCATTCTGTACACATGACATCTATTGCACTTCTGTCCATCCTGATAGAGGGATCCTTCCTCTGTTGCTCTCCTTAAGGTTTCTTCCTCTTTTCTCCCCGTTTAAGTTTTTTTCTTTGGGGGAGTTTTTCCTGTTCCGATGTGAAGGTCCCGGGACACAGGATGCCGTATGTGCACAGACTGTAAAGCCCTTTGCGGAAAACTTGTGATTTTTGGGCTATACAAAATAAATGTAATTGAATTAATTTGCTACTCAAGGTATCTGTGACAGCCTGATTTGTGGTTTTCCATACGGTATATACCAGCCAAAGTGCATCACATGCAAAGAAACATGTTGAAAATGCTAGAAAAGCCCCGGCAACATTAAGCACACAAATAAAAGCATTTAGGCTGTCAAGGGAACCGTAGATCTCAAAAGCGAGGAAGCCTTGCAACGATGCTCAAATAATAAAATGATAGAATTCACTGTAAGGGTGTCTCAAAATGCAATGCCTAAAAGAAAAGGAGCGAAAACAATGACAAATCCTGTGCAGCTGGTCTTCTGATCTGTAAACCAAGGCTTGCTTCAGAGTCTAATTTCAGAAGTACAGCTGCGGATGCTGTAGTTCTGTGTGAGACAAGTCGGGGAGCATGTTTTGAGCCGTCAATAGTAATACTCATTTCAGTGGACATTCTATCAAACAGCATAACCTCACTGAATATTTAAAGAGCCCCAAAACATGTTCGAATTGAAATATGAGAATATCTAAATATATGGTAGTCTACACATGTTCACAACAGGCTACCTCGCTTTTCATCAATAAATCAAAAGTGTTAGAGAAGAGGTGGTTGCATAATTTCAGTAGCGGACCTATGATGCAATCCCTTTGTCTTCTCTTGTAACGTGCCGCATGTTGTGTGCCCTAACATAGAGATGGAGCTGTGCAGAGACGGGGCTCAGCGGGGGTGATGCAGGGTCTGCAGAACCCTTCGAGGGCAAACGAGGGACATTGGATCCATCCAAATGCTTACATGGTCGGGTCTTGAGATGGATATACAGCGCTTGTAAGCCTGTAGATACTGTCCAGATGGCAATGTGTGATATTGTATTATGAATGCTAGTAATGAAAAATGTCTTCTATCTTGTCCTCAACATATTAAACCTGCCTCCAAGAGATATTTGACTACTGGAGCCTAAACTGTAAGCTATTTGTCCTTGCAGGACTATAACAAAAAAAACAACTGAAAAGTCAATTAAGGTTCACGTTTCAGAACTATATTTCATCTCATCTTGGAAATTAAGAAGCCCATTTAGCTTAATTTAAAGAAAAGAAATTCCACAAACAGATAATCTTTCACTGCTACATTACAGCCATCTGTAATGTTCAACACACGACAGAGCATATTTTCAGATGAAGTGTTGTAATTTGCCTTTTTGACGTACCCACTTTCTCTCATTTCACTTTTTCAACTTTCTGAGCTACACAATGTATTCTGTACCTGTAGTTGGTATTGGATGCACTCTCCCAAAAAACATCAGTTGTAAATTATGCTGCCTCCTCCAGTAATGTAAGCACATTCATCAATACGTTTTCGTTTTTGAGGTTAGAACTGTAACCTGTAGGCTGGTAAAACAAGGTGCAACGTGTCTCGCGGTTGCTTTGCATTATGAACTACAAGGCTCCTGCCTTGCAGAAGTTGGCCGTTGCTTCATCACTGATGGATTTCTTCTCGGATGACTGCTGAAAGGCAGTGCTTAATGGTGAGTCCAACCCTTGCATGAATTATATAGAAGATAAAAAAAGTTTCATAAAAAGTTGCCAGTGATGAATATAACACGCAAAACAATAAGTGAGTAACTAAAGGGCAATTCTGACGCATGAAAGACGTTGACTATGTTATGGTTTGTTGAAAAGCGGATGGTAAACGGTGGCTTTAAAAGTTGAACAACAGCCACAATTTATGAAAGATGTGGTATATTTGCTGAACGTATGAATAATTAGACTTGAAAAATGCTTGAAAAAGTGTTTAGATGCTACAGATACTCTCTCATGGAGCTGTTTACACCGGCTCCGTGTAGTAGGCTCTCCTCTCAGCATTTATTTATTCTACTTATCCTTCAAGTTCATTTTTTGGGAACACACGCACGGAAACGTGAGGTAGTTGCTCATTAAAAACATGCTTGCCTGGCTCCAGACATTTGAATCAGCAGCCCAGGTCGTCCGGCATCGTGACACGAAACGGCGATTTCTTGGTTAAAAAGCAATCGAGCTATTGAGCGCCAAGTGCGGGACTAGTGCGCCTTTGTCAAGTTGTTGTCAATCTGTGCGCCGTCGACGTCGCGCTTTGTATCTACAGTAGACGAAAGTCCTAACGCCCCCGTTTTGGACAAGCAGACAGGAGCACTCAGCACGGAAGCAAAGTAATGTACTGCTTTGAATGGGTGCAGCAGCAAGAGTCATTTATTAACCATAGCTTGTATGTAAGAAGTGGACGTCGTCATGATGTCACCCACCGGTTTGGAATGCAGAGGACTAACATAGAGACGACGTATACGGCTCTGTAAATCAAAGTAAGCCCACCCTGATGCGCACTCCGCTTTAGTTTACATACGTCCGCATTGGCTTCACTCGGCACAACCGTAAGTTGACGCCTATTTTAACAACCTATGAGAAAAAAAATCTATATCAGTTTAAGTGTTCCCTATATTTAGAATATTTTCCGACGGGGAACTGAACTGAAAGTAAAACGTAGCTATACTGTGTTTGTTCATAACACTTTATAATAACTACACACTATGAAGCATTAGTGAAGTATGAGTAAACACTTAGTTCATCATTTATAAAGCATTGTTCCTACATTAACACTCATTAGTATGCAATTCATAACAACAGCTATAAATGTTTTATTCTTGATTAATAAGCTTGTCTATTATGCGTTTGGTGATTATGTTTTCATACTTTATAAATGATGGATTCACTATTTGTAAATGAAGTATTATATATATTACAAACCAATTATTAAGGAGTTGTAGATGATTAATAACATCCTCTATAAAGTGTTAGTAAATGATTAAGAACTTATTTAAATGTACATTATTCATGCATTTATATATATATATATAATGATTTAGATATTCATACCTGTTATACTTTTGGAAAAACATGCATTCAAAAGATTGGAAGGAATCTTCAAATTTGAAGAATGCATGTTTTTCTAAAAGTATAACAGGTATGACTGATAATAGTAATAACAATAATGTCTTAATTGCTTCCAACCTTCACATCCAATATTCTGCACTTGTGGAGATGAGAATAGCCGTTATGGGAGAAGAAAACTACAGTACCTGGCATACACTCAATTTATTCAGACTCATCTGTGAGCAAGAAAAGCCTCAATTTGCATATCTATCTGACAGTTGACATTTAGCCTTAATTCGGCAGTCACTGCAGGTACCATCTGATTATGAATTTCAGGGTGAGTTTCATGTACATGCTGCCAAATACAAAAAGAAGGCTACATAAGGCCAGTTTCTGTCAGACATTACATGAAAAACATCAGTGTGGCTTGCACTTTTCTCAAGTATTATCATCTTCTACTTACCAAGAAGTTTGAGGAGACAGCATGTTGATCTTTTTAAAGAACTCTATCCATAGCCTGACCTTCATGCACAACATAGAAGCAACATCTATGAATGTGTGGTATCACTAAACAAGAGCTTTCTTTCTATTCTCAGACGGTGTCAACCTTGTCGAGTAGTGTACATTTTATTATAAAATAAAGTATCTATGCTGTGAATGTGTGTGACACATGCTTTCTTACCTGGGGTTTGATTGCAGGAGGGGGTTCATTTCCTTCTGATAGTGGTGACCCTGATTAGCTGGCTTGATCAGCAATATAGAGAAAAAGTCAAAGGCTGTGTTAAAACTCAAAGTATTAGCAGAATATTTCCAAAAACGATTAGCAATATTCAGTTATCTCCATTTAGTTTTAAAGACCACTGATAAAATATACACTCACAGCACTTCAGAACAGCCTATTTCATTCAATGTAGGCCAGTAATGAAGGCTATCATGTTTACCACCACCAGACTACTATTTAGGCTCGATTTTGACATATAAACTGTAACAGGGATCAACAAGTTGTGTAGAGAGAAATGTATATGTGCTGTAAATATTGAAGGGTTGTATTTGTGAATGGGGCCTTTTAAAAATAGTAAAAGCTACATTCCTTGAAAGGTGTGCGTATAAGAGACCTTTAACCGAGGCAGAAGATAAGAATGGTTTCACATTCAATATATAGTAATATTCATCTGTACGAAAGTGCATTACCCTCTCCATCTTGCCAAAGCTAAAGACCATATTATGGCCTCAGGAGGCTATTTAAATCTAGTGCCTGTTTAAGGGCTATTACGTTACATGGCGTTGATGAAGAAGCAGTCACGCTGAAGCCGTGGTCCTTGCATTCCTTAAGTAAATGTTGAGCTATCTGTGCGCTCCGGTGCCTTCTTTTATGCAATCCTCTTCTAAAAATAAGACGAGACCTTAAATTGTACCCTGTGGAATTCTGCAAGTAATATGTACTGATGAGGATTAGTTATCTGTCTCGTGATGGAGAAAATTATTTTGGGCAGGTAGGAGCAAAACCATTTCTGTACTCTATCTGTAACATTAAAGTAAGAGCCTCAAATGTCATTTAAACTTGCATGAACTGCAGAATCAAAGGGAAGGCTCGAGTCCAAAAGAACCTCTTTATCCAGCAGCACACTGTGCCTGTAGCTGCAGAGTCAACGTGGTGACGTGTCTAAGAGTACATCCACACTACTCCGTTTTCGTTTGGAAACGCATATGTTTTGCTACGGTTACACTGAGCGTCCGCACTACGCCGGCGTTTTGGAGCACCGTAAACGGAGGAGTTTAGAAACGATCCCGAAGCCGGATAACTTTGGAAACTCCGGGTAGCGTATTCGTGTGGACGGACGGAAACGCATAAGTTTGGAAACGATGACGTAGACACCCGCGATCGACTACCAGGTTAACTGACAACTGATTACAGGCATTGCTGACCTTGTTGTCTTTACTAGTAGCTGTTGTCCAGTTAAAATCTGCATGTCTGCGGAGGAAACAGCTGTTATTGTAGCGATCGGTGAGCGGCGAGAGAGAGAGAGAGAGAGAGAGAGAGAGAGAGAGAGAGAGAGAGAGAGAGAGAGAGAGAGAGAGAGAGAGAGAGACCCGCAGCGCGGTAACTAACGTTAAGTCTGAAAAATAAAACGTATTAAACTTTCCAAGAACTCTATCTGTTTGAGTTTATAGAGGATGATTTGAGAGAAGATCTTAAGTATCAAACACATACTTACGATCATTAAAGACTACTTTATTACTCTGGTTGCTTAGTTACAAAATACGACAATCTACTTCCTGTTTACATCGGCGCATGCCCAGTGAACGTGAATAGTCACGTGATATTCGTTTCCAGGCGTGTAATATGGACGGAGATCACTTCGGAAACGATGGCTGAAACGCCGTGTGGATGGAGATCGTTTTCGTTTGGAAACGGAGTTTTCAAACGAAAACGGAGTAATGTGGATGTAGCCTAAAACACTACTTGCTGTCCAACCTTCCAAAAAAACAAAACAAAGGATAGGTCTTGGTTAAAAAGTCTCTGTATCCCTTGGGGCTCAACACAGCTTAACTTCTAGTTGGCTCTTGTAGCTGGCACCTCTATTGTTTCACTAGTCTGCTTAACTGGTGCTCAAGCTGCACTATCGCTCCCCTTCTAACATATTCACCCCTGTGCATCATCCGTTATCCTGCTGGGTCAAATGATGCTACAACAATCAGAAAAACGTAAAAGAGCTCTGCTCGTCTGTGATCGGCATCGCTGTAAACTGTAAATCATTTTCTGGCGCTTTGCCTGCCCTCTGTTTTGGAGACATCATCTCAGCAGAAACCTTTGGGTCAAAACGTTTGTTTGTAAAACTACGCCGCAACGCATTTCTGAGCTGCTCAGAGCTGTTTGGCATTGACGTTCAACCAAACAGTGCTGGTGCCAGATCAGATCTTTTTAACGTCCATCTTACGTTTCCAGTTTCCAGTTTGTTGCTGGTGGACCAGTTCCATTCTAATATATTAGAATATATTGGACTCAGCCTAGCTAAACATAAGAAGCTTGCTTCCCAAATTGGACTTTGTACGTGTGTTATTTAATGAAGCTACACCAGCTGTTTTATCTCCACAGAAACATGGATCAAGTTCAGTGTTTAAATAAACCACTTAGCTAGAAATTGTAATTTAGGTGGGCCTGTGGATATAATGTGTAAAATGTAGTAGCCTCTGGCACATTGTAATACCTCTATTCCATCATATACACAGACTTAATTATTGAATATTTTTAATGAGTCGGTCTACCTGATTGTAAACATGTAGTGAATTAGACTTCTTGTGCATCGTAACCAACAATTAAATATGTATATTTTAAACCATGCCTATTCCTGATTGGTCAGAACGTTTGTGATTCAGAATCATTAGGCCTTATTTATTATTTTTTAATTATGTATTGAAACCTTCCCTGCGGATGTCCGCGTTATTGTTAAATACTTTATACATAAATGAAATGTTCTAAAAGGCTACAATTATCAGAACGATACAAACATTAAGGCTTCTTCCTGTGGCTCAAAGGTGTACTGCAGAAATAAATGTTAAATAAGACACAACGGAAGAAATTAGCAAAATCTCCTACGACCCGGCTGTGGGTCCTGACCCAGTGTTTGGGGACTCTCGTCATGCCTTGTTTGGAAGTGGAGGCTAGCGATCGTAAAATGTACACGCATAGCAAACCACAACTCGTTAATCAAAGCTATTTTATTATAAATCAGCATTGAATATAATAAAGTAGGCGGCTGTTTGGTCGGCTGTATGGAAAGCTCTGCTGCTCATACATGTTTTGGTTGTGCCAGCTTGAGATTTAGACAGCACAGCCACAGTTAAGCACATCCAGGCACACCCGAGGCTACACGGCGGGTTCCAATGATGACTCGAGTGTTGCCGGACATAACTCACTTAGATGTGACAGGAAACGTAAAGGACATGTGTTGATTTATGTGTTGAGTTGCTTCACTATACAACTCCTTAACTCTTCTTCACGACACTGACTATGTTGTTCTGAATGTATAAAACGAGGGGAAAGCGTCGAGAGCTTCTGGCACAAAAACGGAGAATTTTAGACGACGGAAAATAATTGTCTCATGATCTTCCTATGGAGTGCTAAGTCTCATTATTATCTTTCATTTACTAATGTGCATATTCTGTTATTCAGTTCAGTAAAAAAATCATTTGAGAATGAAATTAGTCCTTCACACTGGTTGGGGTTTTACGTTTTGAGGGTTTTCTTTCTTCTAAATCTGTCATGGTTGTAATCCAACACCATGGTCAAAGAAAAACCACAGACTTGACAGTTCTTACCTCAGTTATGTGCTAGCGAATATGTATCAAATCTCTCTCTGTCTCTTATATATCATCGCCTGGGGGTGAAGTTAATGGTCCAGTAGTTTCAGCAGCAGAGACAGCAGCAGTATAGATGACAACAACAGACCACTCGAGTCACAGCTCCAGACAGTGACTATTCTCTTCCTAGGTCCCAAAACCATCTTTGTTTTTTCTTTCACAGATAAAAAAAAAAAAAATGACATTTATGTCTTTATTTATGTCTCTTCTTCTTCTTCTCTCTCTGTATTGGCAAAGCATTTTTTTAATATGCTGATGGTGGTGCTGTTGCCATATGTATTAAAAAATTGTAAAGCACTGCAGCTTATTCGGAAAACATCACTTCGGGGGTTTGATTAAGTCAAATGTAAATTTCATCCTGTCCCCGTGGAAAACTGTTCCAACTGTACGGTCTAAAGATATATGTTCATATTAATCACCACATCACTGTGTCCTCTAAAAAAAAAAAAAAAACAACAGTGGAATGATAATCCCTGCGGTGATACCACTATTCAATGTGTTCTGCTTGAATCTCACTATGTTAATGCATACCTGCAAGTACAGAAATGGTAGAAGGCCTATAACGCCAGCATCTGTAATGACTGTATCACTGGGGATCCCACAGTGGACCCTGCAGGGCCAGGCAGGACGGTGTTCTCGCTTCACGAGTGCAATGTGCTTATGCTAATGAGCCATACTTCTGAATGACCTTCAATAGAAAAAGCGCAAACTATGCCATCTTTGAATTGTAAAAAGACGTCTGGGGATCATGTCAAATGACCTAAATAATTTTTTGTCACTGGCGGGAACCGAGGATATTATGCCAGTGTGCTTTTTTTTTTTTTTTAAAGCTGTGAGAGGCCACTTAATGTGCTTCTATCTCCATAATCTTTTGTAATGCAGAAAACACGCTGGAGAAAGAGGGGCATTAGCACTTCACGGTGGCACAAGTGCTTGAAATGGAAATTAACAAGGGTGAGGATCAACCCGGGTCAAAAAAATTATTCCAGACGGGAGATAGAGAGAAGGACAACGTACTAATGATTGTAAATAGTGGATGAGCTGCACATGAGTGTTGCTCGTTAGTGAAGAATCAACAAGGAAGGATCAAGAGTAGCAGAGGATGATAGTACAGACCGTGGAGATGTGGGTCCAGGTAGAGGCGTCGTCACTGCTCATGCTGACGCTGACATTGCAGTGGTGGATCTGGGATGCACTGAGGCCCGAGGCTCTACATTCATATTCTTCCTGCTCCCTTTTTAGACTTGCCAGCATTCGAAGCTCGTGATCATCATCGTCCCCGTGCATTCGTAGACTGCTAAGCGCGCGTACGTTGTAATCGCCGGAGTCAACAGGCTTCAGTGCGTTGGTGTCTTCTGCCTTTAAAACGATTACCTGTGGGAAAAAAAAAAAGAAATTACTTTTTTTTTGGAAGCAATTCCGATGACAATGCGCTTAGTCACAGTCACACATACACACCAGAGGGTGAAACAGGAGTGGATTTTCACTCCTGTCCTGTCCCAATCCCAGAACAGAATAAATTCCTGTCTCGTCCCAATACTAGAAACATTAACACTGTCCCATTAGAGCAGCATATTTCCATATAAAAACGGACCTACAGTATTGTTATTAAGATTCTCGTTGATACAAAGTCGAGTAAATCTCAAAACAGCAGACAAGAGCTCAAGGCGGTGCTGGACAGTCTTAGTTTTGACAGATAACCAGTGGATCTACTGTTTTAAGAGAGGGCTATGTTAACCTGATTTGTGCAAGGATGCCTGGTGTTGCCCTTGCCTGGTATTGAATCAATGGCAGTCAATAAACCAGAGCTGCAGGGAGGGGAAACAAACTCCTTGTCATATTTCTCTGACAACCTTTCAGTCAAAGCCCTCACTGCATGTCGCCTGCTGGAGTTGGCACAAATCAGCAGTCAAGAGCTGCCGTGATGAAGAATGCTGGGACATGTCTCAGCAGTGAGTTGTGTAAATGCAGAAAGCAACAGCCAAGTGACAGATCTCCCTTCAGGCCTTGTGATCTCTCCAGTTGACTATCCTGTGATCCTGGATCTTTTCAACCGGAGCGGTGGCCAACCTCAATTTGTAACAGACTGTATAGTCTGATCCTTCTCAGCAAGGCATTACAAACTTTTTCACAAGTCTTCCGAGGCTCTGTCTCTCTGGCACAAAATATATGTATAGAGCCGCAGCACTCTGGATGAGGGCTGTTGTAGATATAAGCAGTACCTTGTGCCGTGTGGAGTCATCCAATTTGACTTCTTGCAGGAATCTCCTTGAAAGCGATACGTTGCTGTTCTCATGCGCGACCTGGTTCACCACCTCTGCTACACGTGGGCCACACTTGACTTCCTGTCTGCTGGGTGTCGCGCCAGGTGAGAGGCAGCGAGTGGGGGCGAGCCCGGCTGGTTCAGCTCTCACACCGGATGGAGACTTCATACCGGTGGCAGCTGGACTGAGCTCTTTCGGTGTTGTTTGATTAATGTTGTGAGATTCAGGATGGACTTCAAGTTGCACATCTAAAATTGGACTGGGAGATCTGGGAGTACCAGGGTTGAACGCGTTGTAGCTCCTATCCTGAAAGAAACACGGGGACAAATTGATTAACTGTAAATGATTTTAAACACTGTAAAATGTGATGATTAGTCATGGCCTTAAGAATAAATGGTAGACTGTTTCTAATGTCACCTGGACAACGTTCTGCCCTTTAGATTGATGTGTGCTTAATGAAATACGATAATGAGATGGCAAACAGTCATTGGGATTGACCAGGTGTTGGTGGTTTAGCTTTAAATTAACCTCACATTTAAAAAGGGTAATGGCATTCTCTTTAAGTCTTGCTAATCTCTCCCACCTTCAGATCCAAAGTTACCACTCAGCGATATAGTTCACAATGTGTCGCCTACCAATCAGGTTACATAACACCCTCCAAATACAGACACGGCACATGGCTCTATTCAACATTAAAGGAATACTCGGCTGAAAACCTGAGTTTTGAATATCAAACACTCACCCCTACAAACCCAGAAAGATACGTGATTCGGAAAAGTTTGTAACTTGCTCATTTACTGAGGACGGCAGCTGGATTCGGGAAAAGTAACAATAGATTCCAACTGTGACCCAGTTTCACAGCAAAAAAAAAACACCCCATCGAAAACTTTTCAAAAAAGTCCTGCAGCAAAAAGCCACTTCTGTCGCCGACAACACAGGTAAACCAAACGATTCTTAGAAAGCCACAATAAGGGGAGGGTAGCAGATGCATACATCAACACGGACCAGCGGCTTTTGAAAGCTGGACGATAAGCCATACTGGAGACAATGCGATTGTTTTGGACCAAGCTGAGCGTGCAGCGTGTGTGGACAGAGCACGACGATGCTTGATCAAAGTTTCTGCGGACGTTTCGATGCATTGTCTTTTGCGGTGAAACTGGGTCACAGTTGGATTCCATTGAATCAAAGCGGACTACAGCTGCCATTGTCCACCAAGTAGAAACTCTACAAACGTTTCAGAGCTACCACTGACGACAAAGGAGTGAATGTTTCATATTCAAAACATAGATTACAGTGTTTAATGCCATTATTCTGCACCATCTCAACAGTCTGCCGATCTACAGGCAAATTGCGAGCACACCTACACTTTTTTAAGATCATATTATCGACATTGATTCTCATGAATTGGACTGTTTGAAGCTTCCCCAAGAACTGCAATCTCTCTTTGTTTCTTCACTTAGCAGTCTCCTTTTGAGGTGTTTGCTTTCATCTCTGACCTCAGTTTTTGGGGGTTGAAGGCATTGGCACTTTGAGGTTTTTATCTCACCTGCTCCACATGTTATTTGTTTTCTCTTTTCTTTCAAAGCGTTATCATTTTCATAAGTGCAAGTGAATAAACAATGAACTTCATATATTATTGAAAGGACTTTTAATGGGTGTGGCTGTGACCATTTGGGTTTGCAGTGTGTGTGTGTGTGTGTGTGTGTGTGTGTGTGTGTGTGTGTGTGTGTGTATAAGTGTGTGTTCCAGCCTGTGTTTTGCAGGCATGTAGCAATGCTCTGTTTAGCTAGCATGTGAGTGTCATAAAAGCAGTTGCTATACTACTGCATAGTACATTCTTTCAGTTCTTATTGCATTAAAATAACTGAATTTTAAATTAATATTACACATTAGAAATTGTTCTATTGTATTTCATACGTTTCAAAATGGTTCTGCAGGTTCATTGTTTTGTTTTGCCTTTAATATTTCTCTATGTTTAAGAACAAATGTTATCTTAAAAGAATTGCATGAAACTGACGCAACACCTTGAAAGATGATATTGCTCCAAGTTGAGAAATGAGCAACCTGCCATAAATGAATGAAAATCAAAATCAGGCCAACTTCTGTCCGATGGCTAACCACAGTCTGATTAATTACTATAGTCAAGGTGTCAGAATATGGTGACTTAAACCTACCAAAGCTTCTAGCTCTTATGATCTTGATCTTGACTTTTTAGTTTGTTTCCTGTTTTATTGTGAAGTTCCCTGGGTTAGGGTTAGCTTCCCTTGTGTCCTGCGGTAGTTTCACTTCCTGTCTATGGGGTTTCCCCTCCATTTGTCTGTAGATCACCTGTGTTGCATTAGTCTCATCAGCCTTGCTCTGGTCCCTTGTGTTTCTTCCACCAATCAGCGTTCAGCCTGCACTCGCGTCTCCCCACCTGTGTTTTGTTGTCAGATTAGTTTCTTGTGTATTTACAGTCCTGTCTTTCGTCTGCTGGTTGTTGGTTTGTCTGCTATGTTACTGTTAACATCCCCTTGTGCACATGTCTGATTTTGCTGGTCCTGTTTAGTGTCGTTTTGCCCGTTGGACTCTCAGCTACTCATTTTTGGACTAACCTGCTTTGTAACTTTTGTTTTGGACATTTAGCATCCTTCTGCTCCCCTTGTCTATCTGGATTTGGGTCCATCCCCTGTTGTCTTTTTGCCAAACTGTGACACTAGGAATGCAAAGCTTATGTGATATGCCAAACAAACCGTTTCACAACCCATGTTGCATGTCTTGATTTGTATACTGTACTCATTTATGAAGGACACAGAAGGCTACGACCGTATTTTTTTTAAAAAACGAGCATGGCCTACGAAACGGCACAAGCCTTTTTGATGTGTCACTACACTGAACTACAGTGTCTGCAAAGACTGGAGATTAGCTTTCACAAACTTCTCAAAAATATTGCAGTGCACTAAGATCCGGCGATTAGAAGTGAATGATGAGGCGAATGGGCTGTGTGGAAGTCAAAACCACTTTGGACATTGGACAACAACAGACTAACACCAACAAGACAACTAAGAAACAGGAGCGCTGTCAGTCGGGAGTAAAATTGTTCCTACGTCACTCTTTGGCTCCGTCTGCCAAGGACAAGAGACAAGAGGATTCAAGATAACGACGAGAAATAACACAACACACCAGAAAGCTTTCAGGTAGGGTTGTAATCTTCTTCAAAACCATTTTTCTTTATGTTTTTGCTGAAATTCTCATTACAGCCTGACAGCAATCAATGAATCAAACTCTGACAGAAAAAAATGAAATATCTGTGGCTTGTCACAGGACTGTAATAAGCCGGTCCAATCTTTTATTTCAGCCCAATTGAGATAATTGGATGGTCTATCTGCCTGTCTACCTACCGGCGGTGAGAACTGCTCATTATGATATGTTTACGTTTGTAATGATAATGTTGGGGCTTTGGAGGGAGGCCTGAAGGGACGGGCTGCCAGCGTTGCCGACTTGGCAACTTTCATATTAGATTTAGACAACTTTTGGATCTAGTGCTGCCAGCTACTTTCATTGGAAAAGAGTTGGGAACAATGGGCTGGGGTTTTTCGGTTGGACAATTAAAAAAAAAAAAAAAAAATCTAGCGTACTCTTGCTAGTTTCTTAAGGTTACCAACCGTAGCTTTAAGAAGAGACATTTTAGATCCTGCCTGAAGAAAATGTAAACCATGAGGGATGTCGGAATCAAGAGTCTCTACCTCACATGCCAATTACCACCTGTGAGGATTAACTTTCTTCAAATGTCTTCGTCTTGAAAAATTCAAATCTCCACCACAGAAAAAGAACAGAGAAGGCTAATGTTTGTATTTGATGCATTTTATGTATTCTGTTTCATCTTATTTTTGTATCTTTATAATGTGTTTCTTTGGCCCTAACCCCTCCTGGAGTTCACTGAACCAAATAAAAGAACTGGCCACAGCTGGAGCCAAACTTCCCTCTGGTCCCTTCCCTCTCCCTCCCTCAGTTCCTCTCCCCTAAGGCCCTCGGCGTCCCCCTCCACCTTTTGGTTTTAAGCCCCTGGCCAGCTTTGACAAATTTCACATATCCTGGTTTTTAACTGAAACCTTGTTAGATAATAGTGGCAGCACACCGGTTCTCATTGAGTCCGCCCCACCAAACTATGATGAAGCTTTCTCGACCTAACGGGAAAGATGTTGGTGTTGCTCCAATATTTAAAAGACTAATTTCAGTGCAAGCCGTTATTATGTGGTGATTTAGTCTCCTTTGCAATGTGTTGAAAGGTTCACTAAAAATCCTACTGTTAACAATTTACGGACCCAGTTTTGATGGACTGTTTGATAACTTCACTGAGCTGCTTTCTGACACCTCAACAGATTGATCGATGTTAACATTCGCCCTGGATAATCCCAAAGACTGTCAGTGTGTTTGAAATGTTTGATCTGTTGCAGCATGTGAAAGGGTCAACACGCAGCCAAGGGCACACACTTAACGCACAGGTGTTGATATTCCTAACAGGACAAGAACATCAACATTTCTTGTGCCTTATATACTGCTGTTGAAAAGTTAATTAAACCCTCAAAAACGAATAGCCCCCAACTTCCTATTTCTCAATAGGTGTAATGAATTTTAATCTTTTGTAAGTAATAAAAAACTGAAAATGTCAGACTGAACATAAATTGAACGTCAAACCGTGGAACAAGAACCACGAGTGCAATCTCACGGAAACAATGATGGCTAGTTTTTCAGCATTCAATGCGACCAATACTAAGCGTCTGGAGGATGTAGTGAAGCGTCTTAAGTTTATTATCATCCTGCCATCGTTTTTTTCAAAAATATATTTCATTTGCTAGGAAATTTTCGGTTGCTTCTTAAAAAAAGGACAACCTGGTCCTGATCTTTTGCTATGAAATCATTACAGATCCATATCTAATCATCACTTCACAAAACCAAAAAAAATATGTAGAAAGCCGTTGATATTCAAATTAACTGGCCATTAAATGGCCTTTTGTACAGATTTCAGTCTGGCTTTGGACCACAGCACAGGCCTGAGACTGCACTCATAAAAGGTGCTGAATTACATATGTATGAATTCAGGTAAAACATCCGTCTGTATGCCGCTTGATCTTAAGAAAGCCCTTGATGATGTTACTCTCACCGACCAAAAAAATACTTCCTGACCGACCGGAAAAGTGGGTGGGTTTATCTTGGCTCAGATCATATTCGGAGGGCATGGACTATGTTACTACGTCGCTGCTGTGAATGACACATGCAGATGACGTTCAGATTAACGCGTGGCAACGTATGAGGCAAGTGGTTAAACTCTGGCTAGTGACACGCAGCATTAGCAAACTGTTCCAGTAAGCAGCCAGTAGTAAAGTACAGTTACTGTAAAGAGCCTGAACTGAACATTGAAGAAAGATAGTGAAGAACTTGAAGATGTAAAAACATAAAAGTCATGTTTGCATATAATGTTAATTGATAAGTCAGCTGATCACTGGAATAGTGACATTGTATTGCATCATCCATGTGTGCATAGGAGACCTAACTCAAAACAACTGCTTTACTAGAGGTCAACAGCTCCACAGAGAATCTTTAAATGAATTTTCTCTTTTGATGTTCGTCATATTCTCCCAAATCGGTGTAACAATAACTGTAGGTAGCCCACAATATGTTTCTACCACATCTGGGAAAATATGCAATTTGTGCTTCACCACAAATAGCCTTGCTTCATCAGTCATCATAAAAATCTATCACAGGAAATCATTTTTAGCCCACTCAAGCCTATTGGAGAGTAAGCTATACTTGGGGGGGAAAAAAAAGGGTTTTGTGGTTCATATGATCTTTGTGGATATCTGATGAAATAGTCTTTTGTCCCGGCTAGAAAAAACAGGTTTTTTTTGGATATTGTTGCTCTCCTTTTCCCCTCTCTAAAGCACAGTCACTTCCAAATTGACTCTCGCTGAAAAGGTGTAGGTGTGAGGCCATATCATCATCTCTGTATCTTCACTGCCCTCACGATTTGATCAATATCGCCTGTCAATGACTTGCATTTCAATGTATCGCGTCCTTTGTTTTCTCTACTACTGCACATCGCCTCTTTTTCAGCACTCAATACCCTACAAGCGGCCCGATTATTCTGAACTCCCTGTTTATTTAGAAGGCGCTTTAAAAAAATAAATAAAATGAGACTATAAGAGTCAATAATGTAAAAAGCTGCATCTTTTTAATACCAGCATCGGTGCGACCCACCTCAGTACAAACACAAGACATAAATCCTTCTTAAGTGCAATACACGGATGCTGTAATTTACAAAAAAAAATGTCAACATTGTTGCAGACGGAGCAGCTAATGGTAGCGAGAGCAACAAGTGAGCAGACGGCCAAGCGCCATCTCTTCGCTCCGCACATACTACGCAGTGTATAAGCTCCGCCCTGTCGGAAGCTGATTTTAATGTGATCATTTGAAAACATGCTCCTTGAAATAACCCCCTCAGACACACTTTCACTGTTTATTATTGTGAAATGTTGTTATTTCATTTTTTTTTTCTGCATTCATTTTCTTTTTAACCTCAATTGTTTAACACAGTTGCTGTCGGTTACTTTCCTAGAATGCCGATGGACATTCTCTAAAAAGTCGCATTTGTGGGTTTCACCTGCGAAGGTGGAGGGAGAAAATGATTAACTCTACAAGCTAGGCAATATTAATGGAAAGGGAATTGTCCTGGTTCAGACAGCACACGCTGCACATACTATTCTACTAATCAAAGCCCAGGCAATGCTTCTCTATGGTGGGTGGGCTTCTTTCACAGGTTTTTTGATGGATCATTATTGGGGTTGTGTTTGAAAAGGCTATGTGATCATTTCCCATTTAACGAGATAACCTGTCTCACGACCTGTGCGTGTGTGTGTGTGCGTGTGTGTGTGTGTGTGTGTGCGTGTCGTACGATTTCTACCTACCTTGACAAATGCAGCTACGTGTATTAAAATTTTCTTTGTTTCGTTTTGTTTAGGGAACTTGTACCAGGAGGCATTGCTGATACTAAGCTAATGTCACAGTATTTTTGGCTGTGTAATGTTAATTGAGGATGGCAAATTGAAAGGTTTTGCATGTTCAAACCAAAAAGTAATTCAAAATCTAAAAGGAAAATGTCAACTCTGGGTAGAACCTTGCATAAAAAGAATCACATTTTTGCAAAACGGAACCTGTTATATGCTGTTTTTCTTACCTGTCAGGTCTTACCTGGCGTGAGGTCTGCACATGCACACAATATGTCAGTGGGAAATGTGGGTCTTGAGAGAACCCGGAGTTACTGATACCAAAACCTGACATTTACTATTAATGTATTAGAGAAGATTTCCCCTGTTGACTCTTGGAAATATATACTGAATCGGTTGCACGTTGTCTATTTGGTACCTTATCCACATCATAGAGGAATGCGGTCTGTTGATGTTATCAAAGAGTTTAAAAGAACGCACCATCTGACACATCAAACATCAGATTTTCTTTAGGTTTTTGTGTTTTCGGGTGGATTTTGTCTTTAACTCGGTGTATAGAATACATTACTTTAATGCCATAGAAATTGTATTAACATTAAACTAATCAGCTGCGCAGCAAAATGAGCTTCTTAAGTCTGAATTATCAGAGTGATTATAATGTTTTAAATAAGTAAAAGCAATTAGCATTTCTTTGAAGATCGTCATCTTTATAGTTCAACAGCTTAATTTCCCTGCTCAGCATAAATAAAACTAATATTATTCATTATAAGTCTCAGAGCCATCAATAAATGATCTGATGGCAAATACACGGCGCCTAATCAAACTAAACTGAATTCAATCTAATTAGACATTAGAATAAACTGAATCTATTCTGATGAATTGAGATTAAATTAGACGACAAAAATCAGAATAGAGCCCTAAATTTGACAAGTTATATTCTTCTACACTGTCAGTGTATTTAAGGCAGATGTTCATGAGTGTCAGAGCAACACACTGTGAGATGCACACGTCTCTCCCTGAGAGCAGACGTACCTCATCGCTTTCACTGCCGATAAAGTCATCCTCAAGCCGGGCCTCATACCGCCTCCCAGTTTTGTCCTGAACCCGATCATCTCCCATCTCCATCTTCTCCCGGTCACCCTGGCTTTGCCCTCGTTTGGGTGAGTGTGGCTGGGATGCGAAAGTGAACACCTCCCCTTGCAGAGTGAGCTGGGGCTCGGTACCCTCATTACTCTCCCAGCTGCTCCGGTCCTGCAGGTCACTAGAAAAACGTGGACGGATCGAGCAGGAGGGAGACTCCGCTGGTGTGGGAGCGGCTCCTGAACTTTCCTTGGCAGGAGTGCAGCTATACACATCTACAACATTTGAAACGGATTAAAGAACAAAAACAAGACAGGAGTACATTCTCTATTCCAAACATATATTGCAAAAATAAAGAGGATTTGAGTGCACAAATTGTATAATAGATGAATACGTCTTTCAGAATGCACATGAAGGTCTTAGCCGCAAATACTGAGTAGAGAATAATGATAGGAATCTAATTACAGTGAGCAATAAATCCTTTTTTCATCACCTGACTAATGTCATTTTAATTTCATTTGATTATATGCACATACAAATTCATAATAGCACTATGCAAAATTGTAATGAATTCTGTTGCTTGCCAAAAGAGAGCATAAATTCCTCCCGCACTGACATTTTTGTAGGTTTTGTTAATAGCCCAGCTATGCTAATACCCTAATGATAATATAACAATACAAACAGCATAATCTGTAGTGAGAACAGCAGTTTACTGCAAAGTCGTCACTCTCTGTCCAACATCCTTAAAACTCTAACTGATAGTTATGAATATTGCTGTCATTCTACTTTAATCTTTTGGGGATTTTTTTTTTTAAACTTTTGTTAAAATGCAAGACAAAATCTTTCAGTAGCGTTACAGTGTCGGACAATATGTTGCTGAATAGGTGGGTAAAAATCGCTTTTAAACCTTAATTGAAAGATGCATCCATTCATGTGTGCGTGCAAGACACACACTGGCTCCTTACACTCCACGACAGGCCTGAGATCAGAGAGAGAGGCACCTCTATCTGAATGAGTGAGCGGATCTGAACCTCTCAACAGTATAATCACTTTCTCTAATTGCCCACTGTGTGGCGAACCCTGGGCTCAGGAGATGTCCCTCTGACTTTTATTTAATGTGCCACATTACCATTAATGAACTAGCTGCTTTCTCTCCGTGGGTACGGCCGCAGCAAAGAAGCTTATTGCTGAGGAGAAACATCGATAAATGAGCTTTCAGAGCATGTGCGCTCATTTTGTGTGGACAATGCTGGTGTGTGTGTGTGTGTGTGTTTTTTTTGTGGTGGTGATGGTGCTGGTGGGATTTCATGGGCTGGAGCAGGAGAAGGTACTCCTACAAAAATGTTGAAAACGGCCTTGACGTGGGCTATGCAAAATGGAAAAAAGAAGGGCAACCAAAGCGATGGTGTGTATGCGGCATAGACTGAGGCTCATCGAAATTCACGCAATATTTTAAATGTAATTTTTTTTTAAGTAGGAATGGGTATTTTTCTCAAGTATAAAGGACCTTCTTGGTAAAATCAGAAAAATGCAAAGTAGACTGTCAAATATGCATATTATTCTCTTTTGTTCCATCCCTCACTGTCTTTTTAGACTTTTTGAACCACCAGTCAGTCTAAAAGTGCACCCGTCTTCCTGCTGCCGCTTCCTGCTGTCATGCTCGCCGTCTATCCCGGCAGATGTCAGCCTCACCTGCTGTTAGGTGATTTGTCGCTTCTGTTAAGGTCAGAGGTTGTTGCTTGCTCTCTTGACAACTGGGTGGAGGAGTGCACTTCTCCCTAGCTTTACTTCCCTTTCTTTGGCCACCAGGTACAGCATCTGGACACAATTATTAAACCACCGTGCCATATTCAACCACATTCACCAAACCACATTTTGTGTTGCAACATACACGGAGAACATAAGATGCAAGTGCGCACGTCTCACCTGACGATACTAGCCTCTCTCTTCCAGCACTGTAGAGGCGGAGCTTCTTGGATCCCTGCTTGTCTTTGGGGGGATGGGGCTGTATAGTGCCAAGTGTCCCTGCATGCAGCACTTTCAACATTAGAAAAGCTTTATAACACCAAACAGTCAAACAACAATGTTATTATAGTTTGCCAGAAGCATATCTGTGAACTGATTATGCGCTGTGAAAATCCCTATTAATGAAGGCATTTCAGTAACCGAGCTTCTTGCATTCATTCGGTGCAGGGAGAATACATTATGTTCAGCTGAATTAAGGAATTTTTAATCATCGGTTTTTGCATTCAGTCATGCTCAAAGGATGTTGTATTACCAACTATAAAATCCGTTATTAGGTGCTTGGGAGAACATGCTTTGACAGAGATGGGCTTTTGTTTTGTTGGTTAATTTGTAATGCTTTTACCGATGTACAAGAATAATAATAAAGAAGAGCTGTAATTAGAGGATTAGTGTGCACTTTTACAGCAGAGAGTGCACTTTAAGTCATGTAGTCAATATCCTGTTCTGAATAAACGCATTACACGCATATTATATTCACATGCCAGAAAAACAAAAAGACGCTGAGTGATTTTTTTCCGCCGTCACCCAGAGCATTAGGTATTTAGATGTACTAAGTCAAGGCTAACTAGACTCACTCGCGAGTCTTCTAGCGTCACGTTCTCTAAATGAAGGGGCAAAATCATCACTACATTAGGGACAACATATTGATATTATACTGTTATTGTGATCTTAGGATTTGGTAATATGACAGAACAATAAAGTAATGTATTTTCTGAGCTTTCCAGACTGTTCTATTATTTGCCTTCACCTAATTAGTCATTATAGCCACATTACTAATGATTATTTGACAAAAATCGTATTTAGTAAAAGAAACAGTCAACCCTGCAGTATCGTCGCGTTATGGATATCGAGGTGTTTGCTCGAAAAATAACGTGATATTTGATTTTCTCCATATCGCCTCCATATTCTCCACATTTATTTACCATTTACTTATCATTAAAGTTAAGAAAAACAGCTTTCATGTCAATTGATCAGCCAACGACAGTTTCCCTGCGTACCAACAAGAGCAAGGTGAAACAACTTCATTGACTACATAGCATTGATTTGCTTCGATCCCCGGCTCCTGCTAGTCTCATGTCGATGTGTCCTTGAGCAAGACACTTAACCCCAAAATGTCTCCCGTAGCTGCGTCTACGGTGTGTAGATAGATCCTGAATTGTAAGTCAGGATAAAAGCGTCTGCTAAAATGACCGTTATGTAATGTAATGTAATTTGCTTTGTTGGCAATATTCGGAATATTGGTATTCAACTCAAAAACAATGCTTGGGGACATTATGAAGTAATGATGGTTTTGGTAATATGAGTATTTACTTAAGAATCAATAATGCCTGCTGAGCACTTCTAGGCGTTGCTCTTTCCAAATAACGTTTTATAGCTACAGGACTCGACTGTAATTCTCTGTACATTTTCCAAAAACGCTACATTTCTGTATATTGAGTTCAGTTCCTGTTTTAATTCGTTCTTTTCCTCTTTATTCCCGGCTATCAGTCACTAAGTATATATAATGGCTCGCCAACTCACTCTCTTTGCAAAATTGTCTTATGTGCGTTATACACGCCGCGCTGTCATCTCTCTTATTTGCTGTGTGTGCCTTTGCTGATTGCTTACCTATCATTAAACGTTCTTCTGAACAAAAAGAAAAAAAGAAACAAGTAATCTTCTGCCTTTTAAGATAACTGCTCTGCATCCCGCTTCTGGGTCCACGTTACAACTTAAGACTATGAATTTGACAATTTATTTTGTTCTTTCTTCTTTTCCATTATCTGCTTTTGGAAGAGCAAGAGAAGCAACTGACTGCTATACAGAGATTAAAATGGAAAACGGCAGGTGTGGGTTTTAACATCCAATCGGAGAAAGAATCAGTCATGTATGAGTTTTATAAAGGAACGCTCACAGACTCACAAAGAAGCTCTGGTTGGTGATGTGGGTCATGAATACTCACGTTCGGGAAAACAAGATCCTGAATTGTAATTGATCAATCGATGATCTCCAATGACACCGTTTTTTTTTTTTGTCAGGAGAAGGAAAACAATTGACTTAAAGACTAACAGACCTGTGCTCTGCTCATTTCACGGAATATCTAATTCATTTATCTGCTTTTTTTGTGTGTGTTTATTGTTCCGTATTCAGCCCTACTAATGGCCACCGCCCCTTACCTCTTAAATATTGAGTGTCAGTGTGTGAGTGCGATGGCGTCGTCGGTATCCTACAGCAAGCGTCAGTATACAGATTTGCTTTGACGAGGCTCAATTTGTATCACATTTCATTATTCATTTCGTAGTGTAACATTGTGGCGTTACACTTAATATGTTCTATACGTTCTGTACAATAAAGAACAGAAAAAAGGGGTAAAAAAAAAAGACGATAAGAGACGACGATGACAGTGACAGTTCCCTCTGTGAGTGTTTGAACGAATACTGTGTGGCATCTGAGTCTTTAACAGGAAAGAAGAGTAGCAGCTTCCAGTTGATCCAAACAACCACGACCCAGATGTGTGCAGCACCTTGTACTAAAACACACTGTCAATAGCTTTTGGTTCAATTTTCCGACACAGCCTTTAAGTTTAAAGTCCTCGTCACGCTCGCCAAGTACGCAAGTCGGCAACGACGCAAAACAAATAAAAGAATGAAAGCAGTGGTGAAATGTGATAAATGACGAGGGCATGTGTGTGTGTGTAGGAAGCATGCAGACTAGATAAAACAATACAACGAAGACTTATTGAAATCTACCCTCAACAGGAGTGCGGGAAGGTTCTCCGTGCGATAGATTCGCACTCTGCTCGGCGACGCTCTCGCTTTCTGCAGTAACGTTCTGGTTCATTCTTCTGGACGGGGTTGCCTGTGAGGAACAGCGCAAGAAGAAGAAAACCAAGTTCAAAGACAGCATGTTCTATTTTGTACTTATGGTAATGTATGACATATAGAGATATATGTTAATATGAGATTCATGAGAATTTTTTTTTTTTTACACTTTTATCCATTCCGTGTGAGGCTGCACTGCTGCTGCTGCTTCTTCTTCTTCTTCTTCCAGTTTGAGGGGGTGGGCCTGAAAGCGTGGAGCCCGAGGCTGTGCGTAAAGCGCCCCCCCCCCGGGGCCCGGATCGTCGATAACCGCTCGATGTGGCAGCGGTGGAGTGATCGGGAACTGCAAAGAACATCCCGTCATCGATCTTTGTTGTTTTGAAGTCGCCGTCTTATACGTCTTACGCGTCATACATGTTCTAAATAAAGAGACTGAACTTACTAACTCCACTCGCTTGGACCTAAAACTACCCGGCAAGTGAGGGCTGGAGATGTGAAGCCAGTTGTCAGTCATATAAATGATGAAGCAGACCACGGAGGCTTCCCAAGGATATTCTTCACATTTACAAAAGTGGCATAGTTCATATAGATGAAAAAAAAAAAAAATGCTGGCATAAAACCAGTTCAATGTGAAGGCCTCAGAGCGGCATTTTAAAGATCAGTAAGAAGCCGCCTCCGCACTAGCTACAAAAGCCCTTTCAATGTTTTTTTCTTCTTTTTTTTTTTTTTTACTTTGAATGGAAAACTTTAAAAACTTGTCTTTTATATCTTGTATTTGAGCCTACTGATTATAACAAGCAGTTGAGCTTTAATGGCTGTATATAGATGAGACTCTACTGCTGAACTGATTGAGTTGCTGTTTTTTTTTTTTCTTCTCTTAAATCCCAAAAGATGGGCTGTGGAGCGAGTCATGAAAGGGCCACGGCCTGACCCTGCTGTATCTTTGCCAGGGCTCATTAGGACCACCTCAGCTGACTCAAAAAAAAACAAAAAAAACACACACTTTCTGTCTCATCCTGATCATCAGAGCCCGAGAGCAGACACTTTCATGCCACAAAACACACCGGAACCGTCAAGACGATAAAGACAGCGCTGAGGATGAAGAAAGAGAAGAAGTCACACTCTGCTTTGATGCAGCAGATTCGACACTCAGACAACGACCCGGGTTTAGGAGTGAGTAAAGTTCAGTGTGCTTCACGTCTACAGAAGCCCATACAAGAATGTGGCAACAATAAGGAATAAAATGAGATCTAAGACAGTTGATAGACTAAATAATTTGAGCGGTGATTTCGATCAATACAAATTAATCGACCTTAAAAAGAGAACGTCTTCGGTGTATGAGGTAATCGCGGTTTGTTTATTGCTGCATTATAATAACTGCTGTAGCTTACCTTTAACAGTTTCTGACAGATCGGGGTACTAAAGCAGCGATATTCACCGAGCGACTTAAATTGGATGCCTGCTTTAATAGCAAATCGTTTTAATTATGATTAAGAATGTTATGCTAATAATGCAGACGCTAATTATGAAAAGCTATTCCTTGTGTGTGTGGTTACAGCTCTCTTCTATGGGCATTGCCGGTTGATTCAACATGACTTAGACAGCTGTCAGAACAAATAAATAAGCGCTGATAAAAAAAAAATAAATAAATAAAAAGGCCACAGAGGCGGAGGAACTGGATTGCCGGTGCATGTCTTTTTTATACGAGGAGATAATTGCAGCTCTCTGAGTGCAGGTGAGGTGCAAATGAACACAAACATGAGGACCACAGGAATTTCACACGGGGAAAAACAAATCGATTATCATCACGATCTCTTTCGTGGGAAGCAATTTCCCTATGTGCAACAATTTCTGCACCATGTGTATAGTAACCGTTTCACTGGTGGAGAGTAAAAAGGACAATATTTGCCTACAAAATGTAGTGGAGACGCATAAAGTGGAAATAATAATACTTAGATACTCCCTCCGCCACCGCTGGTTGATAAATTCACAATTGTGTGATGTTGCTCTTACCCACCGCAGTCAGAGCTCGACAGTCTCGCGTCTGCTTTCCGCGAATTCTCCGCGTTCAACACCTGAGTGACGTGGTTTACATCTGGTGGGAAGTGGCAACTGCGAGGAATCAGCTCCGTAATACCAGCGCCGCCGAGAAACATGTCTAGAGAACAAGAGAAACATCTCATATTCAGCCTGTAGAACAAAAACAAAAACACGTCATCATGGTGACATATCATCACCCAACAACGGTAACGCTTTGATCAACTCTTGGCTCTGGCACACAACTTCACATTAGCGCAGAAGAACTGACTTACATTACGTCAGCGCTGAGCTGAATATCTTTGAAATGACCACTAATGGAGGGAGACTTTTAAGTTGAGCTGATAAAACATCCGTTTACCAGCGTTTGACATTCCTGTAGGCTCCGCTTTCATGGTGAAGATGCGGCGGACTTTACAGGTGGCAAACAATGTGATGCAATCCAGAGTCAGAAAGCCCTTGAAGAGTTCACCGGTGAACGATCGAAGGTCGACGCACAAAGTAGACCACTGAGACAACGGGAGCAATATGATTTTCGCAGTTACAGTAAAATGATCATCTTAGAGATGCAGTTGAATATCTTTAAAGCGTGTAGCGGAAGGTACATCTGAAAGTACTAAATGAATATGTCATGGATGAGTTGGATACTCACAATACTGCGTTTCAATCCTACAAACGGTATCTTTGCATGCAGAAGTGTGGCAGACAGCTCTTTATGGACTGTTGACAAGTGAAGTCTTCTTTTCAGGTGCTCCGAATCAGTTATCCTGCAAAGCAACATGACAACAGAACATAAATCATCGGCGGCATCAATTGTGCCATTAAGAAGTTATATGAGCAGAAAAAAAAAGAAAAAAAAAGAAGCCACACGCTTTATTACTCTGTGAGATAAGCTCTTAAAGGTTCCTTCACTTTAATGCGGCGCTGTGAAATCAGCCGTCATGACACACTCTAATGGAAGAACAGCAACACCAGCAATATTTCTCCAGATTCTTAAAGTGATGCAGTGTGCGAGTAAAAAAAAAAAGAAAAAAAAAAAGGGGGTAGGTAGGTAACTTTATAGCGGGGAATTATTTAAACTTCTGACACTATGTCCACCTAGTTTTGTTGTCTGCATGGCTCCTATGACATCACAATATCTAAACAGCAGCATCTATACTGTCTAACGTGGCATGAGTCTGTAATAAATTGAATTTCACCGTGACGTGAATTCGTACACGAAAGAGTTTTGATCACAATAAAAGACTCCGTAAAAAAAACTTCAAAGAAGACTTCTGGAGAGTCTTGATTTGCGCAAATGTTGTTTTATTGACCGTAAAAGACATTGGTGTCTCTCGGAGTGCGATTGCTCTTTCAATAAACATCCACACAGTAGAGGCTACAATGTTACACACAATTTTATTAATAAAAACCTTGTAGAATGTGCTGCGGCTGGTAAGATGAAAGCCTTCTTTTCATCAAGGTTAGAGTTTAGCAGTTTATATGTGATTATTACACGGAACGTTAGAGTAAATAACAGTCATTGCTAATACATGAAATGTTTCAGGCGGCTCAAGGGTAATCATACTAGATGTCTTTTAATTCACTGAGTCAATGATTTCAGTTTACATTATGATATGAACTATTCCCTCATGTAACAAAGTGTTAACTTACTCCATTAAAGGTAACTATGGTCACCATATCGAGCCACACTAGCCGTTATAAAAGTCCTTTATTAACAACAGAATTATTAAAGATGAATTCAGATCTACAACAGTGCACGCCACATAAAAAATGAATCAAATATTGAGCTCGCTGTACTTACACGAGCTCAATGGAGAAATCCTTGAACTCGGGAATATTCACTTGAAGGACCAAGAAACGTTGAAGAAGTCCAACTAAAGAAAAAACAGTCAAAGATGAGAATTACTATTAATAATAATAATAATAATTGTAATTTAAAAACGGGTGCAAGTGTGGTGACTTACGAGACATTTTCTCATTCTTTGGTATTTGCATCTTGACTGTCCGGCTGCCGACCTCCAGGCAGTAAACAAAGCCTCTCACTTCTTTGTTGTACTCCTGAGGAAGGAAATGACACGAGGCCTTACTAAGTCTAAGGATCTGCTTAGTTATGAATCATAACTTATGATGACCAGTATTGTGTCGGCACACCTTGAGTCACCGAGAGCAGACTGTACATGTGAGGAAAATAAAGCATGTAAGGTCTGAAATAGAAATACTAGGTGTCATAGAAAGAACAAGTGAAGGGAAAGTGTATAGTTTCATGGCATCGACAATAAAATTGTCACATTTCGTTGAAAAGTTGATTTTGCCCTTACAGTTAAATTTGCTGATATCATGGGTTTGTATTTCCAAAAATGTGTCATGTGCTAGCGTCCCAATTTGTAAGTGTCCTACATCTGATTTACGGCTGTAAATGATGACAACAATGGGAACTTGGACATTACAATGTAGCCCTGCTCGCGTTAAAGTGAGAGATTATCAGCCTAAAGTTTAATTTCTGTCTCACTGCTTCATCCGGGGGGGTTCAGCCCTGTGGTGACGTTAATCATTCAGACGTTGTTAACTGTGTGACGTTTACTGGACTGCATTAGACTGTATTTGTTACTGTGTGCTAGCTTGACATGTAGGCTAGTTAAATTGACTAACTTATGTGCGCACATATAATCACATTACGGTAAAACTAGCAGCTCTGTAAACTCACCTTATGTATGGCTGACGGGCCTCCGCAGAGTTTCCATTCTGCTACAGGGTCTTTTCCTTGTCCACTAAAGACTTCCACCACAGCTCCACCCTAAGAGAAACAGGATGAGTTGTCACTATGTTTGCCTGCAGCTAATGCTATGCTACATCGAGCTAATGCTCACAGTAGCTTATAAAGACAACATGCTACCTACGGAGGAGTAGAAGGCCAAAGGCAGTTGCGGTAAAATAAACTCACCTGATAATTCTTGCTGAACATTATCTGCAAACGTAACGTCAATAGAACGAAAATGGATATTTGACGTTCTTTAACCTCAACGTTTTGCTAACTCAGGATGTGTTTCCATGGTTACCTGACGCTACTTGACACGATTCTAATTTTACAAGTGCAGGTGTTACGTCAGAGGTTGTCCCCCCCCCGCCCCTCCAAGTTGTTTAGGCACAGGGATGAGGTTGGTTCCGGTTTAGGCAAAGGGGAAAACACACATCGACGTGGAAGCAGTATTCGACACAACACCTGTTTAAGAGGCCTATACAATATATTGTGATGGCAATGAATACAGACAACGTCGCACGTTTGTGTAATGTGACGTTTAGGTGTTTCGCTGTGCTTGGGTAATTAAAAACACATGGTAAGCTTGCATATATTAAATATACATGTTTACTCTAAAAAAAAGGAAAAATACTCTGTATGTATAATATTTTCATTTTTAGTTATATTTAGTCATTGTGGATTTTTGTACTTTTTTACTTAGTTGATAGTCTTTACTGTTTATTACTTATTTATCATACTTGCTGCTCTTGTTTTTACCATGTACCTTGTTTGCACTGTCCACTTTGTTGCTGTGATCCTGTAAATGTCCCCACTGCGGGACCAATAAAGGATTATCTTATCTTATCTTATCTTTGCCATCATGGTACTGTTACTTGCATGGGGCTTTGTTATCACTGACCTGGGCCTATTCATCAGTTCAATTCTTTCAGGTCATATACTTTTCCATGATTTTATTGGTCCAATGTGTTCAATATAAAGCAGTAAGTTAAATGTGTGAATTAAATATTTATATGAATAAATACTGGCAAAATATATGATATGACTATGGAATATAAACTTGATCAGCTTAACATTATGAAATTGTATTTCACCGTGCTTCCTTTTACAGAGTTTAGGTTGTTTTTATTCAATTCCAGCTGTTTTCCACAATCTGCTTTTAATTCACTGTAAAAAAAAAATCCCATTAGCCATTTTCTTTCTCACAGAGGTGGATGGCTCAATGAGCAAACAGGACAACAGTCTTGTGTAAAATGACTTTCATTTTTTATGGGTTTTTTTTTATACTGATAGCAAGTGTTTGTTCTCTTAACTCTACACTCTCCAATCTCATCACCAGACTCCTCAAGAGAAAAACAATAGATTCTCACACCAGACAAGCACTATGGGGTTCATAGAGTGTGATAAGGGTTGTTTTAATAAAGATGTTGCCAAAAAAAAAATGAACAGTAAAAAATAGACCTGTATTCAAATTGTATCTTCTCTTGAAATGCAAAAACCCATTATTGTGTCATTGTCGCTTGCTTTGTTTACCCTGGCAGCAGGGCTATTATGAGATCAAAAAGATGTCTTTTTAATTAGCTACAGAGGGAGACCACATCCGTAAGTACAACGGTATGGCTTACCACTTATTAACATTTTCTGCATGTATCTGACTTCAAACACATGGTGGTCTCAGTTATTTATGGATATAGAACAAAAGACACCACAAAAAAAGGATTCTGTCCCGTCACACCTTTGAATACAGTGAGTTTTATTGTTTTTGAACATGCGCCACTGCAACGTTTAATATCACTGTCCCCATTTGCATTTTCATGGATTTTTTTTTTTTTTTTTTTTGTTGTGTTCAGGCTCGCTGTAGTAGATACTAAAAAAGCTCTTCTGATGTTGTAGCAAAAACGAAGCATTTCTGTCCTTAAAACGTTTTCAGAATGAACGATGAGAACGCGTCAGGGTGTCACATCTTCCATAGGTTAGACCGTCCTGTCTTCAGGATCTTTAGGACACACACAGAACTGTTGTATGACTAAACAAAAAAACATGCTATAATGGGATTATGTGACAGATCAAGAGGTGCAAATGGACTTTTCTATATGATATCACTGTGTCCAGAACTCTGCAAAGTTAATGAATTAATCTGAGATTCTTCATCTAATCCACGGTTTGAGTTGTTTAAGCTGCCTCTCTACCACTTTTTTATTATAGTCACAGGATTGTAAACTCAGGAGCTTCTTTGTAACATCTTGCTTCATGAAAAGCTCTCTAGGATCATCACGCCCTCACGTTGACAAGCCTGTCGTTTTCACAAGTGGAACTTCTGTACAATGAACGTACTCGGATGAACCTCTGTGTAGAACTGTAGAAGCTTATGATACACTTAACTTCGCCATGATTCATTCTTAACTGTAATGAAGAGCACTTAGGTGAACTTTCTCCTGAACTAATAATCACTGCAGAGTTTCCCCTCTGTTTTACTGCTTTATTATGACACTCAGTGCAGAATTGTGTAATATAGAAACAGCGTCAACGGAGCATGGCACGGGGAAAGTTTCATAATTAACTTTTTTTTTTTTCCTCTGCAGGAATGGCTTGACACTGATTGGGACAGACAGCATCATTAAAATAAAGCCTGGCATGCAGTGAACACTGACGAAGTCAGCATGGAGAAATCCGCTAATAAATCTGTGCCTGTTAGCATACTTAATGATGACTAATTATTTACTCATTATTTTGAAAAGAATCTATTCATTTGCATCAGTCAAAACACATCAATTAGTGTAGACAATGTTAGTGTTGATATACTGCAGAGTGACAGTAACACAAGCTGTTTTTGTCAGTGATGTTGGCCACATTCATGTGGCTGATATTCCCCAAACGTATTTTGTTATAAAACTATAAATGAAATTAAAGGGGTTCAGATTTAAAATCGCTGTTATCACGACCGGTAATTATATTTACACAGCATTTGAGTCCAGCTTTCCTCAAAGGAGCTTGTTTTTGGGGATATATGGAAGCCGGGCGTAACCCTTACAGATGAGTGAATGCGTCTCAGGGTATATCATACAGCAGCTGACTAACCCTATTTGTATTGATCCAGTCTGTGTTTCTCTTCCTAATGCTCATCATCGCTGAAGCATAAGCTGAATTAATTCAGTAAAGTAAAACATGCAATCACTATAAGGCAATATAGAAAATGGTTACAGTGTATATAATATACATAATGCTCCACATACATAAAACATGTGTTCTTAGGTGTATTGCTTACTTTTTTTTTTAACCAAAGACATTTTTTAAAAGCTAAGATAAGAAAAATATCAATCCAATGCTCTTATTAAAAAAATAATAATGACAAATAAGCTTCATCTGTTTTTTTTAGCAGCTGTGCGTTTGTTTCTTTTTGTACTGATATCAGTGATCATGTTTTAAAGTGAAGAAGCTTTATTTTCATCATTGCTCTAAATGGGGACATATTAGGTTTAGCAGCAGTTTTTGAATCCCCTTATGGTTAATTTCAAATTGCGATGCAGACTGTCTGCATCTAACACGATGTCATGAATCTCGAGCTTGTCGTGCTTAATATTTAAAAAAAATGTTGTGTGGTGCCAGAATACAATCAAGGAGAAGATAATTGTGCTTCTCTTGAGTAAGTTAAACATGCTGGTTGTAATTGGCAGAGACCTATTGAAGTCCTATTTGCATTCAACCACCTAGAAGGACCCGTCTCTGAAGCAGTGCTTCGAAGTGGGATTAAGACATTGGAGAGTTGAAGTCCTTGTCTGAGAGATTTTTACATATTTTTTTTTTGGTCCTAAAACAAATTTATCATAAGTTACAATCTACACTTACACTTTTTTTTTTTTCCCATTTGTGACCTACTTAAATCAAATTAAGAACAGCTGCTGTTCAAGTCACCTTAACTGTGTCTGGACGCACTGAATGTGCAACCTTCAATGGGCAACGTCTATTTATAGAGCCTTCGCCATAAGACTTGTCAGAAATCCACAAAGGCAAACGAATCAAAGTGAGAAGTCAGTAATCAGGGTCATTACTCCCAATTCTCACTTCCTGCTCTCGCTGGTGGCAAGTGGGACACATTCTCAACCACGATGACCTCTTTTTGTACTCCACAGGTCGAACCTTAAATAGAAACTAACTGGGAAAATCAGAAAAGCTTCTCATACCTCGTGTCTGAGCATATTCCCCAACAAGTGCTAATTTAATTATTATTTTGAATCTAGCCCCTAATCTCTGACCAACATCCTTAATCCTTAAACCAATCACATGTGTTGCATTATTGACAATACGTGCTCTGATTTAATTCCTAAATTCAGTTCATTTGGTTAGTTTTTGCATCCGTTGCATAACATTTAACTAGACTTTGTGTTCAAACTGTGTCAGTGGGAGTTTGAGTGTTTGAGTTTGCTCAATAAACTGTATCACCTCAAAGGCCGAGTCTTCTTTTATGTTCTGAAGATCTTCAGGTCACCTCAGTCTTTGTTTCGTTCTCTATAGGATTGCATTCAGCTAGTCCACTGTGACAACCAGTGGGTCAATGTGAGCATGTCCATCGACCAAATCCAGAGCAACACCGTCTCATTCTTTTGGACATTTGCAGCCATGTTTCAATTGATTTGACAATGAGACCGCATTTGTACTGAACAAGATTAAAAGCGTGGCCCGCAATGTGTTGAATGGCGTAACGGTGACCAAGTACAACCTCTGACCTTTGAATGTGTGTCTTCAAACCAGACAAATCCGTAGAGCTTAATACTTAAACATTTATATCCCAAAAACCATACTGAAGGCCTTTTTTTTTTTTCACAGAGGACATTCTCAAGTGCACTTGTAAATAATAAAATGGCTGAAGTCCATGTAGCTGCTTCGGTTTCAGGGTTCTGGTATTGTGCTTGTAAGTTCGCTGTCATATGGTCATTACTGTCATCAGAAACATTTCCTTTTATAACAAGTAAAAATGGCTGCTGTAAAAAAAAGGCCTCTACATTTATTCGCAGAAGCTGAAGGGTAACTGAGATTGAAGCGCCTCCATTTTTTATCAGTAAAGAATAGTAAATATCTTAAAGTATTGCTAGTATTTGTTGCCGATACGTTATTACTGAACAACTAATATTTTATATCAAGAAAAAGCTCTCTCATTCAAAAGTACAAACTATTTAATTTAATTTTAACCAGAACATTAATTAGTATAGTATTTTGGTGCATTTTGCCTCAACTCTTAGTTGTCCTGCAATGCAGATGTAATATTTTATTAACACATTATCAAACCTGCTCCACTTCTAAAAAGTGTCTGGTCTCCAACAGAAGAGACGATCCCTCCGCTGACACCGGATGTGCTGAAATAACCTTTGTAACGGAAACTACAAAGTGATTCGATTAAAAAAAATTCAAAATCATAGTTGCCTTAATTTCCCACTGAAACACTATATGGAATAATATACCATTGCACAGGCTTCAACTCACGACGCGGTGAATCAATCTCACCTCAAATGCCCTCCAATGGCAATTTTTTTTATTTCATCTTCTTCCATTTCATTGCCATTTAGGATAACAATTGACTTAGATCGTATCAAGGCTCACCCTCAAAGAGAACACCTGCACCAGAGAGGGAGCTGGAAACTGATGACGAGCGAGGCGATGTCATTCAGAGGAATTAGCCCGAGGCACACGCCAAACTCAGTAAAGTATCTGACACCAGGGAGTGTGTTGATTAATTTGACAAAGTATGTGGTTTTCCACATTACATTTGCTTTCTGCTCCGGAAGAATGGGTCACCTCTGTGACGGGCAATGACTCACGTGCACGGTTGCAGACAGACAGACGGGCTGCTGTCGGTATTTAAGGTGCTGAATTTTGAATAATCATGTCAGTCGTGAGAGAGGTTTACGGCTCGCGCTGCAGGGCGGCAGATGAAGAGAAAAACCCGCATTGTGGTACCTCTACAGTAGAACTCTTTCTGTGTGTCGTATCGGCATCACAACCGCGCCCTGAGACAAGGCTTCAGAGCAGCAGCGATTGATGACTGGTCTCTGTGAAATGTAGACGCTAAGCTGGTGATCTTTGAATTGCCTCGGACCACATGATGAAAACACATTGCCTTTGTGCGATCACTGTGAAGATAACCGGAAAGCTCCGCAGCAGGTTATAGTAGCTTAGCTCCAAAAAGGAAATGATGAAATATGAACTATGCCACATTAAGTCACCCATGCTCAACTAACCCCCCCCCCCCCTGTCTAATATTATTATTTTTTTACCTGGGAGGATGAAAACATTACTGTGCACGTACAAGACCTCAATTTCAACATGGGCCAGGCCCTCCAGTCTGTTGTTCTGCTATATTTCCGCTGGTCATTTTGCTTTTTCTAAAGTTCTGCAACCACAAATCGAAAACTTGCATCACAGAAGATGTCTCTTGCCACTTTGACACTCATTCGCATTAGAAATAGGCAGAAGTATCACTGCTCGTGATTCCGACTTCAGAAAAACTTGACTGTTTCTTCACTTCTTATAAAGTTCACCGATCCGATTTTGAACGATGCCCAAGCAAGCAAATAGGGCATGCACTGTTTACTCTCTCTCTCTCTCTCTCTCTCTCTCTCTCTCTCTCTCTCTCTCTCTCTGCTCTGTCAACACACCCCATGGCATGCCAACGGGGTAAAGAGCTGAAAGCAGAACATTTAATAAATGTGAGAACAAAAATAATTTTCTATTAGATCTTTGTATATCCATGTCCACTAATACTAGCCATGAAATTGCCCATTCCTGCTAAGATGTGTGCATTTGGTAAGGTTTGTTTTGTTGATGCTGATGTCTCTGTATGACCTGACATACGAAGATTGGATATTTCTTCTTTTTTATCTGAAAGCTGGGAACCCGAAGATTCATTTGGAAATCCATAATAAACATTGTAACAACAAATTCTACCCTTTTGGACCAAAAATGGTCAGAAATCCATACAAAAAAACCCTACATTTAGACAACAAGACCTCGAGGGACACCATTGAAAAAGCCATGCTGTGATTTAATATTTAAAACTTTTGACATTTGGAGATTTCTGCAAGCATGGCAAGCTTCATAAAACCTTTAAACTGCATGCAATACAACTGCGTGTTTTTGACCATCATGGGAAAGGGGGGACTACCCATTTTAATTCAGATGTCTTGAGGTGAGAGGTCAAGGGACCCCTTTCAAAATGGCCGTGCCATTATTTTCCTCTTCAAAATCCAGCCTGACTGTGGAGCGTTAAGTATGCTGACAGACACGGTCGGTATCAATAGACGCCTTAGGCCGTCTAGTTTCACTCTCGCACTCGAGCTGTACAACTGATCCCGCGAGTCTCATTAATGCGATGTCAATGATAGTCGGTGCTTTTTGAATTATATATATATAGCATATCTGTTAGAGCTGTTTAGTGAGTAAAGCGCTCCACACAAACCAATCCAACACAGATTCTTTTACCTTGGATTGAAATATGATGTATCCTGACTTAGAACATTTAGGTGTCCAAAAAAACAGGGAGAGAGTTGGATGATTTTTTTTTATGGCAATTACTGCAAAATCTCCCTCCACATGACAAGAGCTGGCAACGCCAAACTTGTACTTTGGCAAAGCTCATTCTCACTCAGGTTCTATTAATGCTTTGGCAAGGTGGATGCATGGTGAGTCAGAGAAAGGGGATATTTACAGGCGTCTTTAATTCTCACTGTGATTTAACTTACTGGTTGTTTTTTTTACTGATATATTAAAAATCTGATCATTTAAGGTCTCCTCTTTGTTCTCTTTGACTAGTTATCTATTGATGAACTGTCTACCTATTGTTCACCTTTCTGTCGTGATCAATACAACCTTATTGTAACAATAAAGGGAGTTAAAGCTCTCTGGTCCAGTAAACTGTGCAACGGGAAAACAGAACAGTTGCTGCTCAGCGGGCCAATGATTGGAGACAGAGAGCACTTTTAAAAATGCAATTTTCTCATAATTTCTTAGAACAGTACACAGAAAAGCGGACATTTTCGCAACTAATGTGATTTAAAGCTGTTTCTGATATTTACATGGCAACATGACGACGAGCAGGCGGGCTTCACAACTCCAGTGGTGGAGTTGGTCATTAAAAATGATTTGGCTCCTTCTCAGTTTGTGTTGTTCTCGTATCCTCCATGACACTCTTTTTTTTTTTATTTTCTTCAATACTTTCATCCAGCTTCCAAAGCCAAAATACACATCAGGTAGACCTGACAGACGAGAACAACTTAGACCAAATGAAGACTGAACATTCATCACGGCGACGCAACTTAATGTCCAGATACGTCGCTGTGGTCAACGTTGACGGAGCGATTTGAATAAAGACAATGATGAGCTGCTTATCTTAATGATGTTATTGATATTAAACGGGTCAAACACAGAGGCTGTCTGAAAGCTGTAACTGTAAGCAGGCTCTGTGCTCATTTAATGAGAGATAAGCTGCTGCTGGACAGTCAAGACAACTGAGAAATGGTGGAGGGAAGACCAACCAGCTCAGTTCTTTTCATGTTGTTGGACAGCTGTGAATAGATTCAAGACTGGTTCATTCGACCCTCCTTTGTGAAAATCACAGCTATGTAGATGTGTGTGTGTGTGTGTGTGTGTGCGTTTGTGTATTGGGTGTGTGTGTGTGTGTGTGTGTGTGTGTGAGTTGCAGAAGGAAGGAGACAGACACACAGAATTGGTTATTTTCTGTGCTACTTGGCACAGCTTCATTGTGAGCTCAGTGGTGGGTTTGTTTAACCCTGCTATGGCACAGCGGTGCCGACAGCTGCACATCACTGGCTACCCAGTACACACCCACACTACCTGCCAGTAAAGACCGCTCTGTCATTCTGAACTGATCACAATGCTACCTCTGCCGTGCCAGTCTTCCTTTTGTTCTATGTATACAGTTTCAGGTTTGCGTCTGAAAAAAAGGATTTCATTTGAATTTAGACCCAGTGGAGGTGGTCTCATGCACTTGATCCCTCACTCACGTACGCCAGCTTGTGTGTGTGTGTGTGTGTGTGTGTGTTTACACCGCCCTGGAGGTGGGCTTGGCATTGTGACAATGTTGTGGTTGTTAGTAGCTTTCTGCAGGTTGAGATAGCTCATATCAGCTGGGAAAAAAAAAAATCACACATTTGCATTGCAAGCAATTTGGTTTATGGTTTGCTTTGTTGTTGTTGTTGTTGTTGTTAATAACCCTCATTGTGTATAAAAACAATCACATCACAATATAAAGATTTTTTTTTCTTTAATGCACACTTTGACCTTAAGTCACGTTTCTGGACAGCGGTCTGAGTGTTACCTTTTTAGGAGTCAGAATTAATGTATGTTTCAAGCAATGTTTCATGCAAAATGTGTCCTTGCAGGAGTGGAGTGCAGCAGCAGCGGTCAGCTTAAATAAAAGTCCTGTCGCGTCTTCTCGAAATGTTTGTGCTGCATAATTCACCTCTCCGCTGTCCATTCTGAATGCATCGCAAACATTCGTATAGTTTCTCCAAAAATGTAGCTTCCAGCTTGTTTTCTCTTCATGCAGGATTCTGTCTCACGATTAAGGACTGAAGTCAACATTATTCTTTGATTACATTCATGTCCTGAGCTGTGATTTGTGGTTTATGACCGTTTTGTTGTTTTGCCAGAACATTGGAAAGAAAAAAAAAATTAAAAAAATACAACAGGCCATGAAAGCATTGACGAAGAACTAAATAATGACTATTAGAGCTGGAGGGAGGGAATCAGGGTCTGCTGCCTGCAACGTGATGAAAGGAAATGATTGCCGTCAAATGGAGTGTGGCTGCTTCTTAGGTTTTACTCACTTTTTAATGAGGAACTGCCAAAATGCTCGACACACCTTTTGTTTTAACCTTTTCACGGACGTGATGTTTTCACGATCTCCGAGTCAGTGAATGTTAATGACATGTTCATCAAAACACAACACATGCTTTTATTCTCATTAGCGGTGGAAACCAAACATCTTTTTCTGTAATCCCCATTCGGTCATTTTAATTTAATCTGCTGCTGAGCATGAGGCATTTGCTGAAGCAAGCTATATCTTGAACACATGCCTGCACATAATAATGTCCAGTCCGCTGGGGGATTTCATTCACCTAATATGCTTGCATTGCCACAAGCTAAGATTGTCTAATGTAATATAGTTATTCCTAAGTGGTATGAAGTTGTGTAAGTAAGGAATAATCCATGAAGCACAACGCAGTGAGGTGTGTTGGTTGTTTTAAAACACAAGACGTGAACACAAAGAACCGTTGAATGTGACTCATGGGCGAGAAAAAATGTAAATATCCATTTAACATTGAACAATTTGAACCGATGAAGCATAACGTTAGTGATTCCATGTTTCTGCATGTTGCCATGGTTATGAATCTAGGGGGGGTTAACCTCTTTATGGGCAATTAGGCTAATAAAGCAGCTATAAACATGTTTCACAACCAGTGGGAAGAAAGGCTTGAAATCAAACTGCAAGAAACTTTAATGTTGCAATGTTCTGAACAAACTTGTTTTTCAGATGTTTTAGCAATAATGAAATAATAAATTGTGTTCACGGTCTCGCCAACAACTGCTAGAATTGGACTTTCTTTAATTGCGTCCTTTTCTCGGTTCAGGTTGTGAGCAGTGATCTATATCTTTCATCGGAGCCATGAGAATCTCCAAATGCAGAGTCATGCCCTGGATATTGCTCTCGTTGTGTGATTGACAGGTCAGTTCAATGTTTTTTTTCTTCCAGTTATCCGCTTGTTAGACTTGAGAGAATTGCATCTTGCAGACCTTCCTAGTCCATCTGGCTGGAACATAAGACTTACAAGCAAGGTATCGTAAGTGAAAGGAAAGGCGATATTTGTATGCAGTGTGCGGTTCAGCCAAGACTCAAAATATATATATATATATATATATATATATATATATATTTATATATATATATATATATTTTATAAACTGGGCTTTGTGAACAAGAGTTAGTTCAGGACACAATGGTTCCATTGTTGGCATTTCGTAGAGCTCAGCACAAGGTGGAACGTGTAACATTAAAGGGCATGTTGGCCTCACTAAATTAACACGTTCTGCTCCCTACCTCAAACACACACACACACACACACACGCACACACACGCACACACACACACACACACACACACACACACACACACACACACACACACACACACACACACACATTTCTGTCATTTATTGCGCTGTTGTACTGAAACGATTCAGTGGATTACATTCCGCTGGTCTAATTTCTCAGGTGTATTGATACTCTGGCAGCGTTCAGCACAAAGACACTTTTCACGATGTTCCATCTTTGGGTTGAATGTTGCTGCTTTGTAGTATTTTCAGCTTGTAGTATTTTCAGCTTGTGTTGTATCTCAGTCAAACATGGAGTTTGTGGATGCCTCTGCTATCTTTGTTCCATGTTGCCATTATTAATTGCATTATTAATGCATACCCAGATATATATATATATATATATTTTGGAACAACTATGATTCTAAGTCAAGTTTCCTGCTTTAGCACATGAAGATGCAGATAAACAGACATTGCAGTTTAGTTTTTTACGCAGGTTTCTGCGTTGGGATTATTTTTTGAACTGGAACTGTCAACATGTAGCATCTCAAACTGGGGTTGTTTCAGACACTATGGATGACTAGGTAACCAATGGGTTGACTTTACAGTGATGTGTGTTTGTGATGGAGGGCTGTCGGTCCTGAGCAGCAGCAGGAGAAATCCCCCCACGGCTGAAACCTGTCTCCTACAGAATGATGTAACTAAACTGCACTCTCAATAACAATTCAATGGAAACAAGTTTTGAACAGTTTGAAACAGTTGGTGAATTGAAACAAACTATATTTAAAAAAAACCGCTCCAAAACTGCTTTAATTAGGTAGTTTGGTTTAAAAAATCAAAGTTTCTTGTTTTAAATTAACTATAAAATTTAAACAAAACAAAAACACAACAAAAGTACTTGATTATGTTTATGTCACAACTTCAGCCAGGTTTTAGTTTTTCATTTGTCTGTCTCCTGTTTTGCCACACTAACTCTCATGTCATTTCAGAATCTGCCACTCTCCCCCCGCTCTGCACTAATTGCTGATTTCATTTCACCTGGCCTGCCCCACCTCCATACTCACCTGCTCCTCATCAGCAATCAGCCCCTCAGTGTATATGTACCGGTTCATTTCCCTCAGTTCTCTGCCAGATTGTCTAGTGTGTTTCCCTTGCTATCCAGCAACCTGTCATCCTGATCCTGATCCTGATCCTGATCCTGATCCTGATCCTGATCCTGATCCTGATCCTGATCCTGATCCTGATCCTGATTATTTGTGTATTGACCTGCCTTTTTGGACTTTGGACCTTCCCTTTTGCCTGCTCCCACTGGATTTGTTTGCCACGCGGGTTACTACCTGGTTTGACATCTGCTGATTATTAAACCCAGTTTCTACACCTGAACTGTTTTCTGTGTCGTGCTATTGGGTTCTTGTCTGTCGTTTTGTGAAACCTGACAGTTTAGGTAACAAAAGTACTGAATAAGACATGAATAGCGGTCTCTGTTATTTTACCATCTGCAACTTCCTCCCTATGTGGACCTCGGCGGAAACTTATTTGAAAAGCAAATATAATCTGTGAAAAATTTCAAAATCCACAAAATTGAAAACGTACCTTAATTCTCAATAACCAAAAGCAATAGAACAAAGCTGCCACCTCTTGAAACCAAAGGTGTATATCTCCAAATCCTCCAATACACAACAGTGTTCAGTAATAGAGACCACATGTGTTTTATTATAGCTGAATGACGCTCTCACACACACACACACACACACAATAGCAAGACAGATAATAAGCAAGGACGACTGAATCTAGCCAAGCCACAGTCGAACATTTCTTGATACATTCGATGAACGCATTTGGGATGGACTGAGTCATTTCTGTAAAAACATTGGTGAGCAATCCTTTGTCTGCCTGTGTGGCACCTTTGGCCGCAGACAGCGACCCTCCTTTCGTCATTAACCTTTACCTCACTTTCAAATTACTGTATAATAGAGTAAGGTAATCTTTTGCTCTGCTTAGAGGACACCTTATGCACTGCATTTAGTTCATGGGGTCTTCTTAAGATAAAAAAAAAAGAAGTAATTTCTAATACACAGTCAGATAAGAGCCTGAATTATTTCATTTTTCTGCAGCATGGCGTTTTGAACTTAAGGCTAAATCTTTACTTTAGTATCTGTGTGTCTAGAGACTATTATTCCCTGCATATTGCCATTGGCCCTGTTCTCTTTGCCTGAGAAACACACCTTTTGTGTTTTGCCGTGAAACACATTTCTGAGCGTCCACCTCTGCGTGGTGCGAGCACGGCTACAATAATTCAATAGCTTGTGTTGTGAATAACGGCAAACAAAAAATTCATTGTCGTTTGATATTAGCGAGAAAGTGAGCGAGAGACTCCTTCCTTCATCTTCAGGTTTAAGACCGTGTGGTTTGACAATCCTCCAGCCCCTGCAGCCATAACGGTATTCTCAGATCTGCCTCAAAGTGACTCATCAGCCTGCGGGGCCCTCCGACGCTCCTCTTCCCAAAGCAGGTCTGCCTCTGCCAACGTCTCTTCTGGGGATGGAGATTCCTCCTGAGCCCCAGAGCATCACCGTTTCTTTTTTTTTTTTTACTTCAAGGATGTTTTTCTTTTAAGGGAAGGCAAGGTCATTCCTTTTTCCTGCTGTAGACACACACCACACTTGCTGCTCATGCACCACTTTAAGTGATCCCACAAGCACATTCTACAATGTGCCCGATTCACAATAACACGGGCGGGCGAGAGTTTTAAGTGCCGCTTAACAATCTAAGGCGGTACTATGGAATATCAGATTGTGTGTGAATTAATTTCCAATTAAGAGAATACTTAATAATTGACTTGGAGGGACTGCAATATTTCTCCACCAGCAATCCCGTCAATCACGACCTTTGACCTTTAGGTTTATCTGAGCATGAATTATCGTTTATCTGCAATTTTTACATTCAAATCTTAATCTGAAAATGTAGCATTGCGTTGTAGTTGAGAGTTGTCTCATATAGTGATACCGACAGGTCACTATTTTCACTTGAAAACTGATAGTTTACCACAAACATGGTGTTTGGTAGAAATGTGCTGGTGTAGTATAGAGCGGGCATGGGCACTTCAAATCAAACCTCAAAACACGAGTTATGATTTTCATTACTTCATGGTTTCTGCTTGCATGGATACGTTTGGTCTTCACAACCAGAACTGCAACACAATGACAAACACATCATAAAATGCTGTGCTTGTGTCATACTTTTTTTTTTTTACTCAAATGCAGTCGCCTCGATCGTGAACAAAAATATCACACCTGGAATCTGATGAATCGTGTTCTCCTTTCCACTAAATTTCCTTGATATTTGAGCTTAGAAAGCAATAACACAACCATTCAAACACACATTCTGCCTTTGGAAATCGTTTGAAATCCAACAGACAACAAGATGAACAGTCAAAACAAAGCTCTTCTGCTGAGGACAAAGTGAAGGGTTCAATCATCATCGGTGCCTCTAAGTTATTTCCATCACGACACAGTGGACACAATAGAGCACAAATAAATAAATGAATGGAAAACAAGCTGAATTATGTCTCCATTATTGATCCAATGTGACGACTTCTGCTAATGGGAACTAATAGTTAATAACTCACTTTGTTTGAGGGGGAAAGAGCGGCACACTCTTTTTTAGCAGGATGTTACAATGACAGGAATGGATTAAGGGCTATTTCAACTTGTTCATCTTGAACTCCTTCAACTTGTCTTTCTCTGCACAGCTGAGGTTATTTTCTCCAATTTTAAAGCAAAAAAAATGTAAAAAGCAATTTGCAAACTGTTGGCCGTGATCTATCTGCAAGTTGTGCGTTTTAATACGGATTCTCTCGATTCTTTTTTCGACTGCTGATCCCGTTTGTGTTGCATCGGTGGATGAATTGTGTCTCTGTTGAAAACCACTGAAGAGACCTTGATGGCGCTCTCCATATGTTCAGCTAAATGATTTCCAGCGTTATGTAGTCATTTGAGTGATGAAAGACCCCATTACTGGTGAATGCTGTCAATGCCTCATTACAACAAAAACACAGGAGCGCAGCGCCGTCGGTTTAAGACGTGGAATCTTCCGGGAGATCACGTGTGGTAGAGGTCGAGACATGATATGGAAAACACATGTTTGCATATGCCTGTCGTACCCTTTTTATATGCCCATCAACTGACTGACGGTTGTTTTTTTTTGGTGAGAAAATGTTCACGACAAGACGAACAACAAAAAGAAAAAATAAGAAAAATCAAATTTATATTTTGAAATCCGTGCCATCTTTATGCTGGCTCAATTGTTATTCCACACATGATGTGTGTACGTGCCTTGTGTCGCCTTCATCCAGTTATACTGAACAGAATTAACTGTGGGCTCTTTTTTTTTTTTTCTTCTTCTCTTTTCTATTTTTTTTTTTTTTTTTTTTTTCATGCAACTTTTTAAATTGGTTTCAAGAAAACTATAAAACTTGTGAAAACTGTGCCAGCCGTCTGTTTGTTTGAATAATGACCGTGACCTGATAAGATTGAAAAAGATGCTTCTCTCACTTTAATTCATGGAGCTTCACCCTCAGGGTAACAAATGTATTTCTCAAATGATTTACTGAAAAAACACTCGTATTGTCGAACAACAGGGAATAAATGTGACATGTATGCATGTGTGTGTGTGTGTGTGTGTGTGTGTGTGTGTTAGCTAAAACAATAGATTATATATATATATATATATAGAGAGAGAGAGAGAGAGAGAGAGAGAGAGAGAGATAGATAGAGTATATTTATACACTGTAGTGTCCGGGATGCAGTAAATTGCAATGATGCATTTGCATAGAAGCCGGGTTTTTTTTGTTTTTTTTACATTTTGAAGTGTAATGTTTTATTGAAACAAGTCTGTCTCCACTGGGGTTATTGAAGGACATGAATTAAGACCAGCACACAGTCACACAGAGCTCTGTATTGGAAGAAAACAAACAACTGTGTGTGTGCACAGTTGTGTGTGTGGATCCAGACTCACTGTAAGAAATGGAGATTGCCATGACTGCTATGTAAGCACTGTTTACTCAGCTGTTAATTCACCTACTTAAAGCTGTGCAATCCGCTCATTGGAGTCACTAATCGCTCTCCAGTCACACATGAAGCCTGAAAACGGCACCCTGCTGCCACACAACCCCACTAAACAACATGCTGGGGACCCATCCAGCCAGTGACGGACTCCCCACCGCCCAAATGAGCAGGAGGAGAAATCTGCCACCACCATGTGCAACCCTACGAGGCAAATCCTTCTCATGCATGCAAAAGTATTATGACTTGACCTTATTTCTCTCGCACCAAGGGTGTATGAGGTGTTGAAAAAGTTACAGCGTCATCCATCTGGTAGCCCATAGGCTGTCAGTCTGACCACGGATAAGCGTCAGTATTTTTTTTTTTTGGGGGGGGGGGGGGGGGGGGGGGGGGTTTCGATGTAAACAGCGGATATCCAGGCAAATGCTTCCTTTTCCATTTGCTGCTTATTGTTTTCTTACAGATTAGCAATTTGAGATTAGCGACTTGAGTTTGAGTTGAGAGACGACGTTAGAATACTACTCGCTCGGGTTCACGACCTGGAAACCAGAACGCTTCCGATACCAAAAAATCTGCAAACAGCCCACACCGAGCTCATATGGACATATTGCAAAAATTAACTTGAAGGAGAAAGCTGTTGTTTTTTTTTCCCTCCCCTGGACTCTGGAGACAGTGGAATCCACAAAATCAGTTCAGTCAGAGATGATTACATGAAGGAATCGACCATTTATAGCAACAGGGTACACAGTTATATCTAGCAGAAACGGCTTCGCTCTTTGAGAGAAGCTCTCGCAGAATATGAGCAGCGGCAAGGACTCTGAGAAACCTAAATGTACGTTTAGTCGGTGAAGGAGCTCGGTTTACACTGGACACACGCAGCAAGTGGTTTTGTAGGTCACAATGCAATTTTGCCGTATGGAAATGTAATTTTCAGGAGACGGCGCTGACATGAACATACATCTTAATTATGTCAACGCCACATGAGGAGGAGGTTAAGGGGCGTTTGAGGGAGCCGGGCTAGAAAGCTGTGATAGGTCACAGGTCAAAATATTCACATAGCTTGGGAAAAATTGTAAAGCATATTGAAACCAGACAGTGTCAATCAGCCAATACGAGTCCTGGCAACCGATAGCACCATGATGGGATACGTCTGCTTGGACTGGAAGATTAGTTCTTTGATTTCGGTTTATCTTTCTCAGTAACCAATGATAAACAGGGACCTTGCCGTTCGATGCTTTCAGCAGGACGAGGTGAAAGCAGACCATATTCTGTTGTTTTTTTCTTTTAAATAGTATTTTTGTCTCTTGTCGGGAAACACTTGAAAGGTGCTGAACGAATAGACGTATTATAATTATTATCACCCGCTAGCTGCCACCTGTTGTTGCGCGTCCTGTGTACAGTAATTAGTAACGTATCCAGTAATGTCTCTCCAAGTGTGTGTGTGTGTGTGTGTGTGTGTGTGTGTGTGTGTGTGTGTGTGTTTGTCTGCTCTCAGGTTCAGGATGTATTGAATTCCAGCAGTAGAGGGCACAATGGTACTTTCACAGTGTGACCAATAGATTGACTGATTTAATTAATTCAAAAATAATTAGAGCTGCCTCGTGGGAGGAACTTAAAAAAAAAAAAAAAAACCCCAACAGACATTGTTTTCTACTACATGGTGTCATTTCGAGATAAAAGGAACCGTAAATGCAGCAGCAGTTTTTGTTTAGACTCGCATGCAGCAGCTTCATTACAGTAGACCGTGCCTTCAATCGATGTTGCAATCCAAATAATGCATGCAACCTCTGAGGGCTTAATCCAAATCCTTGATATCAAAATAAAATGGAATAATAAAAGCTTACCCTATCATAGGTCCTTGCATCCTTGAAATATGCTATTGCTGATTCATCGAAAGGCTGAAACTAAAAACAGCAGCATCTATTGGATGTCTGTCTTATGATATGTCTTAAAATATAGAGAAATCTGTAGAAACTAAAAGGGTTTTTTTGGACTTGACTACTGATGGAAACCATTTTAAAGCATTTTCAATGTGAAGAACCTGGCAATCAACTTGCAAGATGTAACAGGGTTATACGTCTTCTATTCTCTTCTACACTCTTGACTAAAAGATAGAAGCGCATGACTCATCCGCACCATTTCAGAACGCAATATATTGAAGATTTAGTGTGTTCAATGTTCACGGATATTGACATATGAAACAAAATTGAGTAGATGGCTTGATTTAAGTTCATAATTTTTTTAACAGTTTAGGGTTACACTGATTCATTTAAAGTACTCAAACTCGATCCGTCTTTCCGGTCACGTATTTAAATGACAGTGAGCGAATTTCAATCAAGGATTGAGAGAATCAATCAGACGAGATAGTCTTTTTCTCCCTTTCTCTTGCTTTTTTTTTTTTTTTTTTTTCTGTGAGGCCCTTCTGCACGCTCCCTGTGGACCATGCCTGTCTAAATGTGGACCCTCTCACTTGATTAAATGTGTCAGCTAGTAGTTGGTCTTCACATCATGCCAGCTGCCTGGGGGCTTCCGGTGGGTGTAGTTTCCTGACAGCTCCTGGATTTCATCTCTGATCCCTGTTTTTACAGACAGACATGAGCACAGCATTAGCAGTTATACCTTATGATTAAAGCTGCTATTACCGCACGTCTCATTCAACAGGCACAGGTGTCTTATTCAGAGAGTGGATGGGTGTCCCTGCTAAACATTCAGAGTGAGGTTTTCCAACCCATCTAACACCTGTCACTGGGGGCAAGGTAGTACTGGACTTGGTAGATGGGCTTGCGTTTGAAAAGCGCCTCTCTAGTCTGACGACCACTCAGAGCGCCGTACACATGTCAACATTCCCCCATTCACACACATTCATGGACCAATGGTTGGGAGCAATTTGGGGTTTAGTGTCAAAAGGGCACATCTCGTGCAGTTTTGTGGAGCCGGAGTTCGCGCCGCCGATTTTCCGCACAGTGGCAGACCCGGTCTACCTCCTGAGCCTCGGCCGCCCCGTATTCCAGGAATCACGTTTGTATTGGAAGACGAGTGAGAACATCCAGGCACTTCCCCCTAACCTTTGCCATAGCTGCCATACAAAGGTCCGACATCGGACGTTCAAAAATGCTTGTCACTGAACATAATCCAGGGTTTTTGCAGAATCTTCCAATATTGATGTTGCCTCATTTCTGACGCCATGCATCTTAATCTGGCCATGGATTATCCAGAAGGAGTGTAAAATAAAAGTGAGGACACCTGCCATGTCGGCAGTAATTCCTCAACGTACAGGACATCTGTTTTCACACGCGTCTACGGCAAGTACAGGAGGTCAAAACTGCACCAGGAGGTCAGACTGTAAACTAAGATGGATATTTGCAACAATCGGTTTGTGCAATAATTTCACAGCTCACTTTTGTATTCTCTTCAAATTAGATTAAATGAATCTGTAGGTTTAGTATTTATATACATCTGTATGATTGTCTCACTGTGTTGCCTCTTCTGACGATATTACCGGCGATGAACTATAAATAACCAAAATCCTTTGACATCTTCTTGTACGCACGGCTTGTCTACAGTATAGTAATAAAATGCCACTTAGATGTCCTCACAGCCTGCAGATCTATCCGCAGTTGTATCAGCAACACGGAGAAGCGAGAGTCTTAATTAACATGAAGGTGCTTGAAAGCTTTGATGTTGAAGAGAATCAGGAAATTGAAATATTTTTTTCCGCAAACCAAACACGCTCCACTGGCCACAGCCAGAACGACGAGTTTGATGCCTGTGTTCGGTTTTCTTAGTTGGCCCGGAGCTCTCCCGTGGATTGGTTGTCTTTTTTATTGCGCCACAAGAGTACTGTTTGTAATTACTAAAAGCATTCTCTTCCTTTGGATAAAAACAAAGGCTGATTAGTGTATAATCATAACTGTGGTCACTGTCCCAAGGTGGAATCAGTCGATGGGAACCTGTCACAGGCTGATTTGATTCCATAGGCTCGTTCAAAAGGTACTCTGGGAAAAGCCTGCACCCAACTCTCTCTCTCTCTCTCTCTCTCTCTCTCTCTTCATTACACTCCCAATGCGCATTCCCTTCATTTCTAAAGACAATCCATCTGTCGCTTTAAACCCTGTTTTGTCAAGAGTTGTTAGCCGCTTGGCCCCAGGGATGAGCACCGCGGGCTATTATTAATCTTGTTTGTTTCGTCTTCCTCTATCTCTGTGCAGTAGCGGGGAATGAATGCCCGGTGGATTTTTTTTCTCTTCCACAGACATAATCAGTGTTGTAAGTAAGTGCAGATTATCATTGAGACTTGAGAAGGAGGGCCGCCTCTGAGGTCTACATGTGTCACCTTGTGAATAATTAGATATTTGTACAGGAGCTTGGTTTCGCTCTTGAATTTCTACCAAATTTAGCAAAAACACAAGGGTGAAAATGAGGGGGGAAAAAAAAGAGAGAGACATCTGAAGATGAATTCTGGCAACAGGCCCATAGACTTTTGCGCTGCATGTCAATGATTAAGAATTTAATTCACTGGTGTCATGTAAGCAACAAAGCTGCATTTGTGTTAACGTGTTACAGTTCGGCTTTGTGAATTTCATACCTGGGGAATACGCCGGTAAATGGAATTGGTGGCTATTAATTAAACACCCTCAGTCAGTGTGATCTCCGGTAAAGTTATGCTGACCGGTTGATAACGCCGTGAAAGCCAACGGTGAGAAGAGCTGACAGAGTCAGATCCCCGATAATCACGATGTTGTCAGAGAAGGACGGGGCAAGAGGAGAAGGACACTGCTGATTCTGGCTCCAGCATCTTTAATCTAGCCAGAGGCACTGAGGATTTCTGAGCACTCATAATCAATGCGTTTACGCACATGTTTCTCATGTAAGTAAGATCTGATCTGGAATCAATCCCACTTTGGTGACTCCGATGCCTCGCTGACCTCATCTTTTTTCCATCACATTAGCATCGAACAAATGAGGTGCCTCGCAGTCCCACGGACGTCTCAGTAATCCAACTGCAAAGAAAAATGATGAAAACTGCACTGAGGATGGTTTTTCCTTTCAGTTTAACCACTGCGTATTTCCCTGAACTCATAAATCTGTTGTCACTACAAAACTGAGTTTCATGCAAAGACAATACACTGAATAATAAATAATAAAAAAAAAAAAAAAAAATCTCTTTTAAGAATTAAGTTTGGGGGCAAATAAATCCCAGCTCATTTTACAGACGCCAGAGGGATGAACACACTACGCCACCATTTCCCAAGTTATTTAAATTCAAAGGCGCCGCATAGAAATTTCTTGAGAAAGGTAACTTATGATTATTCCCACCTGATTTCAATGAAACATTTTTTCAGCATAATGTAATACAGTTCAACAGCACCACAAACCACAGCCTTTGAAAGCCCCTCTTTCAACGAAAAATGTACCATTATAACCTTCATGAAAGAAGACTATATTCCAAGTCTGTTATTAGACCGCATACACTTTAACTTGATGACACTGAAAACTGGCAATTTATTATAATCACAAGTATCTTCTCTTGCTGACATGCATAAATTAGAATGATGTTATTCTCATTACACATAGCGAAATGAAGTATCCTGAAGCATACACATATATTGAACAGCGCTGACATTTCCTTGACATCACTAGTGAACAAGGATGCAGGAGCTTCATTCATAGTCCAGATGTTTTGACAGCGGTTACAGTAAGCAAGGCGATGTGCTGCTGCGGACAGCATGATGTATTTTAGCCATCAAAACATTTACGTCTCCCTCAGGATGAATTAAAAAATTGTTTTTGTGATCTCCTGACTTCTTATTTAGCGCCATCATTACATTTTACATTCATTGTTTGTTTTGCGCTAATAAATGTGAGCATGGCAACACACTGAGCAAAGAGAAACAATTTTCTGCAAAGCCATTACCATGTCATCACCATTGTCATCGTGAGCATGCTAGCATGGGGATGTTAGCATTTACCTCCAAGCACTGTCTAATTACAGCCTCACAGAGCCGGAATCCAAATTTGTCAGTCATCGTTGCCAAATTGACAGTTCGGTCCAAAGGCTCTCCCTGGACTGAAATCGATGTCATTAGCCTGAAAGACGTTATTTAGAGGAATTCTTGTCAGTAATTAGTCTTGTTGACTTGTGCTAGCAGTGCTCCTGCACATCAGGTGCTTTGTTGGGGGAATCGCCACACAGCATCTGGTGCTCAGACAGCACTTAGAAGCTGCTCATTAGATGTAGTATATTTCCTCGGTCTGAGGCGAGGCCGCGGCTGCTGTAACACCGCTGCAAACATTTCCCGCTGTTACTACTGCTCACATAACATTTCAGTAAATGTAGCATTTAATAAGGGGTTATACCGTCACCCACCAATCTCTGCAGTGTTGACTTTGGCGTGCGCTCGCATGAGTGGGATGAGGGCCGAGCTTTGATGTCAAATATCAGCTCTGTACATATAAGCCGTCTCCGTGAACAAGTCGAACTTGGCACGATTTTTGTTACATCACTGTGGCAAAATGAGTTTAGATCTTGTTGCCGATCGATAGCGTTTTCTCTTAGCATCTGTAAGGTTGGCTTCATGAATCCTCAAACTAAGCGCTCTTATTGTGAAGGCTCAGTAAGTACATGTTTCAACCTAAAAGCATGCAGACGCCGGTGAAATAGAAAGTTCAAGTTAACTCGAGATCGAAGAAAACAGGCCGGCAAGGGAAAGGTGAGGTATAGCTAACCGGATCCCCTATTGGGCAGCAGCCCAGTAGGCAGGCAGTGGGTTCCTAACAGGCAAAACTCCAGCAACGGCTGGATTAAACAATAAACAACTCAGTGGGGAATGAGTGGAAGTGGTCCATTGCATGTGCTACTGGGCTGATGGGGAAGCAGGAACAGGTGTGCAGGTGGGCAGCAGTTGGGAGAATCTGAAATGACTTGAGACTTGGAATTAGCTGAGAATGTGTCACTTATGGAAGTTGCAATAATTGTTTCCAGCCGTATTGATACGACATCACTTGTGGGACCCCCCCCCCCTGTGGAGTTTTCAGCAGAATGCCTCATTAAAACAAGTTTTGTTCTCATGGAACGACTTTCAACTATATGCATCAAAGGTGATTAAAGAGAGGGTTTGAACAAAAGACTGACATCTCAAAGCAAACATTAGAATTGTGTCCTTCAGGTGAAGAGAGCAGCGGAGCGGCACCTTCATGCCTGAATAGACATGATAGAAATGTATATTTCAATCAGATTTCTATGATGTCTATTGACTTGTATATATACTGTGAATGGTGAAGCCATTTGGTCCTTTACGGTCTCATTAACGACATTAAAGGAATGCTTTGGCTCAAAAGCTTTTGGCACTAAACATTCGAGCACACCTCATGCTCACTGATATTACAAAGCCAGAGCTGAAATCAAGGTGTGTGTTGTTGTTTTTTTGTCCTCTACAAGTAGATTTTTGACCTTCACAAAGACAGGAAAACATTTGCAGAGGCAAACTGAAATGCACTTTCTATTTGAATCATATCGCTGCATCTAATTGTCCCTTATTGTATGGACTGTATTAGTTCATGTAACTTCTAATGCAAACACATTTCCCTTACTTTCTCATTGTTTTTTGCTTTTTCTCAAATTTGGTATTTTTTTCTGCTGCACCTCATTTGGCGCATCAACTATCATTATCCTCTTGATATTACCAGAGTTGTACATTCTTATGTCAAAGACCTTGCTTGGGGTTCAGTGAATAGAAATGTGTTTTTTTTTTTATGCAGAGTCTCCGTTCAGAGGCGCAAAGTAGCTTGAAGCACACCATCATGTGATGAGCCCCATCTGTAGACCATGTACCTGTGCACATAACCCGAGGCGGGGTTTTAATGAGCATTTGCAAAATAGAGAAAGCGTTGCATATCAAATGGGTAGATAATGTCCCTCAAGAAGTTAATTAATCTCTTAACGCTTAAAGGTATGTGACAGTTAAAGATCAAAAATAGCAGTAAGGAAAAACACAAAAGTTTAAGACCATATCATACCCACAATTTAATTAACAATGCATATATGTTAAGTAGTATTCAGTATGAAAATTACTCATCCTAAACATCCCACTGCATATGACAATCTCACGGCCTTAGGGCTGAGAGCCGAAGTCCAAAATGAAGCAGTAAACGCCCCCGTTTGATAGACTGCAGCTCGCCATAACGAGCACTGTGTTAGGTAACAAGGAAATGATCAAAAATATATATACGTAAAGAAAATACTATGACCACTAGAGGAAAATGTATTCTGCAAAACAAACTTAAGACAAGTGACCTTTTGAAAACACAGTGAAAGGCTGCGCAGGCTTTTGCATCAAGTCCTGTTTATTTGTCTCCCTTAATCATATTTTTTTAGCCTCCGAGGGCTTCACGATAAAAAAACCAAACAACAAATCTCATCTCGTCTCAGGAAAGAATAAGGGAAACCGAGGGGAAAAAAAACCCAAATGGGACACATAGAGAAACAATAGGAACATAATCAAACATAATTTGATTATCTCGCTGGTGGCTCCTTCCTGACCAGCACTCATTTGAATTAAATCAATTTGATTGGCAAAAATCTCCTCCAATTATTGTCAAAAGTTGACCAGCTGACTGAAGTGATGAAGTTGTGTCTCGCTTGGACACGGCATTAGAGCAAACTTTTCAACTGTGTCAACATCCTGTCAAAAGAAAGTGTTTTTGTATGATGGTAGAGCTGGTTATCTTATGAAAACCCTCTTATAAAACTTACCGATTAGCCACCGTTTAATCCATTTGCTTTTGTATGATTCGTAATAGAGATATTCTTCTTGAGGTTTAGCGTTGCTTGATTTGACGGGGACGACAGAGCATCCACCCGATTATCCAGGAAGGTCGGTGTTGGTTGGTGGGACGGTGTTTTTGTGCGGAGAACTGTGGCTGTTTTCTCTTCGTGTGGGCGGTTTAAGCTGTAGCTTGTGTAAGTTGTTCTGCCAGTTGATCCCAAACAAAGTCCAGCTGCAGATTATGAAGGTATTATACCTGTGGGTCTGTCTGACGGCGACGCTTATCCAGCGGTAGAGTTTCACGTTTGGTCCAGGCTTGAGGGTTTTAATGGCATTTAGATGTTGCTTTTAACAACTGCAGGCGAAAGAAGGATCTTTGGTTCAGGTTTTATCGCCAAGTAGGTTTTCAGATCTTAGCGCAAAACGGTTACAATCAACACAGTGAGGCAAAGTACTGCTTAATTAAAGAACCATAAATAGAAATTAAAGATTAAAATATATCTGTGAAGATAAGAGATGAACGCGAGATGACAGGAAAGCCTGTGAACAAATCCCAGTGAAAGCACAACTGAAAGGTGCAGCTGAAGGGGTGATGATGAATTATAATGATAATTGCCTATCTGCTCGAACTTCCGTTTTAAAAGCCTCATTTTAGAGACACTCTACAATCCAACACATTGGTATGGATACCGTGGTTTGAACGAGCAAAAAAAAAAAAAAAAACACTTATAGAGCGGTTACACAGTCAGTGAAATCACGGGGAAAGCACAGAATCAGCTGGCGGATTTGTTCACTATCAGAAGTGAAAGTAAAGCCCAGAGTATTTGAAAGGACCACTCTCGCCCCCTCTATGCCTCCTTTAAATTCCTGCCCTCAGGGATGCCTTTGGCAAAAAAAAAAGAAATATTTACAAAAAAGTCAAGTGTTTCCAGTGCAAATGATACCTTAAAACTAAAAAAAAAAATTATGTTTTTCTCTACACTTCCTTTTACTACAAGCACAACTCTTCTGGAGCTTCACATATGAGTCATATATATATATATGTGTATATAGATTTGAGGTCGTTCATGTTTTACGTGCTGTCCTTGATGTTTAATGACATTGATGTCTCGTGTTATTATTGTTTTGTATACTGTATGTTACTGGACGATCGAAGACGTGCGTCAGGGACTAATAAAGTGGTAAAGCATGAACCTTGAACATTCACCATCCTGTAGTGTTCAAAGGTGCTAAATTACAAAACTCAGAGCGTAGTGGTGTGTGATTGAGGGATGGCCTTCATACAACCGTGGTGCCCAGCAGCTAACGGTGCTCACAGCACAAACAGCGCAATCAATGGCAAACAGTGCTGACAGAGCTAACAGTGTTAAACTGTGTGTGTGTGTGGGGGGGGGGGGTGTGTTACGCATGATGACACCGTCGCGCTATCGGTGGTATCCGCCATATGAGCATTATGCAAAGCTGTGGCGCTTTTCTAGCCGGTGGGCTCAGATGCGCTAACAAGCGCGCGAGACCAGATCGGCTGTGTAAACAAAGCCCAGTGAAGCCCGGATAGCAACGCACACTGAGGGAGAGCGGCTCCATTCTCTGCTCAGGTAGACGTTAATCCACTGTGTCTTTGCACAGCAAATACTTGTTTGCTGCTATCGTGATGCTCTGAATGTAGAATTGACGACCTTTTTAAGAATGCTAACATACAGGATTGGTTGAATGCAAAGTGGTTAATTGTAAGCTGAGGTTTGGAGGAACCCGATTTATTTGGGGGTTCTGCAAGACCTGAAACGAGTTATCGCTCAACAGAAGGTTCCTCTTAGATAATTGATTCATCTTTTCCATCTTTTTCTTTTCTCAAATGTGAGGTTTGATGCTTTTCTGTCTCACAGATGACACTGAGAATCTTTGGGGTTTGGGACTGTCTGATGGAACAAGGAATGAATCCATATGGAACAAATAATCGTTATTTCTGGGTCGGAATTGTCATCCACGGAACAATTAAAGCGGGTCAATTCAACAGCTAGATCTTCATTATCCTTTAAAATAGATGTCAATTGGTTAATTATCCACACATGGTCTACATTTAATGAAACAAATAACAACTGAATCCACACATGAGCAGTGCGTTAGTATAGTGAGTGTAAACTAGGAGATAACCGTGGTTTTTTTTTTTTTTTTTTTTTCCACCACATAGGCTGTAAAAATTAAAATGTGACTGCTGTTTAAATTGTCCATTTCACTCTCAGTGATTCATTATACATGCAATGAGATATGTGATTACCATTTTGAGTACCAGACCCCCCCTTCAATCATCCGCCCACCCACCCCACCCACACACACACACACACACACACACACACACACACGTACTCACCTACACACACAGACACAAGCACATTGAAGGTCAGTTTTAAAAGACAGCTTTTCTGTTTTAATTCCTAAAACACAAGAGAGTAAAGCCTTGCAGTATCTGTGTTTTACCATGGAGATCATCTTTCTGACTCACTACTCAACATCAAAAGGCAGCATCACAGCACCTGTTTGGGGTTAAATGCCAAACCGATGGGCACATAGCCAGCGTGCATTTCCATCTCAGTGTTGCTGAAAATAAGTGCTAATGGTTCTGCTCACGGTGATGGTGATGAAAACAGTAAAATCTAATCTCTGATGCAGAATTTGCTATTATTTATTTATTATCCTTTTCTTTTTCTTTTTTTTTTTTACTGAGCTCATTGGACTTTAAAAAAGCCATCTGTCAACGTACCTGTCAGCATCTGTTACTGTGACTGTGCGGGAGTTATTATTATGGCATTATTTCCAGAAAACTAAAGAGAAACAGTAAGTTAAAGAAAACATTTCGTGACACAATATGACAGGAGGATCAAGAGAAACAGGCTGGCTAGAATTCTTTAAATGTGTCATTCCCCGACTATTGTCCTGTCTTCACTCCCATTGTGTTCCTACATCAAAGCTCCACTTTTCTTGGACTGAACTGGATTCTCTCTCATGTTGCATTCCTGTCTTGTCTTTCAGAGAAAACTTGCAGCTCTGAAAAAGTACTTGTTAAGAGCTACATAATACTGCTTTTCTACCACACCTTCCGCTAACGTCTCCTCTTTCCTCCCCGTCACGTAGGCCTCTTTCGCTCCTGTATCTGCAGGGAAAATAGCCCGAATGGAAGAAGGAACCTGCCAGCTGACTTGCTCATCATTCATCACAGTCTGTTTGTGGCCACTGTACGCAGCGGGTGAGTCAGCAGCAACCTGCTCATCTAAGGTTGAGACTCTGGGGATGACTGAGGGGGCATTCGTGGTTTTCAGCAAAAGCGGACAGGTGCGCTGCCAATATGGCATGTTGTCAGACGTCCTGCTCGCCCGCCTGCCGACCTCTGACCCCGGGAACCCGCTGCAGCCAGAATGCAAATGAGCTGCAGGAGCATTATCATTGGAGTATGCACCGAAATGTCATTAGCGACGAGGCCAACCCGTGCTAATCGCTAACATCTTGAAAAAAAAAAAAGGCTGCCTCTGACATTGGCGCGGGGCCTGAATGAGCCGTGATAGCTGATGATCGCTATCTGCTCGCAGAGGAGACGCACCGTCCCCGTCCCCGTCCGTCACTGTGCTGCCGCACCTCCGAATGCACCGCGAAAGAAAGCCAAATCTCACATCCCGCGAATAGGATTGACAATGAAGCCAAGGGTGACAAAACATCGGCGGCAAGTTGGTGTTTTCCTCATAAAATGGTCGTAAATAGCATCAGTCGAAGCCGCACATGTGATGATTTGGTGAGAAAGTGATTTGTCGTGGAGAATCCTGCTGATCCACGCTGGCTTATTCACTTAGGAGTCATATAACTTCTGTAAAGTCTGTTTCTGTATTTCACACCGAATTACGTTTGTAAATGAGCGTTCCATTTTCATTCCGAACCAAGACACCTGTGCAACAAACCTAATAACTTCCCGATGTCGTGCACGCTCTCTCCATTTCCCACTCACACAGACAAACACATGCACATTGAATAAATGTTTACCGATTAGCATTTCAAAGCAGAATAGAATACGTGCTTATCGTGTGTGTGTGTCTCACAATGGATTGTCGTTCCCAACACACGGCGCAGCGCACATCCTGGTCTCACAGACATGTGCGAATTGGCCGTGACTTCTTGAAAGCGCATTACATGGCGGTGGCGTGTAATGTGTAAAATGATGTGTCGGCACCACGGAAACAATTTTTACATTGGGATTAGGCAACAAAAGCACTTAAAATAGGTTTAGGAAAAACATCACGGTTGTGCTTAAGTTAAGATAAGTCCATGAATCAAGTAAACTACAAAAGCACATCGCACACGTCTCTAATGTAAGAAGGATACACTTAAGGGAGCTATTTTGGATCGACACTTCAGATGGGGCTCAATGAGGATTTTGTTATGAGTGTTAATGCTGTAATTCTGATATAGGTGATACACTGTAATTCAAGTTATTTAATGTAGAATTTGGGATCTACGTTTCATGATGCTCCTGCCTGACGCCCCTTCATAGCATCTTGTTTTGTACAATTCTTTTTTTTTTCTCTTATAGATCTGGGGATTTTTGACTAACGACGACTTAAGCCTGATCCCTCTCAAAGCCCCGTTTACCATGTAATTAAATGATATGATATTATTATAGTCCGCTCCGTGATTGTATATGTTTTTGTCTGTATACACTGTGCTCCACCCTCCTCCTCCTCCTCCTCCTCCTCCTCCCTTTTCTTTGTGTTGTGAAAGCGTGGCATCCACTTGTAAACCTCTCAGTACGACGTTCAGCAGTTTGGAGGCGGAGCATCTGCCATTCCAGCTGAACCACGTATGCTCTGATGAAGGTCCTTCAGACCTTATTATTAAAAATAAAGTGTTCTCTTGCGTAGATTTAAGTGTGCGGATAACTATTCTACCATTTTCAGCTTTTTTTGATACTTCCAGCAACTTTTTTTAAGATAAAGCCCAGTGGAGCTGTGGTCATCCTGCATCGAAATTTATTGAAAAAATCGAATGCTCCGACAAAAAAAGGAAAAAAAATAACAAATCCGGGATCTGTGGCTGATGGGTCACCGTCCAATATTAACAATCCTTTCTTATCACTCTTGTGCGCTGATTTCAGTCAGTATTTTAAAAAAAGTTCTTAAGCTCTCCTGTGCAACTTTGAAAATAGTTTCGAAAAAAACGTTGAGAGCTGAGCTAGGTCACCCAGTGCCGGAAACATTGGTGTTTGTATTTTTTTTTTTTAATGACACGGAGAGCCAGCTGCAGCACAGGTGTAGGGGAGTACACATAATATACTTAAACAACTCACTGGTGAAGGTCAAAGTCATTACTGTAGCCAACAATTAACGCTAAGGTGAAGAAGGGGATCCTGGCAGGCCCATGTCTTATTTTATGCATACTAATCAGATAGTAATGGGAGGCCGTCGGTGCCCTTTCACTCAAGCAGAACATCACTCGTAGTGTTAAATTACTTCTCATACGGGTTGTGTTGATGCTCATATGAATGGACTGTTTGGCTCTTTAATTGAGACGAGCAGTACCTGCTATTTTTCCCCCTGATTAGATTGGGCTGAAAACAGTGACCTGTCCTAATGAATCCCAAACACACAATCAAACGCAGCTCCTTGAATCATCTTCCTGGAAACCGTCGCCGTGCACGGTTTTCTGAGCTTGTTAAAAATCATGAAACCAAAGCTCCTCGTCTTGTTTTTAATTTTTAATTTTTTTTTTTACAGAAGCAGGATATCAACCGAAGAAAAAAGAAAACTGAAGAAATGTATGCCCAGTAATAATTGTTGTGCAGTGTCTGTCAGGCGGCTACAATCACCAACATCCAAATTTACATTGATGGCCCATTATACTGCAATTACCACTACAGCATCATGCCATAACTTAAAGTAATGATGTAAATCTGCCAGCTGCACTGACAGCTTCTCCTCTCTGACTCATTTTATCTGTGACCAGATTTTAATGTTCAAACCGGCCGATAAATACTGGCATGTTTGTATAAAATGGACTCATAACAGGTTCCACCGATCCCTCGCTTCCTTCGCCGTCGTCGCTGTAATCACGCTCGCGTATGACCGGGCACATTCAGAGAAACCCAGGCTCCTTCTGCTGCTTCAGGAAACGAACACAAGCTGTTTTCAGCTCAACACGTCTAACTCAGACACCTGTTACTGTTAGACAGACTTAGGCTCCTCTCGGCAGCTTGCACAATATTATAAATTAGCATCCTGCTGCCTCCACTAAATATAATCATCTACATCAAGTTTACCAATGAAAATCCATGCTACTGAAGCGATTGTGACCTTTACGGAAAATAACTTCTTATTTAGATTTTGTGAGCGACACGATGTTTTCCATATCCTCCATGCTGTGTTCCTATATGGGCATAAAATAAATTGTAAGGTTATACTATTAGCGCCCGGTGAGCATGCCAGTGAGAATTGATGGAACAACATGAGGAGAGTTTGACATTATCACCATATCCAGAAGCTGTTTGCATCCTCTGCAAATAGCAGATTTCATCACCACATCAATTGACGTTTAAAATGTGTTTATCAACCCTCACTTAGGTGTAAAAAAAAAAATGCAAAAAGCCATGTGTCACCAAACAAAATGTTCATAAATGGTTGTTTAATGGATTCACAGAAATTAGCTAACACCATTTCCTGTCTATCAAGGTTCTGCCAATGGGTGTATAAAAAGCTGCCACTTTTTCCCCCAGTGGCCGCTTACAGGACTGCAACCAAAAAAAAAAAAATAAGCCCCTTTGGCCCAAAAAGCCTTTTCCCAAACATAATAAAGACTAAAAAACTAAGTATAAAACTATGGAGGTTCCGTATTTGTTAAAGTTTCCCAAAACTCTTTTTATGTGTGAGATGTCATCCCCAATATTAAGCCATAGAAAGCTGATTTATGGTTGGGATGATTTGGCGCCATATTTGAGTGTGCATTATCTTCTGTTCTGATTGTAGAGAGATTTAATTATCCATCATGGTGGATGCCTGGATTGCATCTTTCCAGTGATACTGTTTTTGGATTCTGTAAGACACTAATCAAACTTAATGCTGCATCCATTAAAGCTCTTCATATTGGCTCCCACTGTAAACTTTGCAGCCTATTCATGCATAGCATTAACATGCAATCTCTAGCTGGATATCATATCTGAATAAGGTCAAAAAACGTCAAAGTTAAGGTCAAAATATCGGGCCATGTTTGGAAGTGGTCAGGCTGGTTTTGCTCAGATCTCAAGCAGGTCTAAATGTAGTCCGTACTTAGTGACCACATCCTTGTGAGAGCAATCCAGGCCAGCAATTTGAAAGGTCACCTAAGTCCACCTCTTCTTCCTTCTAGCTCAAGCACGGACGGTGTTTTATCAAAGTCAGCTTCTCTTTCGAATAGTGTTTCCATCCCCTCTGAAGGGGGTTTCCCGTACTCTGCGGCTGGAGTTGTAATAGTTTAAGTTAGAATAAAGGTTGGATTGAGGTTAAGCATCACAGAAAAGGACTTTCGGAAGTGTATGTTTGGGCTTTGGATTAATGTATGGGGAAACACAAATCGGTGGAGAAACACACTTTGAAACAACACCACTGCTAGCTACCTTCTACCACACTGGACAGAATGGATAGAAGAAGAACACTGTGTATGAATGCATACAACTATGTGTATGAACAATGTATACCCATTCTTGTTGCCAGATTTATGAAGCTGTACGTGCGCCTAGTTGTGTTTTATCAATCAGTTTCTGCCCCTGCAGTGTGCCGTAAATGGATGGTTCTCCAATGGTGCCGGAGTACAGCCGTCGCTATGCACAACCATTACGCACGGCTGTGGCTATTTATAACTTCCATACCATTGTGCATGCAACCATCATCAGTTGGTGACATTTCAGTCTTTATGATCAAACGTCAGGAAGATGATAAAAGGAAAACTAATAGGATATTGAAAGACACTTAACGCGTGAAAATGGTGGAATAAAAATAATGAGAAAAAAAATGCTTCCCTCAAAAGTAATTTATTAAAATGTTGTCTATAAATGTGTTTTAATTCATGTATCCAACTACAGATGCAGATGTGCAATACTTACTGTACATCTAGTGGTGGAGTGACTGAATGTGAAAATGTTTAAGACAAAATCACAAGATAGGGTCAGAAATGAACGGCCTCTGATGTTTTTCTCAAACTATTGCTCTCGTTCATGTTTTGGAATCCAGCTGACTGTTGGGTTTTAAGTTTGTATGAACTGTTTTCGGTGGTTTTCTATTTGATATGATGATGCTTCATAACAAATATCCTTGATTTGAATGTTTTCACTCAATATCTGTGCTGAAGCATTTGAAACGAGCAGCTACTGTGTGAAGCTTGTCAAAGAGGAAAATTAGGTTGGAACACCAGGATTCACACGGTTCATTTAGCTAAATGTCTGTACATTCAACATTTTAGATTAATTGTCATTATTGAATCCATATTTCACACAAAGATTTAGAGATTCACCAGTTTTATCAAGCCCAGTCTAGAGCTTTTGCGTTCAGCATCTGTATTCTACAGCCTAAAATACATCTTCAATCCTCATCCTCAAAGATTACTCTCAAGATGTTGAATCCATGGTTATTATGGACTGGAGGAAAAAAAAGTCCAACTACTCCTGCAGTACATGTCCTTTCTATTCTGTCTATTGATTGCATTTTTTTTATCAAACAACAATACCAGATATGAAGAAACTATTAACAAGAGGATCTAAGTGAAATTCTATTGTGATAACATTGAAACCACGTTTTTTTTAAATTTGTATTATTCACCATGTTTCTTACATGAAACAGTGGTGGTTAGATGGGGTCGTAGAATGGAGATGCGGGCAGCCAGGCCTGTAGTGACGCCTAAAGAAGGGACTGCATAGAGACATGTGTCTGCAGTGAAGACATGCAGATGATGCAGACCGAGCTCATTAAGCTACGGTGTGTGGCGCTAAATGAGCGGGCTGAAGGGTCTAAATATAAGGCCGCTGTTGTGTTTGTTTTTCCTCACAGCGTTCAGCGTGTCATTACATTTTAGATATAAGCAAAGCAAACCAGCGGAATCAAAGTGTCATTTTGAACCCCGGCACAGAAAAGAGCTCGGTGTGTCTTTTGAGAGGAGCAGCTGGACCACAGCGGGGGCCTCTGGTCCTTGTGACAGAAATCTTTCTCAGGTGATTTATGTCATGTCTTTTGGCCTAAACTTGGGCCAATTAGGGGGGATTCTTTCTTCACATAGTGGACAGATCCAAGTGACATGAGAGGAAAAATAAGTTCCGATTTGCAATTTGGAAACTTTTTTTTTTCAACCGCGACGAAAAAAACTACGGATGGCAAGTCATAGAAATGTTCAATTTAAAGCTAGATGTCAGCATAATGATTTATATTTTTCCTGTTCTATGTTGAATGAAATAGGAAACAATTTAGCTTGGAAACACAAGTTGAATTCAAGGACTTTTAACTGAGATAATGTACACACTAGTGAACGGAGGTACATGACGTCCAATACAACGCTGGAGAAGAAGAAGGAGTCTGATTTTAAACTTAAAGAGCTTTATTTTTAAACACGTAAGACAAAGTTGCCTGGCAACTGGACCTAGCCAATCTTTCTGCAAAAGCGAATAAGCAAATGTATAATGTACCTGTTCCTCTAGCAGCAATGCAAATTACCATTTACTCCGGGCAGCCAATACAGCTTTCACTTAAGGAACCTTGCATTCATTCATAATTTAAAAAGCTTCACAAATTGCAAGTTTTTACGGTAAAATAAAAAATCCACCGAAGAGAAGACCACATAGTTTTAATATGTAATAATTTTATCGCCCAAGGAATTAGCTTTGTTCCGTTTCTGTTGGTGGTGTTGTGGTCGTTGTCTTGCAGCAACCTGATTAGGCGTTGAATCCGCCCGCTCTCATCGCTGATCGATTACTGCAGCCTTGCCAGAGATAAACAACCTTGTTTTTAACGGTTGACAATAACTGTGCAGCATCCGTTTTAAGCATACAAGTTTAAGCAACTTGAATATTCATCTTCTCATGTATCACGCTGAAGATGGTTTTTGAGTTTGATAATGAGCTATTTTCTTTCTGCCCTCTTTTGGGCAGATATGTGTTGTATGCAGTTCACGGACACTATAACCCTCACCCTCATCTCTGTTGTTGGCGTGAACAATAGACTCATTAATGTTTAATAATCATGTTTAATTTTCCAGAGAGACGGTTATCTTTTTTTAAAAGTCAATAAAATAAGTTTCTTCGGAGAAACCTTTTTCATCATCAGGCCAATTCCTCGGCTTTGATGTGAGATAAAGCAATTGAGAATCGCATTAATACCAAAACATGGTCGGGACGATTTATCTCAACCAGCTAATGAGCCTGGGAAGGTTTCCAGTGTGCATAATCAAATGTGGAGGGAAAATACAATGCATGATTAGCATATAACAAATAAATACTCACACAAATCCAACCGGTGCCGCTAGAAAGGAACAGGTAGACTGTGGCAAAGCCGGAGAGATTATAGAGGATTTAAGTGGGCACAACAACACTGACAATGCAAACGTTGTGTCTCTCGTCGATATTTCTCATCATTTTCTTAATAAAAGCGAAAGAAAACAGCTTATACAGTGCGAATAGCGTGGCATTCACTTCACCGGGTATTTGTTCCACCACCGTCTGTCATACAGCCCAGTCGACAAAGTTCACAGGGAGAGCAAATGAGAACGCAAATGAGTCATCGTACTGTCTGTAGGGTTGTATCAAGAGGCTGATAACAACTTGGGGTTTATTTTTTGGGGGGTTTTAGATCTCTTCAACAAACCTTACTTACCCGAAACTGACCAGCAGATACGATCGGTCCTCGCTTCCTGTGCTTTTCTCCTTTTTCAAGCTTTGTTAAGTACTGAAATGAATTCTATCCGTGCGTAAAACAATTCCTCGACAGAATGTTGGTAAAATGTCTATATCTAGCGTTAGACAAGGCATTAATTGTGTGCTAATGTCAGCTAACTGCTGCTCAACATTTCCCGTTAAAGGCTTTCCACCCCCCTATACCGTCACGAGGTGTTGATCATGGAGCACACCATGCAGGAGGTTGTGAAGTATCAGCTGCAGATGACGAGAGCGGAACAGAAAACTGAATTTGGGTGGATCGGTGACGTTTGCCCAATAAGCAGATCGATGTAAATAATGTAAACCACTATATTTGGAGGTAAAACTGAAAGTGAGCGTGAAAGTCGAGCTCATAATCGTGCTGTTAAAACTGCGTGACCAACTTGGTATAAGTATGGCATATCAAAAATATTGTTTTACTGTTGGTCCTTATTATCTAATACATTTTGGTTAACCTGGGGATTTGTTTAAAACCTGTATCCTGTTTGGTATCCTTTAGAGATGTCATGGTTTCCCAGATAAGTGCAATTAACTTGGTAAGATACATTATAATTATAAGCAATCCAAATGATGGCATACACTGGAAAAAGGAAAATCCAAGTTGTAAAAAAAAATGGAAGAATCCTTCAAGATATCCAGCGAATAGGAATTAGTATGTCCTCTCTGATCAGTTTCTGATTTGAGGTTTTAAAAAAGATCAATATGTTGATCATCCTAACAAGCAAAAGCTTGAAACGCTTTGGTTCGGGGAAAAAAAAAAAATGTCCACAAGGATCATGCTGAAAGAAAGAAAAGATGCCCTCGCTCGTTAATCAGCCTCATAATTAACGCCTCACACGTGCCGCACGCTCAGAGCTGTGCAGTCACAGCATAGGCTTTTGTGCAGGCCGTCAAATCGCAGCTAAATGCCCACTAAAGTGAGGAAACACTCCTCGGATTTAGTAATGATTAGATTAGTAGCCTCCTAAATTACAGAGGAAATGTGTCTTTCAGCCAAGCATCAAAAAAAAAAAAAGATGCTGTGAAAACATCCAGAATTACAAATGATAGTGACAGAGCTAATTAAGCTGTGGGTGTTGTGTGGCGCCGAAGGAGCCGACTAAAGGGCCTAAATGCAGGGCTGCAGTTATGTTTGCTGTCATCTCTGCGCATTGTGCGATCATTTAAAGCAGAGAATTACAAATTAGAGGGTTTGTGTCTGTCGTTAGAATTAACCTGCCGCAGACTTCGCGGCGTAGTTTATCTTGAGCTGGAGCAGGAGCGGGATAAATCCGCCGTTCATTTTTCCCGCTCCTCTCGTTGATTAAAAAAAAAATCAGATGCGTGATAAATTTGAAAATATTACCTCCGTGATTTATATCTCCCTGATTCTGTCCCTTCACCTTCTTGATGCACAATTTGTATATGAAACAAGAGCAAGATTAACAAGCCTTGACGGTGAAATATGAAATGATCCAGATGCAAATACACTGAATGTCTGTAGCCGCTTTTTTTTTTTGTAATTCAATTCAAGGGCAGAAATTAGACTTGCAAAACTTCACCCAAACGCAGGGAAATTACACCGAGACGCAGCCTCGCTCTTAGTGGCAAACAACAGGGAAATGAAACATGCACCTAAAAGATGGGACCATCAATCTAATGGGATTCTATTGCAAATTCTCTGCATTTCAGTATTGCCGGCTCTCACTGGGGTATAGTCAACAGTGGAATAGCTCTCAGACACTTCAGAGGACAGCAGCTCTCTAGATCCCACGCAACAAGCATTATTGCATGTAAAACTGTGAATTTTTTTTTTTTTTTTTTTTTACTTTTCTATAGAAAGAATAACAGCTTGAAGTAGAACATTGTGGAATCCAGTAAAAGCCAAATCAGTGTCATTACCCATGGTAATGGCCTCACTTAGTGGTACAATAGCAGTGGCAAGCATTAACTCTGCTCATTAAGACGATTTGAGCCTCACTGTGACCTATACATGCCAGCGTGAGACGAGCGGTGCATTATGACCCATTCATTTGTGACATTTCTCTACTTAACAGTATTTTTTATTTTCTAATTTTTTTTCCTAACCTTAACTTTGCCGCTCGTCACGTTGTGGCGCAGATGTTTCGTTCGAATCTGTTCGAGGGAACTAGCGATGTCGCCGTAAGTAACCTGAAGCGTGGCTTTTTTCTTTTCTTTTTTTCTTTTTTTTTCTTTTTTTTATTCAGAGCAAAAATGGAGCTCGAGAAGCCAAACTCCTCCTGTGGGTCCACTCATTTGTGCTGGAAAAGAAAGAAAGTGGAGGGTTTTGGATGACAAATTTGGCGGAGGGAGCGTGATTACCGAGACTCTGGCAGCATCGGATGTCACTTCTGTAAAGCCTCAAAATACAGCCATCCCTATTTATTTTTTTTCCAGACCTCCAACTCATTACAACTAGTTCAAGAAAGAGGGGAATGAGTTACAGTTATGACTGATAGTAAAACATGAAGATACCACATGACCTTCTTACTACATCAGCAGATGGCTCGGTGCAGTCGCGTCACGTCACACGAGATGAAAGTCCAACCTTTGCATCATTCTCGCTCTCAGCTACAGCGAGGCATCTGGGAATGAGGCGTGTGGGGAGAAGTGTGGGCTGATGAGTGAAAAAAAAAAAAAATCCACCACAACTTGTACAACAGAGCGAAGAACGTTAGGAGGCAACTAGGGCTGCAGACCTGTGCAGCCTGGATCTATCTGTGCTTCTGAAAGGCTAAACTAAATCCCCCTGTTAGCTGTCAACACTGGTTATTTGTGGAGTGTTAGGTAATACGATTATATTGTAAGGCTCACATTGTCACAAGTGTTCATGCGTAGCAATATTGGTCGGTCAACGTAATGATTTGTTTGCCTACTTGACTGTTAAGTGAACAACACTCCAGATTTAGCAGCACACTCTCTCTCCCAACTCGTCAAACGCCGCCATTTGACCTGCGACCCCTGAGCTTCAAACTACGACCCTCTGGAGTCCGTTTTGAAACGTGGCAGGGACGGCGCGTCCGTTTGTACTCGTCACATGCATAGTGTCGTTTCAACCAAACTTCTGTCTACGCAGCAAGTCGAGTTTAGGCGACACAAACCCTTGGATAGGTTTGGGGAAAAAGAGCGTGGTTGATTGGTTTACATCGGACAGGCACTGACCAAGCGTCGGTATTCGACAAGTTGGGAGTGATGCCAGGTTGGATTGAGACTTGTCCTCCCAAGAACAGCAACAGCGTCAGTCGTTTCAACAGAAAAGCTCAAGTGACAAGCCCTCAGTTGTGACGGGATAAAAGGAGGAAGTCAGGTGACGTTGTTATGTTAAAAGTCTTCACAGGGAAGAGGTTGGTGAAGATGGACGGGTCAACGAAACATGAGACTTTGAATTTCTTTTATTTCCAATCATGTTGATCCATAGCCTCAACCACATTTTGTATTTATTAACCTTATTATTAACCTGTTACCACGCCAGTGAAATTAGCCTAAAACGTCGCCAAACCACAGACGAATGATGTCATCCTTCTATGGCGCAGGAGGAAGCCGCTGAGTTGTTTTTGCGCAAGTCCTCATTTCCTCGAATTTGTAGAACGGAGGTGGTTATCGCGACCCATAAAGCCGCACCAGCCCCATTCATGGGAAGTTTCCCAAGACTGAAATAAAGCACAGATTTCTTTCAAATACCCAATGGGACACATAGGTGCAGTAATCAGCCATGGCAACCGTTTAGCTGTGTTTAAAGAGAACACCAAAACCTCCTCTTCATCGCCCTGTTTCCAGCAAATGCAGCGATTGTGTTCGGCTCCAATAAAGTCAACCCCCACGGCATCGCTGAAAGGGGTGTCGGCGCCGCTTCACGATGCATATCTTAATGCCTAGACGCAAGTAAGTGTGATTTGCCGTGACGATTCTTAGCAGAATGCGAAGTGAAAAGACGAAATGTAAGGCTATTTCATGTTAAAGTGTAGTTTCATTCTGTTAAAAAAAAACAACTTGTCTGCAGTATTTTTTTTTTAAATAAACCAATCGAAGGATTATTCACTAGACTGTTTGGGCAGTGAGTTCCTTTCAGGAGTTGCTTCATTACTATGAATTTCTATCAGCGTCTGAGTCCAGCTTTGAATTCACTGCAAATGATTTAAACGATGTCGCCGCCCACAGTCTCACTGGGCTAATTTGACAGTAAGGAACGGAGAGAACATACTGTGGTGAACACATCTATACTCCTAGTTCAAAGCTTCTGCTGCTGGGTAGCTGCTGCCGACGGATGCCATGCTTGAGAAAGGGAGATTTTATTTCATATGCACAGAGTTTTATGCATTTTTTTTTTTTTCCAAACAAAGAAACTCTCTTGTCAGCTGTGATTCCACCCAACATAAGGTCAAACTACAGTATGTCAATGTGGATCCCCTCGAGAGGTTCTGCTCGTATTTCAAACAGTGGGTTTCTTTCTATCTATAACATCTGGCATCATATGGGTCGGAAACCATTTTTTTAAATTGTTGCTACTTGTCATTCTAAAAGTGTGGCTCTTTTGTCATTTGGTCTCATTATACGCTCCTAAGGTAAGGAATCTCGGAAGAGTTAGAGGTCCATTCGTTTTTCATTGCGCTTTGAACAAGGGTCAATATCCTGAAAGAAAATATGAATAATTTACACTTGACTAAAATCAAAAAAAACTATTTAAACAAAATTGAAATGTATGAAGTTATCCTAGAGAGGTGCCTCTTTTCACTTGACTCCAAAAATAGAAACACTTTTAAAACAATACAAATACAAAACAAACGAGACAGTAATATTTACAGATTGTTGCATTTTCATTTTGCAACTCCTAGATTAATACAAGGTGCTAATTGTTGTAGCATATGCATCTTGTTAGGGGGAGGTATAACCATCCCCGAGAGATGGCATCCATAATTCATTACCTGTAAGCTGAAATCACAAAGGGGAAAGAAATACAGCGGAATAAACGGCTTCTGTAGTCGAGGGTCATCGTTTCCTCAATTTCCAATTAAAACGTACAAAACACTTATAAATTGGTATTCATCAATCGATCAGTCAGTCAACCAATCATACGTTTCACACTCTGAGTCTGAGTCTGTTGATTTACATCGACTCTTGTGTTTCGCTATTGAGAATCTCCCTCATTAGTGTGGAAATAATATCCCCGAGAAATCTGCAAAACTGTAACAAGCTATAAGCAGCACTGTAAGCGACCCTTGAGGGCGACTTAACTCCGTCATGCTTTTATTTTAACCCAGCATTCATAAACAGTGAAGGACACTATAATGTATAGTTGTATGCAGATATACAGTTAAGTAAGGACATCTTAAGTGTTTATTAATCATTAGAATTCCTGCTTTGAAACATCCTTAGCTGATGTATAAATCTAATACAACATTTTAAATCATATAAATACATTCATATGTATACAAATAAAGTTTCATTAAGTATTTATTAATGATCTTATTTGGTACTTTAATGTTATCAATATATTATTCTATTAACTGTTAATCTAATTCTATTTATGTAAGTGCACCTTGAGTTGTGTATTTATATACATATATCTATATATACATATATATATATAGTGTCAAGAGTGAATCTTTAAGGTCAACACATCTTTATGAGTTTGGAACATATCATAAACATTGATTTGTATAACACAAACAGTTATGGATGCTTTATAGGGGAAGCTGTTGACACATATATTAACAAACACTTAAAAATAACCTTGTATAAATCCGCTTACAGACACATTATTGTGTATTATAAATAATGTATTACGTCTATACTTACGCCTTATAATGGCTGAAGAGGGGGGTGTCAAGTGCTTCACAGCGTTAAACGTAACGAATGCAGGAGAGCTGAAATCCTTCCTACAGGGCGGATGGATTGTTGTTGGCAACATCACCTCGAAATATACAAGCCCTGCCATCTGACTCAGAGCCCTCCGTTCATTTGTCAATATCACTGGCCATTTTTGCTTTCAAGGGCGCATAAACGAAAAGGTTGAGTGCAGACATTGAACCTAATTATGCGGATGGTTGCGGGACTCTAAAAGCCGTGGGTCATTAGCTCTCATAAAGGTCTACATGCCGTCCCCCGAGTGACGTTCTGCTGAGGACAGGGAGACGCATCTGATGCATTTTTATTATAGACTCCACAACGACTGCGGAGGGAGTTCGGTCGATAAAACAAAGGCTCGGGGAGAGTCACACAGGAGAGTATTGTTGTTTGGTTTTTTTTTTTCAAACTGTCAGGCCTGCTATCACAGCTTTGTATGGAATCTGCGCTCTGTATGCAGACCTGGATCATATATCTGCAGCATAAGCCGCTGTTCATGCTGCAGCAATGCCTGTGAAGAAACTCAATGCATTCTCTCTCCGCTATGAAAGTGACTTAAAACCCAGACGAAGCGTGTTTGACATGTCTTGCTTAATCACAGATATTTCCACTTCAGTTGAGGAATTTTTTTTGGAGGAGTTTACCCATGCGAGACACCTGGACAAGAAAACATAGAGAAACATTCTACATCTACTGAAAACTGCAGCTCACTTGTGTTCTTCTTTTAATCTTAAATTCTTTTGCATGTATTCAACTGGCTGATACATACCCCCCCCCACCCACACACACACACACACACACACACACACACACACACCCCCGGGACATGTATCTACCTCCCCCCCACACACAATAAAGCCTGATTTATTTTCAGTCTTCTCTGCGTGTTCGATAATGTAGTTTAATCTGATTCAGGCAGAATCCTGGCATCCAGGTAGCGAACGCTACTATTTGTCTGCTCTTGGATTTGGACCCATTTTTTTTTTTTTTTTTTTTTCCCCTCGGAACCAAAAAAAAAAAACAAAAGCATTGTGCTGGATGCGAGCCACGACACAGGCGAGACGCTCAGAAAATGATCTTCAGCGTGCATCAATCCTGAAATGATTTAGGTGGGGAGAGGGAATGTAGCTCGCCTGCAAAAACAAACAAATTAAGGCGTCTGGGCGCTCTATGCATAGCACTGGAAAGGATAACAGCTCATGGTGAAAGGAGCTTTGTGATTAAAGGTACCGTCTGTTTGTATATTTAACACATATCCAACGTATTTCCAAATATATAGTAAACAGTAGCCCACCGTTCTTTCGTGGCGTTACGCAACCACCGCAAAATATTCCAAAGGTAAACAAGATACTGCATAAAGGTCACACATACGGATTTCAATGAGATTTCATTATTACAACCAGACCAGCACAGAAATGCAACAATATATGACCTTTCAAGACACATAAGGAAGGCTTGTGAGGGTGCATTGATGGTAAAAAAAAAAAAAAAAAAAAAAAAAAAAAAGAATTGATTATTTTTTTCCCCTTCCATCTCCATGTCATATCACATTACCTATATATAGAAATACCACAATATGCTGTAATCTCACTTGACTGCATGGTGTTATTTTGTTATCTTTCACCTCTGCACAGGAAATGCCAACAGGAGGCCTTGAATCCAGGTGACATATTGCACGGTGAGAACATTGAGATGGATTCACAGGTGAGCATGGAGAGCAAGATAAATAGCAAGGACATATGTATATATATATATATATATATATATATATATATATATATAAACCCAGGACCATGCATAATTGTCACGTCGAAAAATAAATCCTTTTTCACAGGTCAAATTAGCATTAAGCAAGATGGGATTCAACTGTGCAAGCCGAGCTGCTGAACTCCGGTTCGTTTCTGCCTTCCTTCGTAGTCGGCGACATTAGATACGCAGAGTGAGTTCTGTACCTGGATGGATATGCAGACGGTAGAAAAGCAGTGTAGTGTTCAGACATTTAACAGGAGGAGAGAAACGATAGGTTGTTCCATTGTTGGACTAAAGAGACCTAATTCAGACTAATAAAGCCGTGTAAGCAGTTTGACCTTGGCGCCGGGTTTGTTTGCAGCGCTAACCTCTACCGCCTGGGATCTATTTTTCTCTTCTCTTAACTGGATTGGGTCAATAAAACCACATAAAGAGACAAGTTAAAGGCTGTTTCACAAAGATACAGAGTTGTAGTTTCCACCAAATATATTCTGCTATATTTCTTCTTCTTTCTTTTTTCTTTTTTTTTTTTAAACTGTGCATGATAAGAATAGAAGACAGTGGTTACATCTCCCTATAGCAATCCTTTTGTTCAGCCGCATAACTTCGATTTTGATAATTACATTGCTCAAATGGAACTCCAGGCACCTACCCAGAAGCACTCTTATGGCTGCTGCTGCTGCTTCGCGCTCTCGCTTGTGCTGCATTCAGACTTGGGCCAGTCATTTTTTATTTTATTTTATTTATTTTTTTCCAGGCTGGTAAAATATTCATTCCTCATTTTTGCATAAATTACATCTCATTATCAGCTGTGCATTTAGCTGCATACTTTTACAGATATTATTCATGTTATAGCACTTTCATCTGTTTCTGTGTAATTGGCTTCAACCTCCTCACAGTTTGTCGTCTCTCCTGGGTGAGATGTCTCTAATTTGATGCCGTTTCTTTGTGTGGAAAAAAAAAAACTTCTCGAGATGAACCCTTATGTGCTGTTTAGGTCACAACGAATGTTCTGTTGGTTCTTCATTTTGAGCCTCTTTTGTGAAGAGGAAACTCTGAGTACATACAGTACATCCCTTTACAAGTGTATGTCCTTTTTTCGCAGTTTCAGTTCAAAGATTGACGTCACAGAACTTCTCATAAACTTAAAAGAGCGCTCCGCCGATTATGCATCGCACACCTGAAACATTGTTTGACTCCTGATGGACAGTTTGAATAAAAACAATTCAATAAAAAAGCAGCAGACAAAGAGATTTTTCATTCTACACATTCTTGGCGCCTGCATTGACCACAATGCAACTCGGCAACTCGAGTGTGTAATGCTAGTAGTGGCTAATGTATCCTATAGAGCCAGGGTTAGCGAGGAGGGTTAGGTAGTTAAGCTATAGTGATGCTAACGCCTCACATCCAAAGGAGCCAATATGTTTTTAAAAACAAAATATGTTATTTAAAAAGGCCATTTGTGTCCAGGGTCAGGTCGACCCAACCGACGTCATTAATGGATTCAAAAAGGAAAATACATTGATGAAGCTAACAGTTGTTTATCAAACTGAACCACAGTTTCACTAGGAACAAAAGTGAGTCAAGTCCTCTTGTCAGACCTTCTGGGTCCTCTGGAGTAAAAAAATAAAATAAATAAAAGTCCATTCAAAGTAAAAGCACCTGCTTTTTAGATTGTTTCATTCAATCAAAGATGAAAAGGGCAGAAAAGATTATTGACAAATTAAATATGCATCCCTGCTATGCCTACTTGAAAGGTTAAAAATGTGTCCTTGTTTATTATAATCAAATTCCGCATCAGGCCAACCCTTCGCCACCTCAGCAGGTTTATTAAGTCTTGGAATAAATTGTCTATATGAGATGCAATGATGTTTTTTATTGGTAATTATGCAAGTGAGTGGAGACTCATTTAAATAACAGTTGTGGCAGGAACCCTGATGTTCGTGGGCGTCGGTGGATGAACTGGAGTTTAACAATCGAGCTCTGAGGAGCTTCTTAATGTGTGCGGCCACTGACTGACGCGACGGACTTCAACAGGTTCATGAGCTGAAACACGAATGCGCGATGTCGTGCTCAACTCGGGTTCGTGGAATATAGGCGTACACAACACAAGGGGATGCAGCTCTCTGCCGCGATGCTGACAAGTTGATTTCTTATTATCAGGACGCGTTACTCTGACAGCTCATCGCGCGCGGCGCCATGTGTCCAAAACATCTGCCGACTCTAGCGGGGCCCACTCTGTGCCTAAGAAGAAGCCAGCCAGCGCCAGGAGGGAGATAAATGCAGCGACTTCTGAATTATTGAGGAAAGTCAGAGGTATTTTCATTTTAATGACTTTGGACATAAGGGGAATTTGAGGGTTGAGCAAGGGACATAAAAGCATCCTCTAATTTAACAAGGAGACAACTTCTAATCTGTTTTAGAAACAGCAGCGGTCCCAAAAATCAAACGGAAACCAGGCTCAATGGTGACACATGAACCTGTGCTAATTGTGGAGGATGACCAAGATGCAGCAGCTATAGGTCATCTTTCTGTTACAGACATCATTTAGGAACAGTGAGAAAAGGCATCTTATTAAGACACATTGTTTGTAGTTTTAACCCACAACTGTATTATTTCCCTCTGCATCTCAATTACCCTTTTGTATCCATCCTAGTTAGCGTTTTCATTAATTCAACTGACAGCGATCCACAGAGGCATGCAAATTCCTTCAGCGATTCCAGAAATGTTCAGCTATTCTCTCCCTCTCTCTTTCCTCTCTTTCCTGCATCAGCTTTGCGTCAAATGATAAACGGCGATTGACTTTCAACAACCCTCGGTGACTGGCGAATTAGCAGAAGTTGTTGCAAGTGAAATGAAAATTGAGCCCCGAGCTTTGCTCATCCTGCCACAAATCATCTGTAGAAGAAAGAGAAAGAGAGAAAAAAAGATGTTTAACAAGGCTTCTCGCAGATTATTCTGCGTTGGATTTTTTTTTTTTTTTTTTTTTTTCTTCCATGTTGGAAGCCAGACAGGGTCCGCCATGTGCGGAACAATGATTGCTATGTGTGAACACACTCAAACAGAGGTAAACTGGTTTCTCTACTCAATAGTGTAGCCCCAACAGAAAAGTAATATCTTCGTGTTTGCCTGTTGCCGCATACGTATGTAGTGACACACACTATGCAAGGCCTCCATAGACTGACATCAAGTAAGTTATTATGGCTTCGGTATACCAGATTAAACACGCTGACACTCTGACTCTATATTCTGGATTTCTTGGCTATTAAATCATCCATCCAAGTCCTTTGCTGGGATTCGTTGCCCTTCTGTGATAAATGAATCTATTATATTCTTCAGGAGCGTCGCTGACGGTCCTAGGTGGTTTGAACAACTGCAGTGATTAATGGCAACATGAATTTTGCAGACACCCTCTACTGGCTTCAAATAGTAACTACTACCCCCTCGAAACGTTCGAGTAATAACTCTCGTTTTGTCTCTCTGCGAAACTCCTTTTGCTCGCATCTCCTTTATCCAACACTGACCACCCAAATATGAAACCCTCCATGTTTCTCTCATTATCTTCGCATTACAGAACATTATTCTTCATCCTCCAAAATTAGGTCAACCGCACCAACATTTTGCAACATGGCAAAGCCTCTCGTCGTTTGAGAGTACAGTATCACTTTGATGAATGAAGTGATTTGCACATGCGAAAACAACCGTGTGGCCTTTATAATGATTAAAAAATGAATCATAAAAAAATGGGAAACAGAGTGTTTCGGTGCAGAATTCTGTGTTATTTATCTTAACACTCATTGCCGGCGTAAGTCTTCCCACTGAGGGATGGCAAGTACAATATCATCCATAATCAATACAGAGGATAGCCGCTCCCTCAGGAGCTGTATCCTCCTGTTTCCACAGGAACTGCAGAGCTTCCCGTCTGCTTTTAGGGAGTCGCGTTGAGCATTACCGCTATTGACACCCTTCTGTTGTCAGGGGCAACTTTGTTTTGATGCACAATTGCGAAAGTTAAATTCAAACCTTGAAATCCGTGAGAGGGAATTATATGAGCACATTCAACATCCAAGGCTTAGCTGGCTGCGACAAAACTCACATTTTACTTGGCAACATCTGCCTATTTCCTTATTGATTGTCTTCACACCTTTCCATCAGCATAAATCATGAATACAATCCTTTTTGGCAAACTGACTTCCCACGGCAACACGAATGCATTACACAGGCAGGCAGACTCTTCAAAATCAATCGGGGCGTTACAATAGAAAAAAAGAAGAAGAACTTTAACAAAAATAAAATCAGATGTAATGCTCTTTGTAATGGATTAAGTTGTCTGTCAAACTAGGAAGAAATTAAACTGAACCAGCGATTGCCAACGAGGCAACGAAAACTCATTAAAAATGGTTGGCAGCCGTCCCAAATACTTGTGTTTCAGTAAATCGACTAAAAGATGCAAAAACGCCATAATCTTTTGATCTTTGGAACGAAACTCCGGACTCGCCATGGATTTGAGCAGTTCAGCCATGAATCCATCATTGCTAAAAGCAACCTTTCAGACTCTAAGCCTAATGCTGGCTCCTGGAAACGACTTTTAAAAACAACTCAGCCTCAAAAGGACGAGCATCGCTTTTTTTTTTTTTATAACGTACTTGTAATGCAAATATTACATAACCTTCATTTGTCATATGAGTTAAGTCGGCAATTGTTCAACCGCCAAAAAATACCCTGGACAGGATGATCCCATTTTATAAGTGCGCATCCCACTTCTTTATCATTTTTTTTGGTTTTGAGGCTTATTTTTCAAAAAGAGAAAAAGCTGTTTTTGCCTTGCTAGAGGCTTACTGCTGAACCCCCTTTTTTGTTGCAGTTTTAGAGTGCTCCCCTTCTTAAGTTGGTCCTGCACCTGGCTGACAGTCGAGAAGCATTAAACGCAGAGTAGATTCAGCGGAAGGAACATGACACACTGATGGGGAGAACTGGAGGACGGACCAACAAAAGACACAATTATATGGGTAGAGTAATAACGGTAAAAATAGCCTTTGATTAAATAATGTAAGAGATTGAGAATCAGATAAATTATATATGGTCATAGCCTGAATTGCATTACATAATTGATGCACAGTCGTACATTATGTACCAACTGTCAACATGTGAAATGTGTTTGAAAAAATAATACAAGTGTGATTCTCAAACCACTTAAGGGCAAAGAGGAAGGAGACGCCCGTGGGGACAATGCTGGTGTCATGGCTGGACTCGCATGAATCATGCATATCGCATTTCTTTACTTTTTTTTTTTTTTTTTTAAAATCTGAGGCCCGGTTTATTTGTCAGAGGAAGTGTTGAAAATGCCTTGAAGTGATAAAAGATTGGATTGTCAGATGTCACGGCAGACGTTACAAAGGCCTCGTGAAACTACTGGAATAGTGCGGAGAGCACAAGGGAAGTTTGTTTTTTTTTGGGGTGGACTTGTTTTGATTTTTCAAGGTCAAGGCATGAAGCTCTACTTCTAAGATTTAAGAAAAATAATGTCCATGACTCATTGAACACCATGTTGGCTGTGATTGCTTTTATGCATTAGCAACCCGCGTACATCTGACCTCCTGGTTCGACGCCATGAGGGCAACTTACGGCCGTATTAACAATGAAACTGTTTATCACATGTTTCAGAAATGCACATGGTTCCCCCCATTGGAATAAACCAATGGGGGGGGGGGGAGGGGGGGGCAATAGTGTGAGAAACCCTTCACAATAAAACGTCAAAATAAAAAGGAGAAATGTGAGTAGGCCTTGAACATGTTTGGTAAACCTGCGCTCATTATGAAAGAAATGATTGCAAAAAGATGAATTCACATGCATGCATGGAGGCTAAACCGTGCTACTGTTCAGGGGAAAATTGAGTTTCAACAGCGGCTGAGTTGCAAGCCACACAATTAGTTTACGAGTGCAAACACTCATCTTTGAAGAACTCTTCAACTGCATTTGGTTTTTAATATTCTCAAGTTAAGATGTGTCATGAAGAGTGTGTCACCCATCTGTTTGTTTTGTTGTTGTTGTTTATTAAACCCCGTTTATCGATTATTAGAACAGCACGACCCATTGTGGAACATTAACATGCGTTCGAGTAAAACTACACGCCTGGATCATGTCATGGGGTTTTGATTTCAAAACAGCTGCAAGGCAATGTTCCGCAAAAAGACACAGTGTGCATCACAGAGCCCTGTGGAAATAACTCTTAAATTATGACCACAAATGCTGCCATCTTTTATTGCTTAAGTTTAGACTGATTGTGTTTTTGTTCTTCTTCTGAGGATGCATATTCCAGCACATGAAAAGTAGTTTGCTGAAACAGTAAGGTGACACCTCTAAACTGATAGTTTTTTTTGCTGCACATTCCAAAGAAAAGACATACATTTTGATATCATATAAGACATAGAAAAGCAGCAAATCCAAACAACGGAGAAGCTGGAACCACAGAATGTTTGCCAACATACTCAACTTTAACAATGAATTGATCATTAATAAAGTTGCAGGTTGAATTTCTGTCAATCGACTGATGGACTTATTGTATCAGCTACATGACATACTGTGTAATATTCGACTGAGCAAATTCTAGTCACTGACAAAATATGGTTAGAACAAGAGAGAACAAAAAGAGTTTGAGTTGAGATCATTACGTCTGAACGAAATGCTTCTCACGTTACACGATACGGATCCATGTCTGATCAACTACATGCACATTAGAACTTCTTTACATGCTATATTTGCATTTACTTGCGAGCGTAATGCAAATAATGCATCGACTCTGCATGATTAATCAGAGGGCCATTCTGTCACGTCACCTGACAGACCGAGACGGGAAATGTACAACCGGATAGAATTTTGCGGTATACCGTTCAGGTTAACTGCCCCGTGATCCGTCAGAATACAGTTCGCTCTGGAGCGTGTTGTCGACCACGCTACTGTTTTTGCAGCGTGTGTGCGGGAAGGTAGCGCAGCCCGGAGGATCGTGCAAAGGATGCCCCGCGAGGCAGTGTGGGGAGCTTTGAAAAGGTAGGCATTTTGGAGAGGGAGCAGATGGCCCACATTAAAAGCAGAGGGCCCTTGTGACTGTCTTCAATGGCCCTGCAGAGAACCGGGTAATTAAATGAGAAATTTAATCAGATTCCTCAAATTAAATGTCCAGCTGGATAGTTCTGCAAGAAGACCACTGACTACACATTTACCTAAGGGAGTGTGTCACCGGCGGATGCATAATTCTCCAATCAGCACACGCTCTTACGTGATGATATTCCAGGTGATGATTACTGCTAAAGTATTCCATTCACAGTTCTGCCAGCAGGAGGCAAAGGGACATCAGTGTGTGTGGCCACAGGAGGGTCGTTTTAATAATGGGGGCCTGGGAGGAAGCGACAAAACAGTGAGATGACTGGATGGGGGTTGGAATCAGTGGGTTTAGCTGGGAGGCTATTTTCTCCTCCTTTTTTTTTTTTTTTTTTTTTTTTAAACGAGGCTTCAATCCTCTGTAGATTGTGAAATGGCCTCGACAGTTTCCCCCCCACCATCACGTTTGATGCAACATGTTTGATGCAACATTTAAAAGCAACAACAACAAACAAACAAAGCAGCACAATCACGTCTGGGCTTCAAGTGATTTGACAATCTGACACGAGCCACACTGGTTTCTGGAGTCTTCCTTTATCGTAGCAGCATAGACGGAAAGCAGACCCTGGGTCCGCTCCGACTCATTTTGCATTCAGCAAATCCAAGAACCGCCTCCCCCTCCCTCCGCTGCTCCCCGCCCCGCGCTGGCTCCCTCTTTCCCTCCCTCTTTCCCTCCCTCTTTCCCTTCCTCTCTCTCTCTCTCTCTCTCTCTCTCTCTCTCTCTCTCTCTCTCTCTCTCTCTCTCTCTCACGCAGCCTGTCCTGTAGATGGGACCAGCAAGCCAGATATCCGTGCATGCCTGACCGCCAGTCCACTTCCTGGGTGGAAGAATGGGACGTTTCCAGCACAGCTTTTCTTCGCATTGTGCATTGCCCTTCGTCACGCTGACGCCACGGATAATCACTTAATAATGACCACGTGCAATCCATATTATTCGACCACTTTTCTTTTTTTTTTTGTTGTTTCCTCCCCTGTAGTTAAAAGACAGCGATTGATCGCCGATTGACCCTTTCCAACACTACGGGAATGTCGCTATCTGGAAGCCCGCTACAGGCACGGTGGAGTCCAGCACATTTTCAACTGTTTTTGCACAGCAGCGGCGGCAGCGGCAGCAGCAGCAGCAGCGTTCGTATCGTTTCATTCCTCGAAGCTGAAGACAGCCTCTGCTCGGACTGGAGGCGAAGAAATTTGTCGTTTTAAATAAAACACACCAACAAGAAGGAGAAACAGTGACTCTGTCGATTCGCTCAGCGTTACTTTGATGCTCTGCCTTCGTGGCTGCTGTGCCAACTTCGTCCCTGCTTCGGTCGTGTGTATGTGATTTTTTTTCTTCTTTTTTTTTTTTTTTTTTTTTTTTTTTTTTTTTTTAATATAAAAGAAGAGGAAAAAGACTCAAACTTTGTCACCCGTTGCCTTCTTGTTGCTCTCGATGAGCAGTCTAACATGCGGAGAATACGGGAACCGAGTTACTGGTGGATTTTATCCTTAATGTTTTTAACCTTGCCCAAACACAAAGACTGTCATCTTGGTAAGTACTTGCAAACACGGGGTGTTAGCTTTCAATGCATGTAGCCGAACTACTGAGAGTGCACAGTGTTGCATTTGTTCTTCATAAAGAAGGGTAAAAGCGACTTTTCATTGTCGAATAAAGACATTTTTCTTTTTTTTTTTGTCCAGAGGCACCGTTCAGCCTGGGTTCCACTAAACGGGTTAACGTCACAGGGCCGAGCCGAGTCTAACGTCCACCGGGTGTGTTAACGATGAGACGTTCAGGCTCCGTGATTTTGTGTGTGTGTGTGTGTGTGTGTGCGTGTTATTGATTAGGCAGCTGGACAATGGCGCAAACTATCCCCCCCCCCCCCCCCCCGCTTTGACTGCCAGGCTAAACATGTAGTCCCGCTAAACAACTCCTGTGTGACCCTGACGCTTTTAAAACGCGTTTAGCGGACAAACACTGGTTGTTCATACAACATGGTGTCTCAAGAATTCATCCGTGTCAGGAAACGGAACCGCAGCTAATGGATCATCATAATGTGGGCACTTCAGATGGTTTGTGGAATTAACGTGGAGATAGTTTACCTCCTGTGGCATTGAACAGCATTTCTGTATCTGTTAAACCTGCAGTTGTATAAGGAGCCCACAAGTTGTGTGTTTTTTTTTTTTTTATTTGTTTTTTTTTATCATAGTTTTTGGTCGTGGTTTATGTGTCGGCATAATGTAACGTTGTGTGTCTGCGTGCTGTCATGTGCGTAGGTAGGAATGAGGATAAGGGAGATAGTTAGCGCTGTTGGCTCGTGGGATGGACGTGCACGTATGAGGGGCGATTAATGCCATTTGGCGCACAGATACGGTCCTGGAATATCGGCTCTTTCAGGAGCGGCCCCACCAGTTTGAGAATGCATATGGTGTTGCGCCCAAATGTGTGACCCGTCAGATTCTGCGCCGCTACGGATTGAACTGTTAAAGATGAATGGACGTTAACAGGTGGGGTTAACTTAAGCACGGTGTGACACACACACACACACACACACACACACACACACACACACACACACACACACACACACACACACACACACCTATACTGCTTTTCCAAGATTTTGCCAATGGCTCCAATATTTGTTGTATTGTTTTGATACCTATATAGATATTTGAGAGTTAGGAAATCACCATAACATAATGACAAATTGACCAATATGACACCATAAATAAAGAATCCTACCGTTTCTGCTAAGGATCCATTATATTTATCTGCTAAGCAAGTCATTGTACACTTCTAAAATGAATGTAGTGCACTCTTGTGGACAAACAATGTGATGTTACTCCAATTTCATTGGCATTTCTGCACTGAAAACGTCTTACTTGCCCGCAAAACATTCACACTAATGGCTCCGTGATAAGCTAATATAGTCGGTTAGTAATTACCCAGTAGTTCATCAGTCTGCTTGTATTGTTATTAAACCATTGGGAGCATTTAAAGTAGTAACTAAGCAGTATTCCAATCATTATAGCCACTAGAAGGACTCCTAGTCCATTGGATGTTTTTATTCTATGGCACAAATCATCTCCCATAGTGAAGTCGCAGTGATGTAACACAGGAGAATGGTTCCTCTCTGAGTCACCCCCCCCCACCCACCCACACTCCCACCCCTCCCATCCTCTTCCCCCCCTCTCCCCCCCCCAAAAAAAAATCCCCCACTTCCCTGCATCCTCACTCTTTAGTTTGCAGCTTTTATTGACTGGTAGCCTTCCAGGCCCCCCCCCCCCCCCCCCGAACGCGTCTTTTTTTGAGTTTCTTCCTCATATGGCATTTGTCTCAACAGACCTCTGAGACGCAGCGATGCAGGCTGACCGACGGACCGTCTCCAAGGTGGCGGTGGTGCTGGTGGTGGAGGATAAATCCACTTTCACTACTTTGTACACCGTCTCATAATGCATTCAATCCGCCGACTAGGCCCGGGTGACCTAAATCTCAATAATATGAATTCAGAGTTTACATCACGGTGTTACCAAACCGGTGCTCGATCTCATGAAAAGAGAAGATTTGAAAAGGGACTGGGGGATTATTTTCTTTCTTAAATCAATGCACACCGGATTTAAAGACATAGCTGTCTATGAATTTGGCCCGATTTTCACGACATCTTAGAGAATTTTGTCTGCGGCGTTGCATGTAGAGGAAATAAATTATAAAATGATCAAACCTGTTTTTTTGGGGGGGGGGGGCAGTCTTCTCACTAACGCAAATGTGTCTCATGAGTTTCCCCTAATACTCCACCGCCTACAGTAACACGGAGCTATACAAATCTTTAAGAGACTCCACTTGTTTGTTTTTTTAGAAGTCGTGTGGGTGGAATCGCAGCTCCGTAGTCTTCGTACGAGGCGCAGCTCGTCATTAATTATAGAAATTCTCCTGATTGCATCACTTAAGTAATGAGGAAATGATTGCGCGTTCTGTGACTACGGAGATACAGGAATGGATACAGGCGTGAAGCCTTGTGATGCAGCTGGGGGAACAATCTGTAGCAAACACAAGGACGTAAACCAACCGCATTTTAAGGGATTTAAATACAAAAACTACTACTTTTTGATATGACCATTTCCACTTGTGTGTGTGTACTGTACACCATCACCATCCACTGCAAGTAGAACGTCGGTGAGCAAACCTGCTGTTAATGTTATTAATGAGGCGCTGCTGTGCCAGCAGGATGCCAGCTGTCTGGACATCACTGATGTTAGCAGCGGCATCATTATCATCAAGGGTCTACGTTCTCCGGAGGATCGGTTGGACGTGCAGAACGTAGACGCAACATCTCAAAAGCGACTTTTGTTTTTTTTTCCCGTAGAATAGCATCGGCGGCATACGCTCGCCGTCGTCTGTTGTCTCTCCACCAGCTGCCCGTGCCGCCCTCTAAACGGTCCGATGGGGGGCAGCGCCGCGACTGTAATCACTTTTCAACCCGTGCGGATAATTTCGCTGTTTATCCTTTTTGGGTCCGGCGATACTCATCTTTTGCTTATTGCTTTCGAAATTTAATGAGCAGCTTATCAATGTGTCTAATTAGACTAGGATCATCTTTTGAAAAAATAAAAAGCCCCAATGCACTTGTGTTATTAAGCTGTGACTTGGCCTGTTGTGTGGTTAAGCAGTGGCCCCCATCGTGGGGGGGGAAAAAGCACCCCCCCCAAAGAAACTGATCAGCGGTGGTTTGCGGAATGTCCTCACTGATGGGAAACGCATGTTTGAAAAATTGGTCCTAATTTCCAGCGCAAGTAAACATTTGCAACCCTGTATTAGCTCCAGAATTTATGACCCATTCAGTTGCTTTTATCAACTCCTTTCAGAACAGCTTTTTGGCAGGGCGAGGCCACTCATTTACCATACTCGGTCATCTATCGAGCGTCTTCAAAAAGAGACGCTCGCTCTCTGTTCCCACACCAGACGCCACACAAACATCGCCGTGTGCGCTCCGACACCGGCGAGTCATCTCAAGCACTCAGAAAATCAAATCAATAGGCCTGTCTATATTTATAGAATGTATGAAATGCTACTATAAAATGATGAAAGTGCGGCGTGTTGGCAGTCGGAGGCTGCGATGCTCCTTTTCTTTTTTTTTTTTTTTTTTTTTAAAGGTGCCCTGTAGAGGTTTCTTGTAAACAAAATAAGTTCTATTTGCGTTCCGGCGCTATTCATCACAAGGCGTTGTGGTTATTGTAGGCGTAGGTCTTAACGGGATCCGTTGAACGCGTGAACTTCAAATCCCACGCTGGACGCACCCGGATGTGATGTCACGTCACCAGCACGAGGATGCACCCCCCCCCACCCCCCCCAAAAGAGCCGGAACGTAGCCGATTACCGGCGAGGTCGTCCTAGCCTGGAGATGTCTGGCATCAGCACTGAAGTGGACCGTTTCAGCGCTGATATGAGCCCAACGCCACGAGAACAATGCTTCTTTTTGTTTAAAGGGTAATTATAGTAATTTGACGTTTTATTGTGATTAAGCTGTTTATTTTGTGTAACTTATGTTAATCAAGGCAATCAGTCGTCACTTCATTACTCGGCGTGCGTACGGTTGAGTTCACTCCGTCTTCAGCCAAGATACTCCAAGCCGGTCACAGTAGCATTTTAATCATTCAGAATGACTCACAGCCACTTCACACCAAATCATTTCATCTGTCCTAGCAACATGCAACCAAAAAGGGACACACACACACGCACACACACACACACACACACACACACACACACACACACACACGCGCGCACGGACCAGATTAGACCAGGCTGGTTGAATCTAGGGAGGATAAATGCTTTTGGGGAAGAGAGTGCACTTATTTCCTGCGCTTCAGGACGATAGTGATTAATGTCCAGGCAATAAGGCGATGTCACTGAAGGATGTGTACTGCTGCACTCAAGGACTTCGCCATATCAATAAATGTCCCGCGTCCTTCAGTCGCCTCGTCCTCTGTCCCCCTTTAACGGTCTTGCCGCGATGCGATACTGTGTCAGCTTTACTTACAGCTGGACTGTCAGTCAACTCTGCCCTGTGGATGCTGGACACAATGGGACCCTCAGGCTTCATCCACCCCCCCACCACCCCCTCCTCCTTTCCTGCATTGTGCTATTGTGGGTCAAATGAGCATGTGTTTGCTTTGTGCTCTCAAGATTGTCTTTTTTTTTTTTTTTTTCAGAGGCGAGGAAAGGCAAATTCAAAAGTAGGCTATCCCGTCCACGAGGCTCATTTTGTCTGCCGTGAATTATGTCGACAATCGCTGAAGATGTGGGATTAGGCTGTGCATGTTTTATCAAGCTCAAGGTGCTCTGCAGAATGCAAAATAAGCTCATCGAGCGAGAGTCAAGTTGCTTTTGATGAATGGAAGTTTAACCTCTGCATAAATTACACGGTTATTTTGAGCAACCGTAGAAAACGCCTGAAATGTACCCGTGTATACTCTTTGTTGCTATGCATTTAGGTCACTTTTAGTTCAGTGTGCAAGGTTCAAAATTGTGTTTACCTTCATATATTAAAAAAACAAAAAGTAGTCTTCACCCAGCTCTTCAAACTCTACAGTGGTAGGCGTTCTGTATAATATTAATAATTGTTTTGTTCGAATGAAATGACGCCTAGGATTGAAATGACGACATGTGAACCTGGCGGTCCTGGGATCTTTTCATTGAGCAATAAACAGGTTCTGGTTGATGCTACTAGGGTGGGCTGCTTTTAAACATGTATATATATATATATATATATATATATATATATATATTTTAATTGTTTAATTGTGGAAGATAGTTTATTATTGGAAGCTGTTATCGGTATGAAAGTACAAAATTTGATGTCAATATATGTGCTGATGGTTGATTTAAAAAAATCTATAAATGTCAAACATATAGTCCTAGAGATGTTTGTGATTATGATCCATTCAAAGCTCAACCAATGGGCTTCATGTACCGAGATGTATATGTAGAAACTACGTACCTTATCTTCTGAGTGTGTCTCACTCTTTGGGGTTAGCAGCTGTTAATCAGCAGCAGCAGCAATATTGTTCAATCAATTTACTGAACTAATTGAGCTCACCTTTCAGACTGCATGTAGATTGTGGAGAGAGCAGATCCGTTTTTGCATCTCATTGCTGAATGAACTACGTCTACCGTTAGAAGGTTCTGACCGTAGGAAGTCTGGAGAGGTCTGTTGCTCAACAGCTGTCGCTACCAGCGCCTAAAAACACCTAAAACCTTATCTTTCCAAATGGGTGTTTTGACTCAGCGATGACTAACGCGCTTCCTATCGCAAAAAAAATTAGAGACGCGGCGGGAAATAAGGCAGTTGGAAATAAATCTACCGAGGCTTTGAAAAATGTGGCCTCTTGGAATTTTAAACGTCGTCTTTTTTCGAGTAAGCACAAGCAGGCTGCTTCGACATATCGCGTCGTAGTTTGATGATGTATGGTTCACGTTGGGACGTACGCAAAGCGTGTTACAGTCTTGGATTGTTCCGTCGCTCGCCAACGGTCGGCCTTGACAATGACGCGATGCCTTATTAAGGGTTGTTCATCGTGAGCGTTCGACACAAGTGGTAAATAAAGAGGAAGAGTTGAGTTTAACACCGAGTTGATATCCACTCTTCCACTCCAGCGCTAAACCCACTTCATTAATTCCTTGTCGAAAAAAAGCGTTTTTTCTTTTTTCTTTCCTCCCTAAGTTAACACCCTGAGAGATTAGTCCCCCGGCTCTTTTCCTTTGGGTTTTCGATTCAGATTGATGTTCTGTTTGTTTCTCTCACACACTTCGTCTCCATGGAAGCTTTCTCTGTTTCCTGAGAAAGCTTTAAAAGAATAACCGAAAATCAGGGGGTCATTGGTATTTAACAATATTAAAAATGAAAGCATCTTTGGTGGCCTTTTCCATGTGTTTAATATATTGCATCTGAAAGCGGACTATTGGATGTTAAAATGAGTTCTGCGAGAGGAATGTGTGGTATTGTAATAACGACACAGGCAGCTAGTGTGAAATTTTGGTGTTTGGTTAATTTCAGAGGCGTCCAAGGGAGAAGATGTGCTGAGTTGGATAGTTTTTTTTTTGAGGCAGAACAGGAGTTCAGAGACTACCCTATTGATCCTGTTGACACGCTCCCCTTCGGGGAATGCAAATGTTCCTGTTCTTCAACACAAACATCCGAACCGTACCGGCGGTGGAACCCTAATTAACTAGGGATTGGAATACCATGGCCTTTTCCTGTTGACATTTTCATATTTCAGAAAGACATTGTTTAATGGTTCCTCAAAGGAGACAACTCTCGTCTTCGTTATACCGCGAAGAGACGATGCGGTCACGAGGTTAAAATTGTTGAACATTTGTAGAAACTAAAATTAAAACGCCTTCTCGTTGATCCCGGGTAATTTTTAGCCGGGATCAACGAGAAGTCGTTGATCGCGCTGTCGTACAGATTCCTGGGCGTCTGCTTTGTCTGTCAAACTCTGGTGTGAGCAGAAGGTGTGATAGCTGCTGTATATTACATTACTGTATTAGATTTTTGTACTGCTAAACCACAGGACACAAAGTGTTTACCACAGCGGAAGAGACCGATCCCCAGGTATCCCCTATAGTCACTCGGGGACTCCAGAGATCATCAACACTTCTCAGCCAGCGCGAGGAAGGTGAGACCTAGCAACCGCTCCACCTCGACGGCGTCGAGGCGTCGAGGCATCGCTCTAACGTTGAGAGTAGAAAGTAGAAGCTTCGTGGCACGAGCGATATCTCTGAATGCCGTCTTTATAAAATGGAAGTGGTCGCTTTCTGACTAAAAACAAAACAAAAGGTGAACGTGTGTTCAAGCCCGTGAATGTATTTCTCCCGTCGACAGGAGGTTTGAAGTGTTCTTTATTTGGTGAAGAGGATTTGGAGGGTAGTATTGAGGACATTCGTCTCAGCGCTGGCAGCACTTACTCTACGCTCCCAAGTCGATTGACAGAAAACTCACTCACTTATTGTAATTATTGCTTTAGTTATTAAAAAAAAAAAATACAAAATTGGCGAACATTTCCTGGTTCTATTCTTCTCAAATGTCAGGGTTTGATGGTTGCTCTTGGCCATAAACTGTAATAAACTGAGTATCTTTTAGGTTTTAGACTTTTGGTTGGAGAAATTCATAATTTGAAGACATCACCTTAAACTGTGGGTCATTTTGACAGCCATTTTTTCAAATATCTTATAGGCAAAGCAATTCATCAAGAAACTAATTAGCAGATGAATTGATAGTTGCTGCCCTAGATGATTATTGGAAATATTCAGAACTACAATGTAAACAGAGAGAAAGGCACGACTGGAAACAGTTTAGGTGCTTTGGATGGAAGTGTTTCTATAAGTGTTGATCTGTGTTAGATTGCTTGTGTTTGTTTTCATGGCCCAAAGTAGATCTAATGGAGATGGACAGTTTACAGCAAATGGCAGTATAGTCCATTATGTTGCTGCTAATAGTTAAGCACATCTGTGCTTTCTCGGAAATTTTCAATTTTCAATTTAGTCAAGATATTGACTAAATATCAGTGTTTCATATTTCCGGAGGATCTTTTAATACCTGTTAAAACAACTGCCGTTGTTGATATCGTTTTCATACCTGAGATGACCTAAGATCGCACCAGACGGCTCTGGAATCTTAAAAGCAGCTGAATATGACTTATTTTTATTTAATTTATGTTAAAATGAAAATTTGTTAGAACCACAGACTGGAAAAACACAGCTTTAGAAGTTGTGACATCGCCCATAGGTTTCTTCGGGAATGTTTTATAACCTGGATTCATGATTACTTCATGGTTGAAACCAATGACTGCTTTAATTATTGATCAATTACTTTTTTTCAATAATCCGTTTCCCAGATCCTTGTTTTGTACTAACAACAGTCTAAGACACAACGATATTCAGTTAACAATGATGCTAAACAGAAACACTGTTATCAGATACTGTTGGGCATTTTGCTTGATAAATGACATTTCTATTTTCTGTCAATAGACCAAATGATTCATTCTTTCAACAACTTGGCTGATTCAGATTTTTACAAGTCTGACCTGCCGACTCTGATTTTAGCCGATTCCGATTTTCCTTCTAAGAACTAATAATTGTACAAAGGCTCCTTGCAGCAACCATCGTAGTTGACTGATGATAATCGTGCAAACACACTTATTGATATCCCCTTAATCCTAATATATATTTTTAAATCAAGAAGTGAAGCTACATTTTGAGAGCCTTATTTCTGCTGTACCTCTGGAAAGAGTTACCTGTTTACATTTGAAAGTATGTACATATGTTTTTTTTATTTGGTTCTGGTCCATATAAACTGCTACTGAATGCAGCCACACATCGGCTTCACCACTCGGCTGTGGTGCTGCTGCTTGAGTCTAATCACTACCTTGAGTCTTGGCCAAGTACCGCTCAATTGAGGGCTGTTTTTTTTTTTTTAGCCTTTGTTCGCTCCCGCTGTTGTGTGCATTCAATCTAAAGTTCGTTAGCCTTGGGTCTGTTTTGCTGCACGTTCGACATGTAGGATGCAGTTGGTTCAAATATGCTCGATGAGAGACGTAATGGTCGTCCATTGATGGTCTACCGTCGATTTGACCAGAACGGAATTCACTTTCACTTCTTAACAGACAATTACCAGGCTGCCACAAGGCCAAACAAGTGTGTGAATGCAGATGTCCTTATTAGTGGCCGTGTTATTGTGACATGCCAATAGATGTATTCCATCACAATACCTCTAAAGTATTTCAGCGGCCTATTGTGTGGACATCAACTATAATCTTAAAGGTGCTACCGTTGGTAATTACATGGGTGTGTTTTTTTAAAAATTCTTTTTGATTCTGTTAAAGCAAAATTAATTAGTTTTAACAGTTGGAAACGGGTAATTTTAGTCACAAACGGTGGGGATGAGTGGAGACAATATGGTGTGAAAAAATAAATGATTTCATTTTCTTGAACTCCCAATTCCACGTGTAATGAAATTAAAACATGAAAGTGGATGACGATCATGAGTCATGGGAATACTTCAGCTTCAGTGTGCAAAAACCTCAACTAACTGCAAAATAAAATGTTATCTGAATTATGACGTAAAGATTAAAAAATATATATTAATCAAAGCAGGCATGGAGCAAAACTACATCCTGTCTCCACCTTAACGTAATGTCTAGAGGAACACAGGAAGTAACATAACAGTTGACCTATGAAACGATGTTTTTCATTCATTGTTTTATATCGTAAAAATCAAAAACAATTTTAGTTTTTTTTGCACTTTTTTTGCAGTATAGAATGTATATGTTGGACCCGTCTGTGTACAGTGTTTGCTCCCTGGTTCTGGTGGAATAAAGCACTGCGTACAGTCAACACTAGTGAGGCTGCTAAAGAGGAATGAAATGCATTCGTCTTCATAGTTTTATTTATCATTTCTAAATCCAGCCTTCAAGTATTGATTTAGAGTTCAACATCAAAAAGCATTTAGAGAGGATGGGGGTGGGGGTGGTGGTCTGACTGCTTGTATGGCCCCCAGGCACACATGAGGAGCCTGTTTGGAAGTGATGCATGTAAAGTCATGCGGCCGGGGTTATGTATGACCAACCACGAGTCATTTGGCCACTGAGTGTTTTTTTTTTTTTTTCTTACTGATGCACATTTCCACAGGTGTTTGATTCCACATCATTTCTCCAATCTGCAGCTTTAGTACAGTAGTATTTTACAACTAAAATCCCTTTTTTAACCGAAGCAACAACAACACTCATTATCACCCCGGGTGTCCCGCGATCAAATCACCAGTGTCACGCTCTATCTACGTGAGATGGAACCACTTGCGTCGCCGGTAATCAAACCATCACCGTTCATGAACACCAGTAATGAGCGAGGAGTGTAATGTATCCACCAGAGGCAGCTGATTTTTCTTTTTATTTATTTCAGAATCAATCGGCAGACGGGTCACGCAGAGCTGCGCGCCGTGTCCTCAGGAATGACCTCATAAGCTCTCTCGGCTCTTAAGCGATCCGATTTTTCCACGTGTTGAAAATTGAAAGCCTCACTTTGCGCAGTAAATTTTCTTGACGTCGTCGGTGCTGTTCTGTACGGTCCTGCCACCGCGTGTGGAGAAACGCTCCGAGGATTGTTTATTGTAGTCTGGAAGGGGGAACAAGCTATAGCTGGTCTAGTAAAGAGGTCACAAGCCCCTGAATTTGTTTAATCTTGTTAATGGGTTTTCATCAGAGCCCCTGATGCACTCAATCAGTCAGCGCGGCAGCTATTTAATGCACTTACTTTGCTGTACCAGCGCTGCCCTAGAAGCACACCGACACAATTCAGATTTACTGTACAACTTGACCATCTATTGTGTTCAGTCTGCATGCGAATGTCCCAAAACGTCACCTCGCTGGCCATCGGCCAACTTGGAAAAATGAAAATGGAGTGGAGGAAGTGGAGAGCGGTTAAACGGCTTGCCTTCAAAGTAAAAGTTGCGCGTTTTCCCAATGGTGTTTGCTCCAGCGATCAATTTGGGGAAAGCAAAATTAAATAAATATTCTAAATATTAAACATAACATTTAACTGTCATAGTCATATTTCTGTCACTTTCCCATGCACAATTGAACGCGAATGAACTGCCACTGAATTATCTCCATGTAATGATTCATCATATTATCAGTTTATTTATTAAATAAAGCCTTCTTAAACCTTTTGGGTGAGTGGTACAGGCTATATGAGACTTGTGACGAGTCTGACTGTAAAAGTACTTGATTTACCTTGAACTTTACTTGTTAAACTCACAAGTAGCATTTGCATTAGCGCAAGTATAGACCGATGAGATTGGGCAATACCCCTATAAACTGACGTTGTTCATCACACAGCGTGGACCATGCTACATGACTGCTGCTTTATGAATGGACCCTTCTAGACCTGTAACGGTCGTTTGATGCACCGCGTAGTAAAAGGTTGAAGAACGGCGTAACGCACGACGCCCTGCTCAGGTCTCACGTCTTCTGACTTCTGTATACTTAAAGCACAAGTCATACAAATACTCACAATATAGCTTCTTTTTTTTTTTTTTTTTCAAGAGGGTTGAATCTGAAGGAAATGCGAGTGAGAGTGGGTTGACAGTTGTTGACACTTTTGAATTTGATTATAAAGAGATGCCCCCCACCCCCCCCACATCCACTTCCCTTCAGTTACATTTAGAGCAAAACTGCAGAGCTAATGTGGCACGATGAGAACGTTGAGCCACGCCCCCTTTGACCTTCCTCCTATTCTGCTTGCTTTGTTCCCGCAATGAAACACAAACAAAGATGTTTTCTGTTAGGGCGGAGATCCAAGGCTCCAATGCACACAATGCCTACGTGTGTGTGTGTGTGTGTGTGTGTGTGTGTGTGTGTGAGTGAGAGATTAGTCGTGTTTTTCGACTTATTTAAAAGTTGGGTTTCTGTCACTTCACTATTTCTACTTGTCTCTATATCTCACTCTGAAGTTGTATTTTAAGCTTTTCCAGCACCCTGCATGGCTAAGCTCAGCTCTGTTGAATGTGCCGTAGCACTTCCTGTCAATTAACATGATGACCAAAAGAAGCCAGACAGGCCTTGACATGCACACAGACCAGATGCACAAGAGAGGAGAGAAGAAAAAAAAAAAAAAAAAAGATTAAGACAAGCCATCGAGGGAAATTTTCAAATTGTTTTTTGGAAATTTTTATTTTTGTTATATTCCTCATTGAGTTACTGAAGGATCAATTAGAACTCTAGACTAATGGGCTTAATTTCACTTAATATGGCTGCATTATTATTATTTTTTTGGGGGGGGGGGGGGCCCAAGGGTGCCAACGTCCTCTTTTGCTGAAACTGCTGTTTTTGCTTTTAGCTGTGTAGGCCTGAATATCTGCATTGGGATTTGAGTTGCTTTTATTATTTCTGAGCTCGATGCTTCGGGCCCCACGGCTCGGCTCTCTCGGCTCCGTATCTTTTTCGGGCCGATCTCGGCACAGTCCCAGTCCGAGGTCCTTGTGCGACTCGGGGGAGGGGGGGGGGGGACACTTCCGGGAATATCGAGCCACATCGGCCCCCACTTCCCGAAGGAACGAGAAACACAATACCAAGCTCCACTTCCCCTCCTCTCTATACTCGACCCCCCCCCCCCCCCCCCCCCCCCCCCCCCCCCCCCCCCCCCCCTTCCTCCGATGTCATTTCACCGGCAGCCACCGTAAACCTCCACACACACTGCAGCTGTTTGGCATTCTGAAATAATATGAGCACATTTGAAATGTAGGTGTCATAAATACACATGTTTAGTTATTCACCAAAACAGAAAGCCGAGCAGATGTTCTCACATTTGACAGACGCCATGCATCGCAGATGAGATCGTACCGGCAGCTGTCTCCCTCGGTGTGCACTTTTGTTCCTCGTATACGTAGCAATTTTGCATGGAGAGGCTGCCCTTCTATGCGCTCAGAAAGAAAAAAACAAAAACACAAAACCCACACAGCTTACTTCTCCTCAGTACTAATTCAGACGGAATAATGTAAAAGTTGTTAGGGCTGCAGTTTGTCTAATTAGTAAGCGTAATGATATGCCTTCTCTCCCTGCCTCTAATTGAGGGAAACGATGAGCGCACGGGGGGGGGGGGGTGACGGGTGACGCACCAGAGTTGTGCTTCCCTCTGTCTGTCCGTAGCCGTGTGAGTGTGAAGCAGGCCGCCGCCGGAGGAAAATGTCAACGATAACGACGCTGACCGATGAGTCGGGGGAAATAATTGACTTTGTTCAAACGTACATTTTTGGTGAAATGCTTAATAACGTCCACGCTCTTTCGGGGAAGTTGTTTGTTTTTTTTTGGTTTCTTTTCTGGAGGTTGACAAGTGAAGTAGTGTCAGCAAACGCTCCTTATCGCTGAGCGCTAGTGAGCCCAGTTCTCTTTCCCTCGATTATCGAGCTTAGATAAACTCATCCTATCATGGCGATAATGACTTTTCAGTAATAGTAATGATTTTTATTTGTTCCACTGCCAAGTGTTGATGCCGGTTTATGGTTTAGGAGGTGTGTGTGTGTGTGTGTGTGTGTGTGTGTGTGTGTGTGTGTGTGTGTAAAACGGCACAATTCTATGATTATCTTGTATATCCTATATCTTCTGTCTCGATGTAGGTTGTTTCATATCTCGGTTTACGATATACATCACAATATAGCTCATGTTATTGTAGTCGACATGAAATAACCAAATGGAAAAGTCTATTTAATTTTAAATTTTTTTATTTTATTATACTATATTCATCCCGTTAAGGGAGAAATCTGCATTCTCTCTCTGCATTTGACCCATCCCTGTACCAGGGAGCAGTGGGCTGCCCATGACAGACGCCCGGGGAGCCGCTAGGGGGACAGTGTCTTGCTCAAGGACTAACTTTCCGACTCAGAACACGTCCCAGCCAAGGATCGAACTGTCGACCCCTACGGTTCCCAGATAACCCTCTTAGCTCAGTGAGCTAGTCGCCCCGTATCACAACATCCAGCTGCCGAAACCCGGGATTGGAACCGGGGACATTTAGATCCTCAGTCTAACGCTCTCCCAACTGAGCTATTTCGGCAAATGTGTACTGCAGCGTGAATTAAATGACAAAGGAAAAGTACGTCATTTATCATTTAATTCAGAATAAAGTCAAATTCTGAAGAAAAATGTAATCCAGACTGTTTAACATGCATAAGTTTGATTAAGACAATCGATTGATTGAACGAAGAAGTGTCAGCGTTGGTACATGCTTTGTTGTTTTCTATTTCATTAATGCAGTTGTGTATCACAATCCCTCACATGATTTCATCCCGATTTTGATTCCATTGAGAGATGATGAATCACACCAGTGACCCTTATCCTATTGTCCTGAAAGGTTCATTCTGTTGATATTCTATTTTACATTTTTTTTTTCTTCTTACGGTCCAAAAATCCCAAAACGATGAATGGATCCCACTAAAGAGTGTTCCTCTGTGCCGAACCAGAATCGGAGCCACGCTATTGTTCCTCCGTTACCATTAACACGGGCGCTGCAGTTTATTTTTAGGCGATCCCAAACACACCGCCATCCTGCTTCGGTAATTACTCACTCGCACGTGCGCAGCTGAAAATAGTCCCCGACAAATGCACTATTAACTCCTGTGAGGTACTGAGAGACGAACTAATGCCTTATTGGTTTTTGTCCTTTCATGGGATTTGTTGATAATAACAAAATATAGAATATCGACAGCTTTAGCCTCCGCAGCCTGTCGCTGTGGATGGGTGGAAATAATAGATTCGCTGATGACTCAACTCCTTGTGTGCGGGCCTAATTACTGTTCATGTATTCCTTACTGTGCCCGTTCATGAGCGGGGAAGAAACCGCGCGCTTGGGCGCACACACACACACACACACTCACACACACACACACACCACACACACACACACACACACACACACACACAAACACGACTTGACGCTCAAACACTGTGCTTCCTCAGCAACACACCTGCCGTTACACAGTGGTGACGACCCGCAGTGAAATAGGCCTGCTGTCTGATTCCCTGGAATAACACCAGGGGCGGTCTCTATCTTTAGGCATGTAGCTGCCTGGGCCCCCCCCCCCCCCCCCCCCACTAAAAGGGCCCCAAACAACTACGAATGTTTTATGTTAAGATATGAAATCATTGTACCCAGAAAAAAACGTACAACCCCCCCCCCCCCCCCCCCCCCCCCCCACCCCACCCTCCAAAGCACTTGTTTTCATGCAAGATAATAAAATAAAATTCAAAAATGAGCTGTGATTGTTTTTTTGAAATGCGAGAGCAGCTTCGGGGTCCTGAAGCTCCGCCCCCCCCCCCCCGCTGCTACACAGAGAACAGTGTGCTTGTTTATTTAAAGTTTAATAACATTGAACGTGTCCAAATGCCACCAAAATTAAAAAAAAAAATAATAAAAAGCACTCCATGGGGTCCCCAGCAATACACCCCACCGAGTGTGAAGTAGATCGGATGAGCGGTCTGAGATGAGGAAGGACAGGCAGGGAAGGAAGGAAGGAAGGAAGGAAGGACAGAGAAGAGGTTCCTTGCTTTATATTTAGATAGTTGTCATCTTAAAAACCAACGAGAAGCTGGAACTACAGCCGTCTATGGGGAGCGGCAGAAGAGCCCGAGATCTGCACAACCTGCCTGTCCCCCGAATATGTATTATTCAAAATAAGAACCGCTAGACCTGATGAGATAACAGGACCTAGAGTCTGTTTCTAGTGTTGTGTTTTCTATTTTTATCTTTTCATACGCCTTTGGCTATAGCAATAGTGCATTTTTTTTTTACTGCGCAATTAGTTCTCATTTTCACATGAATCACATTTGTGAATCAAACGTTTGTCACATCTGACTCTGTTTGTTGACAATAAGCAATAACACCATTTTAGTGTAAATAATGAGTTTTTTTTTCTCCCCCCCCCCCCCCTCAGAGTGGTACCACACAATTAGGACAGCAATGTGAATATGCTTTCTGTCGATTCGCCGTGTTTCGGTCCCACGGCAGCGGTTAACGAGTCTGGAAATCGACCGCGTCGATCCGCGAATATATGCAATCTGTAGAAAACAAAATCGCAGCAGAGAAGAAACGGCGTCATAACTACCGCGAGCGTATAGCTGCGTGAGGCTCGAGGAGACCGCGTCGCCTTTAAAACACCCCAACAGCAGCACTTGATGCGTAAGTGACTGTAAATGCCGGATGCATTTGATAGCTTTTTTTTTTTTTTTTTTTTTCCCCATCCCCAAACAATCCTCCCGGCGTCGCGTCCTTCACCCACCTTACGCCAGCGTTGCTGGTAAGATTGATATTTTAACTGGGCCCCCGATGACTAATGGAAGTTAAACGTTCCTGTGGGTTGTTGTTAGGCTGCTGTTTTTCAAGTGCTCTCAGGGGTTCTTAGCTTGTTGTCGAGTGCTGATATTATGGAACAAACAGCGTGGCTTCGTGCTGGTGTAGATGATTTAACTGCCCTCAGGGCAATGAAAAGAGGAAAAATGATTTTGTATGCCTCGACATTGTACGAGCTGTTGTTCTGTAGGTGTTTTTGAAGCTTTTTTTCCCCCCTCTTCCCCCCCCCCACCATGCTTCCTAAGAAACCGCACAGATTCAAAAAACTTTAAAAAATGTCTAAATGTAAAAAAAACAACAAAACACCCTTTGGGCCAAAACTCTGTGTATAGAGCATCCCATTTCAACTCTCGGGTTACCTACATAATGGTGGATTTCAGAATGTCTGGATGTGGTTTGAGTGCCGTGCAGAGCTCCCCCGGTCTCCTTCAGGCCCGCCGCCGACTGCGTCGCCTGTCTGCTCCGCTCTATCGGACAGATGCCGTGGCTTAATCCTTTTTTTTTTTTTTTTTTTTTTTTTTTTTTGCCCGCCGGGGACAGCTGACATGGATGAGAGTAAACTGTTGACATGGTGCTGTCTCCTATGCTCTCTGATCAAAGACGGGCGCTAGGCCCTCCCGTTTCACAACCTGCCTTCAAAAGGAGTCGTCTGCCGCGGAGAGAACGCCCCTCCATCTTTGTTTCACACCTTCACGTTAACCGCCGTTTTCCCCGCAGTGAAGCGATGTGTGTGTATATATGTGTATATATATATATATATATATTATATACGTCCGGCGATGACAAAGCAGGCCGTTCATGACTTTGGCCCGTTTTGTGACCTCCCTGCAACAATGACTTGGCTTTGGAAAACACTGTGCAAGTGGCTCACAGTTGGAGACGGCAACGCATCGACTTTAAGTACAGGGGAAAGACTTGGCTTGATGTAGTGCTTAGTTTAATTAATCCACAGTAATGATGCAACTATTAGTAAGAGCCGAGCTTGTCTTAAGTGGCTGGAGGTGTGTGTGTGCGTGTGTGTGTGTGCAGATGTTGATGAGCTACAACATGACTGTCTTAAGGAGTTTTTAAGTACAGGAGTCCGGGGACTTCTGGCTGTTTTCTTTCTGAAGTCGCCTTCCAACCTCATGAGACCGCTAACCAGCGTGGCGTGGCTTCAGTTGTCATGATGCGTAGCATGAGCTTCTACGGCAGGGGAAGGGAACTTCTGTCACACACACACACCACACACACACACACACACACACACACACACACACCACACCACCGTACGTTACCGTGAGTGGAGATTTGAAACCGTCGATGTCGTCGTCTGGAGACTCCTTTAAAAACGCGCACACTCCGGATCGGTTTTGGTAGGTAACGTTACGTTATGGATGCGTCGTCTGCATCACGGCGGCGGAATGGTTCTGGTGGAGCGCGGCTCTTCTGCCAGTGATGTCTTTCGATGCCGAGACAGACGGGAAGAGACTGGTTTTGTTAGTTTTTAGTGCATCTTGTGCGACCCGTTTGAATACAATTTTTCCTTTTTTTTAAAATTTGGTAACGTGTTGTGATACAACATGATTATCTAAATGGATTAAAAACAAACAGTATTTCTGCTGGTACTACTTCATTTTGATTCTGGCAGATTGTCATCTCTGCTCTTGTTTGACTTTTTTTTTTCCTGCCATTTCCCCCCCCCCCCCCCCCCTTCCTTTTTTCTTTTCTTTTTTTCCCCCCAGAAAACAATCTGCCGACCCAATTCTTTGCATCCTTCCAGCAGCAGGCAGCCAGTATTGGCCGATACATCTCTGGGTTTTGAATGCGACAGTGGGTTATGACCCCTTGAAGCAACACAAAACACTCTTGTTTTTGCTCGAGCACCTGATTGTACAATGGCTTCTGCTGGAGACATTTTCTTCCCCAGTGGCACAGGCCGCATCCGGTTGTGGAGCACATTTTCCCCACGATGAGTTTGATTATTGCGAGGCTGGGGCTGCAGCGAGTGTGTGTAATGCTAAAGGACACTCTGTGCCTCTAGCATTCGCTGTAATTCTGTTGACAATGTTTGATTTGTTTTTGGGCAATTTGCCCTCAGAAGCTCAAGAGACATTTGTGCCCAGAAGACAGAGGGCTGATTGTAAACACCCCCTGATAACATGCATAGTCTGCATTGTCTGCCGGAATGAAGTTTCCACATAAGAGCATAGGAGGCAAGCCATTGTGACATCAGAATGTGCACGCGTCTAGGGGCTGCAGCTATCCAGTAGTTTAGCGGTCGATTATTCTACATTATGTCCGCGGATAAATCGAGGAATTGGGAGTAAAAAAAAAAAAAAAGAAAATTGTGCTTTATTTCGGAGCAATAGTGCATCTACGAAAAAGAAAATTAGACCAAAGAACTAATTGATTTTCTTTTCGAAAAAATCAATATTTTTATTGCTTAAATTGCGTACAATATTATTATCTGTCAAAACTAGACCGTAGTTACTTTAAGTGCCGTATTACATTCTGGGTTTCGAGGCTTTTTTTTTTTTTTTTCAACCACCGTCTCAAAACCGAATTGCCTGGATGAGAATTTACATCAATCATTTTTCAAAAGAAATTGCACCAATGATTTCTATTAATCAAGTAAGGCCTACATGCTCATATTGTGAACATATTGACCGTCCAGTCTATTTCCATTTTTTTTTTCTTTCTTCTCTTCTCAGCCCAGAAGCTGCTGTAAAAAATAATTAGATTTATCGTAGCTTGTAAGAGAGCAAGAAGCGTCATAAGGGGCCAAAGGAGACGCTCCTCTTGTTTGGTGCTGATCCCGCGTGGTGAAGATCATTACAGCCTATTAATTAAGGCGTGGGGTCAAAATGATGTCATCTGGGCTGAGAGCAGAGGATCGTTTCCTGCACGCCGTCGCCACTGGACTCGTGCTCCCCCGGGTTTGCACCGGTTCAGTTTGGGAGTCTAGGAAAGTTCAGGAATGCAGAAATTTGGTTTACTAGCCAAGCCAAGATATATATCTCTAGTCAAAAGTTATCCTTTTTTAAAAAAAAAAAAAAAAAAAAAAAAGTGTTTTTCAATCACTGTCAGCACTGGGGGCTACAGTCCCTCCTGAGAGTAGCTGCAACAGCTGCAATTTGGGAGGAGATTTGAGGCACTTTGATTGAAAGTTTCTATCAAACTGAAGTATAGAGGTACTTTAGCTGTAATCTACAAGTTTGAGCATATATAGTTGGTTTTTTTTTTAAATCGGTTCTATGTAAGTGTATTTACTACCCATTCATGTTGGATGGCTCTTTCAAAAACATGGATTTTGTCCGACGCGGTTACATTTTCTTCTTAAAAATCATTCCTGCCCGAATCTGCACACGACAAGCACAGAATGGTTAAGTGTCAACGTTTTTAATCCAATCCATCATCAACATACTGCTGACTTTTCAGAAGCGATACTATTGAGTTACGGCCCATCCCTAGGAGAGAGGGGCTGAACCCCAGTTGTGCAGAGTCAAAGTTGGGCACAATTACACACTTATCCATCACCCCCAACCTTCACACTGACGTTCTGCTGCATCGAGGGCACATTTTCCTTTCCGGGATGGACGCTAAAGAATGTACATCTGTAACCTTCCCTTTTTATAAATCTGTCACTTTGTTGCCAGCTTTTGACGTCTGCCATGTCCATGTTAAATAGATTGTTGGACACAGCGGTCAAAGTATTTGTTCAGGTTCTAATTGAAACTTTTCTCTTCCTGCGGCGTTTCTTACCTCCTGTGTCTGCCTCCCAACAGTTGCATCAGGTGGCCAACCTCACGATGCTGAAGACCGACACGTCGGGACCTCTGGCGTAATGAGGGAGAGGAGGGCAGCCGGTGACCCCTATTGGTCTATTCAGGTGAGCTCTCATTTGTGCGCAGACCAGAGACCTCAGTTGGAGGGGAAATGCATTTCTTTGACCCGTTCACCTCGGCGGCGTCTTGCACATCATTTGACTGTTTTTGTCGAACCATTTTCGCAGAAACCACTATTTCCTCCTCACTTGCTGGAGCCAGAAGGGATCAATTGGCATTCGCATAATTGTGTATCTGTACTATATGTTTTCATAGTCCTTAGTAACTCTAATTACACTAATTCAGCAGAAAACAAGAAAAAAAACAAACAAGCGAATTGATCTTCATGTTGCAGCCGTATTTTCCTTTATTACCGGTTACAGATCAGGCACACAGTTTGTGTGGATTGAAATGCATGGCCGTCAGTTCACGTGCATTTAATTTAATAACAAACTTTGCAATTAGTTGTGAACCCTACTCCTCTTCTACAAGTGATGATTAAAAATGCAAAATTCAAACAAGTTGCCTGAAGGACGATCGTGACCTATAGGATGTCACATTTACAGTTGGCAGCTGTCTTCAGCAGACCATTTGTATTTAGTGTATTTTATAAGAAATACATTAGGGCCTAGCTGTGAAATCCTAGCTAGATTAGTTGTGTTAATTATTCCCTTTTATTATTGATAATATGCATCCTTTTAATGCCACAGGAATTTAGCCTCGTCTCCTCCTTCAATCGCGCAGCCTTAACAAAGTGGAAAGAAGGTCTGAAGTGGCAGCCCAAAGTGAACAGTCAGATGTACGCTCTGTTGAATGATTCATTTAGTGCACTTAGATGCTGATAGATATTCTCACAGTGGTGTATGTGATTGCATATGTGTATTTGGGTGGTAAGTTGTGTTTTTCAAGTGGAAACGGCACATTGATGTGTAAATACTGATCTCTTTAAGAGGGAGCAGCTTGGTTATAAGCTTTAGAAAGTTGTCTGCAAAAAACAAATGAAACAAACATCAATTATCACTTTTAAATATACACTCTAAAGGCTACCAACATGCCGTGTTTTGCAGTAAACTAGTTTTGTATCAATTTACTTATATATTCAATATTTAGATGCCACAGAGGAAAGAAAGTCAATGAGAAAAAGCTTCTTCTGCATTATAAATCCCCTTTTTGTTCAAATGTAGGATGCTTTTGTTATAGGGCTTAGCCCGAATAATCGACAATTCGATCGAAGGTGCCCGATTCAATTGCCAATCTTACGGTCAAATCATTGCAGTGGCTGTAAAAATGTGGTTCTGAAACAAAGGATCGTTTCAGTTGGGCTAGATGGGGGTGCTGAATGTCTGATTTTGACTTAGAATTGCTTGGTTTCTCCCTTAAATCATGATATATAGCCTGTTTGGTATAATTGTCAGGCTATTCATAATATTAATAGTGTACACACACACACACACACATACACCACACAACAAGCAGCGTGGTCCATTATTCTGAAACACAGTTAAGCAATAGTCACATGTATCTTGGCCAACATTTTGCTATCTATCTATCTATCTATCTATCTATCTATCTATCTATCTATCTATCTATCTATCTATCTATCTAAAACTTAAATGTTCTCTATATGGAATTCAAAGCATATTTATTGCCTCCACATGGCTCTCAACATGGAGAGCTAACGGCGATAGCAGCTAACGGGCGCTAGCAGCTAAACGGGCGCTAGCAGTCTAACCGGGCGCTAGCAGCTAACGGGCGCTAGCAGCTAACGGGCGCTAGCAGCTAACGGGCGCTAGCAGCTCTAACGGGCGCTAGCAGCTAACGCTTCCGGGACGCTGTTATCAGTTGTAACACACACTATGTACACAAAGCACTGAGAAACTCAGATTACCACGCACTCTGAGGAAGAGCAACTTCATTCTCATGCTCAGGTAAACATTACCCGACTGTGTCGTTACATAGCAAATAACAGTTTGCTGGTATATTACTGCTCTGAGTCCAGTATAGAGAAGCTTTAAACAGAGGGTGAAAAAACCCTGATTCAACATTATGACCAATCAGATTTGACTATGTCATTTCTTAGTCGGGGGTCACCCCTGCTTTTTTTTACATGTTAGACAGACCAGGACGTGCTTTTTTTTGGCGGGCAACAGTTCTGATAAGCAGACATCATGTTCTTCAGGAGCGCTGCTTCATATTCAGCAATGCGCGTGAACACCGGTGCAAACACAGCCCTGTGTGGCCGTTGAGCAGCTCCGGTGGGAAATAGAGGTTATGTGCTTTGATCGAGGGCACCTCACTGGAAGAGCGCAGGAAGGGAGGAGCGCCGAGTTAAATTATATTTACAGGTTTCAAGGTCCAGAAACAGCCCATAGCAAATATCAAACTCGGTCCCTCTGCCTCTTGGAAGTGAATCACAGCTCTGAAAGTTATTATACCGATGGAATATTTTGTCTTTGGCACTGCTTGTCCCATGGTTTAAGGCAAAAAAAAATAAATAAATGCAAAAAGAGAGCAAAGAACTCTGAAAGGTTTATGTTGTTTTTTTCACAACAGTGTATACATTTTTTTCATGATGATTGTAGCCACTACTGCTATAAAAAACACAGCGGGAAACCAAACCTGCATTACATTTCCATCCATCTTTATTGTAGCCTTTTTTTTTCCACTGGATATGTGCAGAACTTTGATTTTAGTTCCTGATTGCTTATTTAAATTTCACATATTCATCACATTCTGACGAGGGGGACCAGACTTAAGTCCAGACTCCAGCGGGAACCAATCTCATTCATTACTGGTTCTGATACATTTTCTAACTAATCCGTTTTGTTTTCGGACTCGGTTCCTTTCGCTCAGTTAAATTATGAGGCCCGTATGTCTTTTATCTGACAGAGAAGCATCTATAATTATGGAAACAGTCGAAGCTGCAGGCTGACGTGATACTTACCAACATTCTGGAACCGTTGTGAGGAATATGCAGCTTTTGCTTTTGTGTGCAGTTGTGCGATTCTTTATCAAGAGGCAGGCTGGTCATTTGGAGAAGATAGGATCTCTTAACGTAAAGATTAGGAAGGGTGGCCAAAAAAAAAAAAAAAGGAAAAAAAGAAAGAAAGAAAGACCAAACATCGGGTTGGGGGAAGTGGCTGACATTAGTCGATTCTGGACATTCGTTTCAGACCCGTGCAGAGCACCAATTCCTACCAGTGAAGGCAGCTGGCTGATTGTACTGAGGAAAGGGGAAGCATTGAGGGAACACAGAAATGTCCATTGCTTTGGAAAGGTAATTAGTGGCTAAGGGCTGTGAATGGGGGACAGACGAGCGTGCCGTAGCAGCTAAATGGTATTAAGGGCATTTGCTCCGTGCAAGTGAGTGTAAAAGAAATGCACACACACAGAGTAGGGTTAGCCTGCAGCTAGAAGCTACTGGTGCAAAACAGACTTCATTTCAGTGAGCTTAGACACACACAGCGCCAGCGTACATCACCCATTGTTTCACAGACCTCCCACATCCTTCACTGCGTAGCCTACCGTCTACAAACCTCTGCTGGAGGGAGCCGTTTTGAAGACCGTGGAACAATTTCGCTTCAGAAATTCGAGCGTAGCAAAATACAGCGGAGCCACGGCTTTACAAAGTTTCTAGAATCCTTAGTTTTGCTCTGATCAAAACTCTTTATTTTGAAATAATAAATTGATAGTATAACGCTTTAAACGTTGGGTAGTTTGAGTTCTTTTCTTATTACGTAATGATATTAAAGTCTCCACGATGAGAAAGATTGCCTTTTTTTTTTGTATTTTACACATTAGCCCAGCGCATTGAGGAATAAGACGCACGGTGCAATGGGAGCTCGTATCATTCCGTCACACGTCACCTTCCAGTGTGCTTTGGTTATGAACCTCATTGTGAGTAGCCTCGAAACCTGCACTCCGAAATTTGATTAAAAGTGATATTTAAGGCGTGCTGTGTGTGTGTGTGTGTGTGTGTGTGTGTGTGTGTGTGTGTGTGTGTGTGTGTGTGTGTGTGTGTGAGTGTGTGTGTGTGTGTGTGAGGGATGATATCATACTCGCCATCAGACTCCTCAGGAACAGAGCTATGCATCATTTCCCCCCCTTTTCTTTTCTTTTTTTTCTTTTATATCTCTGCAGGTTTTTCACAACTTCTCCGTTGTGTTCCTCTGACCTCCTTTATCGTCCGCTCTCGCGGTTGGGCCCAGCGTAGGCTGTAGTTAGCTTTTGATTGCGCTCCGTGTTGATTATTGTTCTAGTTTAATTACAGCACAACAGTTGGAGAACCTTAATGTGCATTTTGCCAGACCGCATTACGCTTGATCCCCTTAACAGTGTGTAGAATGAAAAGAAGAAAAAGCAAAGCAAATAAGTCATGGCATTAGATGTGGAAAAATAGATTAACGCCCTGAAGATAATCTACACTCATTTTTTTTTTTTTTTTTTTTTCACTGCATTATGACATTTCATCAAGTTCTCTCAATTACCTCTCATGTCATTCCAGACTGATATGACGCAATCATCCCTAATGAAATAAATGTTCTTGCTGTGCCCACGGGGAGAATTATTGATGTTGGTTAGAAAAAAAAAAAAATGCTAAACTGTGCTTAATTGGGGAATTAAAAATGCAGTAAAGAGCCCATGCGGCTGTAGCCCAAATCCCCTCAGATGTTATGCTAGTCTACCTCCACAAATGAATAATATAGCGATTAGGCAATACACCTCCAGTGATTTTTTTTTTTTTTTTTTGCATCTCTTCCTCCGAGCTCTGTGCGTTGCGCCGATGGAGCTCCTATACTGCAGCAGCAGCAGCAGCAGCAGCAGTCATGCTGTTTGGACGGAAGCCATCCCGACGAGCTGCTGTCGCCTGCGATTGTCTGATGGCCGTGGATTATATTTCCCATCAGTCTGACTTGTTTTATTCCACTTCGCTGAGGTTTCCGTGATCATTAGCAATCGTTCCACTCATGTCTCGCATAATGAAGTGAATGAAGTGTCATTTTCAATCAATTGCTGTGTTGATCCAACTTAATTAGTACTTTAGAGGATAGAGGATACAAAACAAGATTAGTGAACTCACTGCTCTTGATTGCCAGGGCTGTTTGTTTAGACTTTGCAATAACCCTCAAATCCACTGCCGCGCCCACCATTCCGTAGCTTTAGATCCATCGCATTATTCTCTTCACTTTTTCTTTTTTTTTGGTAAAATACGGTAGCTAAATATTGCACTGATGAGGTGTTTTTTTTTTTCTTCAGCTTTTCAGATAAACACGTCAATCGTGCATTATTCTTGCATAATTGATCCGTTAATACAATCTTTACAGAGACACAGTCGTTTTTTTGTGTGTCTCAAACATGTTTTTTAAACCCCTGCGATTCCTGCAACCTAAAGTTGGCTGGATGCTTGGAAGGCAGTGCACCCCCCCCCCCCCCCCCCCCCCACACACACACACACACCACACCCCCCACACCACACCGACAAAGACTGAGGGAAAAGAGCAATGCCATGTTGTCATGGTGCCCGACAGAAGGAGCCTCTGCCTCCTGGAGTTAATGAATCGAGAGGAGGATTGCTCCCAGTAGACCTCCATGTATGAGAAGCACTTGACTTTAAAGCAAAGCTCCCTGACTATGAGGCCGTGGTGGGGGTATGCATGGAGCATAAAGTACCGGAGCATATTATACAAGGATACGGGGACATGCTCCTCAGGGACGTTGATCAAAACACAAGCCCTGACTGAGGTTTTAATGGGCGAGAAGATGGAGGTGATTTTTTTTTTTTTTACAAGAACTCCGGAGATCTGCCACACCTCCGTTGATGCAATCTGATTTATTGTAAATAATGTTTTACTCCTTATTGTTTTAAGACGAACCAAATATTATATATTAAAGTTTTTTTTGTGGGATTTGTTTTGTGAACTGTATCACGATGTACAATTGCTGTTGTCCAAAAACCAATTGTTAATCCGATTTCCGCCAGGATGAAATACTTCTAACGGCAGCTGAAAAATCACCTTTTGAATTTAATTTCCAATTAATCATCCAGTCCAATAAGCTAGACAATATGCCCTGTGATTCTACCCGAGTGGCTGTAAGTAATATCAATTTCAGAAGCGGTTGGTTTCAGCAATATTTTTTTTGTAGCATTAAACCAGTTGGAAATGAACGTTAGTAGGTCCTCTGGTGAACATATTCTCTCACTCCATCACTATGCACCCCAATCACCAGCCATTCACATGCTACTGTCAGTCTACCTCTGCTTGACTAAGTGGTGCATCCAGGCTGCTGCTGCTGCTGCTGCTTGGTAAAGCCTTTGGTCCCCCCCCCCCCCCCCCCCCCCCCAAACCCAAACCCCCACCTGCTAAAATGTAGTTAAGCTTAAGCAAGAGCTTTTTCCTTTTGTGCTCCGTTACTCAGACTGTGCTTAATCCCAAAGGGACTGTAGTTTGCAGTGTTTCTGATGTGCCGTTCCCGACGACATCAATAGTCAATTCTCACCAACCTAGAAAATGTGCGCTCAGTGGAGTGCAGATACTCCGCCAGGTGTGTCTGCTGCAAAAAAAAACCCCCCCCACTGCTGCACTGTTTGTTCGAATGAATACAACCCACAATTGGCTAAGCCCCGGTGTAAACCCGCGAGTGTATCAGACATGTACTCTTCACCGACGCGTCTCTCATTTTGATCTATACAGACATCCGTGCAGACGTGCGTCTCTGCTCTTGTCTCTGCTCTGGGTCTCACAGGCGGAAAGGTTTATTAAGGCCTCACGTGGATTTTTTTTATATATATTTTTTTTCCCTGACAAAACGTGCGTAATCGTGACGTTGATGTCCACTTATAAAAAAAAAGAGACACAAAGTAACGGTGTCTCACGGCGATGCAGTCGTGCGTTTGATAACTCCGTTAGCTGATAGCCTATCACTCGTACAAAGCTGTAACAGTGGGGCAAACTGCCTTCCTCATACAGTCTATGGTTATCCCCCCCCCACTGTGTTCTCCGGCCGCACAGCAGCGGCTGAGGTTCGGCACTCGGCTGTGTTGCCCCCCCCCCCCCCCCCCCCCCCCCCCCCAACTCGGCTGTGTTGCCCCCCCCCCCCCCCCTCACAAGCCGACTGAGTGAGGAGTCAACAGGCACTCGATGACGACATAAAACCGGAATTAAACTTTGTGTTTGGACAAAGTGTTCGCCACGTCAACCACGAGAGCACTCGAGCCACGGACAAGAGTTACTCACTCAAGAACGTTGACACACACACACACACACCACACACACACACACACACACACACACCACACACTCACACACACACACACACACACACACCACACACCATACACAGGCGGGACTGGGCGATTCGTCAGACGTCATTGATGTCTAAGATATCAAACACAAATGCATACACTCTGATTTTTGCAAAATACATGTGGTTATGTCAATGTCATAAGAGTGAAGTAAAACTACGGATTCAGGGAAAGGGCTGTTATGACATACAGTGATTATATGATGTGTCACAGCAATCCTTTCCAATTTTTATGTCAGTATTTATCTGATCAGGCCTCTTAGAATATGGTCTATCATATGGTTACATTTGTTTTGTTTTTAAGAGATGATTGATTAAAATATTGAACATTAATCAGATATTTATAAGAGGTAAATTGATTGTTGTATTAACCAGGAATTAAAAAGTTTTAAGCACAATCGATACATTTGTAATTTTCTTCT
>NW_027176340.1:3264903-3432527 GCF_023349555.1 Cebidichthys violaceus | reverse complement strand
CAACACACCAGGAACAAGTTACATCAACCTTCAAAATCTCACCAAAAAAAACAACCCATCACAGATTTCACAAAAACAAAAGACGGAATTAGATGCTGCTAGATTATGTGGTATTGTAGAGACGTTTGCCTCATTGTGTCCCGCTGTATTTTGTTCATATTGATTGTCCTTAGTCGTTATGTTAGATTATTCCTTGAGTTCCTTGTAATCCCTTTTTGTAATCCTTTGTCTCGGGACATTTCCTGCAGCTGGGGCAAAAAGACAATCCAGCTGTAGAGCCCATCATCCAGGGATTGAAAGGAGTAGTGCATCATGGTAAGTAATGGGAAAGTGTGTGTATGTGAATATATATATATATATATATATATATATATATATATATATATATATATATATATATATATATATATATATATATGCTGTTTATTTATTTACTATCCACTGATATATTTTGTCTGTCACACCAGAATCTCTTCTACATGAAACAATACTGTGGGTATCACGTTCACGTGGGATATTCAATCCCTTGATATCCCTTTTTATAAAATCGCTCACGGACATCAACGTCAACAATCCGTTCGCTTGATCCCAGAGGAAAATTCCTCACGACAGTGCCGACATTGTGCTCCTCCCCTTGCAGTTTCCCCCCGTAGGACAAAGATCGATGCTCTCGCTTTCAGCTGCGTAACCACTGGTCTTCATTTTCTAAAAAAAAACCCAACAAAATTAGAGTCTAAAACGCAAGATATGAGCGGAGTTTAACTTCAAAAGGATGCAAAAATTGTTGCAAGATACCGCCTCTCCCTTGCTTGCTTGTGCACAATGGGGGACCTCTGAGGAGCCTCGCTTACTGAGGAAGAGCTATTAATTAGATCTGAGCCCTCAATTAGACAGCACTCCGTTTTACTCCGACTCAGACATACATGTGTACATCGTGGCCCTCGGCTCCGACGGAGGCTCGTGTTCACGTTGAAATTGTTACAGTCTTGTGTTGTCTTCATGGCCTATTATCTTAAATTACTGCTGCGGCGCTGCATGGCTGACTTATGCAGACCATAAGCAGATGATATAACGTGACTTTGTAATCCCTCACAGCATCTGGGGGGGGGGGACACGGCGGCTCTGTTTGCACAGACACGAATGGCTTGTTTTACAACCTGCCGCCGACCGTATGTGAGCATAACTATATACTGACAAGGACACGCGTAAATGGATAAAGGATGTAAGGGAAGCATAGAGTCAGTGCGCTGGATCCAGTGCTGGGCTTCGTTTGGGGGCCGTTTCTAATTAGGATTTCGCTCCCTGTACTCTGTGGAGATGGATGTTTGGTGTTGTGCGCTTGTACGGTTTTGACTTTTGTGTCGAGCGTTGTAGGCGGAGGAAACTACTTTTTTTTTTTTTTTTTTTACAGCTTTCAGAATAAGTGGGAAATGACACGCGTGTGAGGGGTAGAAAAAAAAAAAAAACTCACTTTGAGACCACTAGAGATTCTTAAAAAGCGAAAAAGTGAATTGGCCCGGGATTCAAAATACGGGGTCGCTTTGTTCAATGAAATTTCCACACTCAAAATCCCATTGAAGTAATTGCGGTAAGGAAATTGGGCTATTTTCTGATTGGCATGCTATCAGCTGGGAGGCCATTTCACCTGTGGTTTTTAATTTCACTGCGGCATTTCAGATCCACTCCTCTTGTGTTGTAACCTTGATGAAGGCAGGTTGCCAAAACGTGTTGGTTTTACTCGATTCTTTCATGAATCTCCCATCAGCCTCTAAAAGTGTCTGAACCCTTTCGCAGATGTTCGTGCTAACGCCACAGTATCTCTCATCTCCCAGATGAGAGGGAGCTCGGTGTGGGTGTGGGGTTTTTTACACTCACTTCCTGCTGGCTGCTAAATGCTTCTCGCCTCCTCCCCCCCCCGTTAGGGTGGTTGGTTTTCCGCTAGCTCGTTATCCCACAGTCATCCATCCGTCAGCATCTCGGCGGCCCATGAGCGATAGGGCACGTACGCCGTCTGAAGACGGGGAGAAGAAAGGCTGTGAATACTGAATTTGACTTTGAGTAGAGATGAGGCATGGGGCGAGGCTTCCAGTGCCTCAGTAGTTCTATCAGTCCTATCACCCGAACGAAGCCTCTGCTTTCTTAGATAACTTAATAAGCTGTTAGAGATTTGGATTTGACAATTATTTGGGTTTTTCACGTCATAATTCAATAAAAAAAACAAGCCCACTTGTGTAGCTCCCGCTGTTTTGTCTTGTTATTTTTTAAATTTTTAAAAAAAAAATTTTCACATGGCCTCGCCTGCTTCTGATCACGAAGGATAGAACAGATCCGTTAATCATTGGGATCGGTCTCGGTCCCCGTGGCCCGCGCGACAGTTGTTACACGTAACGGGGAGCAGGAAAAACCACCCAGCCACAGATCAGCTGTCAGAGCACGCCATTTCATCCGACTCCCCTCCCTTTGCTCCTTTCTAAAGAGGACCAAAGGGAGATCTCTGAGCACAGAGATCTGGCCAGAGTGATAACAAGTGGTGAGGCTTTTAACTGCTGTCACCATCATTCCACTAGTCGAGGTTTTAGGAAAGCAGTTAAAATGCCACAGGGAGAACGAAATGAAACAAGCATTTAAAATGCAACTGAGGATATTCAGGGGTTTTTTGGCAAAGCGTTTAAGGGCGGTTAAAAATGTGCTGTTCTTGATCCCATTCCCTACTCAGAAAAGGAGACCAGCCTCAGGTCGTTCATCCTGAGGGATCTGCTGCCATCGTCACTGGACAGTTATTACAGATACACCGGCTCTCTGACCACACCGCCCTGCATCAAGGTGGTGGAGTGGATCATCTTCTCCAGGCCTGTGTATCTGTCCCACTCACAGGTGCGTTAAGTCCACACACACACACACACACACACACACACACACACACACACACACACACACACACACACACACACACACGCCCAGACAGCTATATCCTCTATTTGCACACGTTTCGTGGATCACTTGCTGTCCCACAGTGTCGACGCACAAGCATCCTCTCCTACCTCTCCTCCATCTTCCCTTTTTTTTTTTTCCCCCCCGCTTCCTTCCTCCATAACTCCTCTGCATATGAAACCACAACTGCCTGTATAGCGGATGAGTGAGCAGGAAGTGGGTGCCAATTACTGGCATTTGAAAGATAATGCGAGACAACCTTTCTGCACGTATCGTGTTTTTGGTCTGAGACCGTGACAGTCGGCTCTTGAATAGAATACTGCTGCCCATGAAGGCTGGTTATCACACTGTTGAAGTTGTTTCGAACGCAGAAATGTTTATTCATTTAAATGTACATCCATTTGAAATTATTGCGGTAATGGTTTAACATAATTGTGGTCATTTTACAGGATTCACCTAAAGCACATAGGCTTTAGAGCAGGGTTGTGTTTTTAGAGCAGTTTTTTTTTTTTTTTTTTTTTTTTTTTTGTGATTTTGAGAGGTAATATATGCCAAATCATGCCCCGTGCTTTTTGCTGATCCCATACACACTGTTGCTGCATCTTTTATACATACGAGTCGTGGGTTACCCAGCTGCATATCTCCTCCAGAGCGTTCTGCGCTGTAGAAAAAAATTTTTTTTTGCAGGGCTCAGTGGAATTTCTATTAACTTGCAGGAGGACAAATCTTTTGTTCAGAAACGACTTCTGCTGCAAGAATATTGACCACGGCCACAATGTTTGTGACGCTCACAGATAGTCTGTTATGAACCCGTAATTTATTTCTCCAAGCACGCATAGGACACATTGATTCCGCAGTATCTGTAATGTGTAGTCATTACAGCGCGCGGCAGGAGATCATTCATGGCAATCAATGGCCACAAATTTGCCCCATTGAGAAGTTACGGCCCGGTAGGTAGCCAGGATGATGATTGAGGTCTACGCCTGCTGGTGCCTGTGGTGGGAATGTTTTTTTGCAAAATCCTCTGCTCCAGTTTTGAACAGTCAGCTGCTGTCAAGTGGCTACAAACGCAGCCTTGCATGATATATTATATTCCACACACACACACACACACACACACACACACACACACAGTAAAAATAACTGTAACTTGTTCAGGAGCTGTTCTCTGTTTCTTTCCCATCTAGCTGGAGGCCTTTTACTCCATCTTTACAACAGAGCAACAGGACCACGTCAAGTCTGTCGAGTACCTGAGGAACAACTTCCGACCCCTGCAGGACCTGGACGACAGGAAAGTCTTTAAGTCGGCTGTAAAAGATGCATGGCAGAAAGACTTAACCGAAGTCCTGGGAAGCCCTCACAGCACCGAGGCTTCAAGAGGTACGTTGCGTTTCCTGCTTTGTTCCCCGTTCTCCCTGTCAGTTCAACCCGACGGTCCGATAGCGTCGCGATAATTCCATATAATAATTCAGCGTCTTCAGATGGGATGATATGTGCGACGGCCTTCGTCGCGATAGAAGATTTTTGGCTACATCGCCCAGCCCAAGATGTCCGTTATGTGTAAATTAAAGTTTTCGCTACATTTTATTTTTCATACTATTCCACAAAGACGGCTCGAGATATATATATATATATATATATATATATATATATATATATATATATATATATATATATATATATATATATATATATATATATATATATACCAGCACTATTTTCTCTCTGGTCGAAAAAAGTTATTATTTTGAACTTGGATAGTGTTTTTTGCGCCAGATTTCGGGAAGCTCATCTAGCTGCTCAGTGTGTTCAGACCCATCCGTAGAGCCCAAATCAGTTGCTTCAGTAAATATAATGGGACCACAAAAGGTTATTCTTGTTTTCCAGAACAAATGCTGCCTCGGTTTAAAAATAACTAATATGTAATAGTTCAAATTTCACCCGATTTTTAGATATCACTCCCTCATTGTTGCAACTCATTTTTATATTAAAGAACATATTAATACAAAAGCACAGACCTCACGCAGAGATTGATTAGAGTGTATTTTTTTTTTTGTTCGTCTCTCTGTTATGTGAGCATTTTGCAGCGCTTGCGTTAACCGAACAGTACAGAAACTATGGAGACTAATGAGAAAAGCTGCTGCGCTTTAAAGTGGTCTTGTTGGTGTCTGGCGGGGAGAATTGATTGGGAATGCTTGTGATGAAGTTGGAGCACTCTCACAAGGCCGATCAGCAATCATCATTAATATGTGGCGCAGCTAAAATAGACCCATACAAATTAAGTCGTGAAATTGCTTTTGTGGCATTATGTCAGTAGGCAGAATGAATGTGGACCAGTGTCTCTCCATTTCTTTTCTTCTTTTCTTTTTTTTTTCCTCGCTCGCTTGTTTTCTCTTTGTGTCTCTCTCGCATTGCTGTTTCTCTGTGCTAAAATGTAAGAATTCATACTTAACGGTGGGCCGCTGGGAGTAAACGGTGTCTTATCTTCGGGGGTGACATCTGTCAAGGTTGTATGGGGGGGGGGGGGGGGGGGGGGTATTTATCTGCGCACAGTAAATTATGGTTTTGCTTGTAAATGTTGTGTGCGAGCCAGGGCCACGCCGTGACTGAATGCAGCCACTGTGGCTTTTACAGCCATGAAGGTTGCTTGGCCATCAGAGATGTATAGCTTCTAATGCAACATACATGTTATATATATATATATATATATATATATATATATATATATATATATACATCAAATTGCTATATATATATATATATATATATATAGCAATTTGATGTATATCTGCATGTGTACAACCAAGATCTATCAACCTGTGCATGCAAGCCTTTGGTGTACTTCCTGTTTTTCTTGTTTTGGTTAATGATGATATGGTCCATAGGGCTGCAAATAACTTTCATTTTCATTATTAATTACCCTTCTCTGGTTTAGCTGATGAATTGTTTGGTCTATAAAATGTCAGACAATAGGGCCTAATGCACTGAACTTGCTTGTTTTCTCTAAGTTAGAATACAAAAATCAGTGAACGCACAATTACATCAAAACGGATAAAAGCAGCAAATCCTCAAATTGCAACCGGAACCAAAGAATCAAGTTTATTATTTCTCAGTCGACTGAGGACATTATTAACATGTCCGACGTGGTAATGCTGTTAGTCAGCGTTACGACTGACAGTAGCCGTAGCAACAGTCACACACTATAATGTAGTTGCGGTGTTGGTGTTCAGCCCCTTCAGACGACACGCCTACCTTGACTGCAAAGTTCAGAAAATACACTTCTTATGTCAAAAATCAGCGTTCTTTTGTGTTTTCAATGGAATCGTTGTTTTTTCCAGTTTCTTCCAATGACTACACAAAGCCTCCTTAAAACAAATGGTACAGCCTTGAGAGGGAGAGAGAAGCGGCGGAGCTGCTGTTTGTTTACAACTGTCAATCCAACCCCTTTACGGTTGAATCTGCCAGGAGAGAAAGAATACGCGCTCTGCTCTTGAGCGGTGCTGCAGACTGAGGTGAAACCTCGATGAGGCTGATTTTGGGCCGTTGCGACATATCTGTTCACAGAAGATCGTTGGGATTGTTTACCAGAGAGGCTCTAGCGCGATAAATAATTGTGCCAGTGATGATTTTTAGTTGAACCTGGGATGAAGTGACAAAAATCCCATTTGCATACAAATTTTGAACCGATTTTTAGATGAGTTCATTCCGCTGGCAATCTGCCATTGTATTAAAAAGGTTTTCATAAAATGAAGCATCTCAGATCCATGAAGTTTATAATTGATACAGAGACGTTGTGATTTCTCATCGGTAAACCACGTGTAAGAAAAGTTGCCCCAATCATAGTGAACAAACTTGGCGATGGGATGGTATGAAAATGTCATGTCGCGACGATCGCAGCCAAATTCATTTCCATTCACGATTGTTATCCCGGTAATCATCCAAAATATGCTCGAAACTCTTAAAATGGCACTTAAACATACTCAAATCACCTTACATTATTTTCATAAATAAATGTATTTTAGTGCATCACAGATAGGGCGTGAAGTGACTATCATATTTACTGATAAACAAGCAAATAAATACAGGATAAACACTTTTTTTTTTTTTTTTTAAGTTCATAATCCCGATAATGGAAATCCACAACAATGAATTATTGCGAGTCGTCTGCATAAAAGAATCCTATATCGACCTTTCAGCAAACAAAAATATGACTCGCAACTGCGTTGCATTCCAAGTTGCCACATAGGAGCGCAGAGCTCCGGCTGCTGTTGCTTTCAGTGCGCCGGTGTTGCCGGTGAAAAGGATGATGGCTGACGTGACGGTAATGATGCAGGCAGTAAAACCATCATGATGTCTTCAGCTGTTATTAAACGGGCTGCTTTTGAGCCACTGTAGTTGACAACGAACATCTGACGGGTTATAATGCATTTCACACCTGTCACACCTAATCAACACCCCGAGATATTCTCGCTATTGTGTGTATTTTTTTTTTTTTTTTTTCCACCCCTGTGTTCCTGTGTCTGATTTCCTCCCACCCTGTCTTCCTTTCACATATCATGGGGCATAATTTGCACCATCGCGTCACTTTGTAGAGAACTGTGGTGACAATTTGAATTTGATAGAAGCCCTTTGTGCACTCAATCAGCTGACACCGCTTCTTGATTGCTGTTGCCCTGATGCTGAGAAGCATGTCCAGATTGTCCTTTACTCAACACTGATCCCTGTGCAAATACCCGCGCTGCAGCCTACACTGCCACCTTGAGGCTGACTTCGGGCTTTTCACCCCGCTCGTTTCAGCCTTCCTGTTTCCTGCAGGAGCCTGCAAAATTACGTCTGGGCAGGAAATTGCAGTATTATCTTTACCACGTGTTTAGCTTCTACACACAGCTTGTGTGGTGTTCTACCTAGAATCGCTTGCAGCGATGTGACAATCTGCATTGACGCCGAACCAGAGCCCGGGCAAAGCCTCCAGGAGTGTGTTTTTGTTATCGAGTTAGTGTATTATCGCGCACCTTGAGGTTTCCTCGAGTAGAACTGTCTTTGAGTCCAGTCAGCAGCAGACAGTAATGATAGGCTTGTTAAAAGGCAGCGTGCCTTCTGCCAACAAACACAAACACATGTGGTCAAGCAGTCCTCCCTACACAGCCTTTCATTTTCACTCGGTTGCATTCACACAGTGAAAAAGTGTCTTTTCTTTTTTTTTCCCTTTCATGCTGCTTTTTTTTTTTTTTTTTTAAAAACTCGTACTCCTCTTTGCTTTCTGTTCTTTCAGTGTGTAGCAGCGCCCCAGTGAGCATGAAGATCAAGCCGCTGAACCAGACGGCGCTGCTGGTGAGCTGGGAGCGCCCTCTGGCCGTTTACCACCCACCCATCACCAGCTACATGGTCTCCTACAGCTGGGTGAAACGAGACGTCGCCGACGAAAAGACCTTCACCAAGACCGGGGACCAGAGCATGGTGCGTATGATCGTATCATCATCATCATCATCATCATCATCATCAGCCGCCACTAAACAACTGCTCCTACCACGCCCAAGCCGTCGTTTTTTTTTTTTTTTTTTTTTTCTCCCCCCAGACTTGTCGTCATGGATGTAGTTTAAACGGCTCCGGTTTGGTCTGCGGAGCCTCTGATGTATCCGGCCGGATCACAGGGGCGGCCGGATCAGTGACAGTGTGTATAGGAGGTGACAGGTTGTGATGAACTCTGCGCTCGGCTGTTGCTCGATATGAGGAGGCCAGACAATCCCCTGTCACTCACCTGTCTGAAAATAGACACGCAGGACTGTCGCACACATTGACAAGTTTAACTGATATATATGTGTGTGTGTGTGTGTGTAATGTGTTGGCAAACGTGCCTGTGGCCTCCTTCTCAGTTTGTGCATTTTCCATTTATTCATTTGCTGTCAGTACAGGCTCGGAGATAATGTAAAGCAGAATATATCAGACACAGCAATACAAACCAAATGTTGTAAGGATATAGATGGGGTGCATAAACTATTGGCAGATAATGGTAAGTTGATATTTTGTATTATTTCCGAGAATCAAATTAGAGCAAATAAATTATCACTGAAGCCAAATTTCTTTTTTCATTTTAATTTAAAAGCGCAGCATTTCGATGAAGTGTGGGGCGGTGTGCACTTCAATCTAGTTTACGGGACAATATAGTTGATGAAACAGAACTGTTCTTTGTTTGTGTTGCATTAGCGTTAGTGATGCCAGTTAGATTTGATCAGGTCAAAACTATGGAGCATTAAATCATCCGTCTTTGCTCATCTTAGCATTTCTTTCCCTCAGGTGAGCATTAACTGACGGTTATGAATTTCTTTCTTCTTTTTTTAAACACAAATGCGAAATTGTCGGTTATACTAAGCGATGAGAAGTAGGTCATTATTGGTAATGACTTGTGGGGGGAAAAAAATCCATATTGTGCAACCCTCAAAGTATTTATTTTTTTATATTTTTTTTTTATTAGAATTTTGTAACAAACATTTGAATAAATCCCTTCTGTTTTCAAGCATTGGAAGCAGCTCTTTGAAGACAAACTGTCATCTTTTAGCAACCGACGCCGGCAACAGTGCGAGTGTAGTCCTTCAGATCTCAGTGAAGGTTCTGACACCAGTGATCACACAACTCTGCTTGTGTGCCTTAAACATTGAGTTAGCACATCATTCCTTCCTGTATCCCTCCAAGAGAACATTCGCTGTCTCCACGGTGATATATCCTCCCCCCCCCTCCTGCTGGAGGTTACACCTACAGGGCTGTTCTTTTTCCACACTACATATTTTTCTCCCTGGTCACATATCCTTCCATATGAGGGAATCCAACACCCAGCTGTGCATCTCTTTTAAAGCCCACTGACCCCCAGCTGTCTTGACGGTCTGCATGACTAACTCTTTAGATATAAACAGTGCAGGGGCAAAACACTCACCCACTGGTTCAGAGACCCGGGATCAGTTCCCCCTTCGTGGCGGCACTACCTCCAGCATGCGTTTCAGTAAACACGGTTGTCATTGTCGTTTGTGGGAAGCCGGCGAGGGAGCGCGTAACGTTGCTGCACTAGTGACTACTACTGGTGTATTGGAGCAACTGCACAAAGGAGGTGGGACGTGAAGAGATGGACGTCTTTCCTCCTCCCTTCCTTCCAGTGCTTGAAGCTGAAACTAGCTAATGCGTTAGCTGACAACCCCTTCCACCACAATCACGTGTTTCGCCTACTTTACTTGGATGTTTAACCTTCACTGCGCAGGATTGTGTGTTACAGTTTGACAGTAAAAAGCTGTTTTTACAATATTTGCATATTCACAGTAGAATCCGGAGGAGTAGATGCGATTTTTGTGGAAATACTGTATCATACACACACACACACACTATTAGTCCATGCAGTTTATATGTGAGGTTGAAGCAGGTTGAAATGAAGAGGGAATCGGGCTTCCTGCAGTCAAGAACACCTCCGCAGAATTTAACTAACACTATCCTCAGCGAGAAATAAATTAATGAACATGTATTTTATTCATTTAACTCCTGCGCCCCTCAGGATGACTTGAGAAACTTAGGCGTCAAATATTAGGCAGTCATTTCTTAAAACCTACGTGTGAACACTTAAGTTGACTGGGGAGACTTTTTTTTTTTTTTTTGGCTACTTGATGACTTTAACAATTATCAGAATGACTGTCTTTCATAGAATGGACTAATTAGAATGATTCCTTTGTTGTCTTTATATGATATTCATTCATTAATGTGTCCACGAGGTGCTCAATCAGGTGACGCTCGCAGTGACGGTATTCTCTCCGCTGTCGGCCTTTCTTCTTTTGCCCTCTTCATTTCCATTTCAATTTTCAGCGTCTATCTCTGGACACCTTTTTTCATCCGAGTTACTTTTCAAGAAATACTAGCTCTCCAACACGAGGAGGCAATCGCCCGTCGGTTCCGAGGGCCGCGTTAACATAAGTAAAGCCGTCCGCCACGCAATTACGCCAGGCAGGAAATTAGGTTTCAAACTGCATCGAAACTCGTTGGTCATACGCCGTCCACAGAGCAGTCTCAGCGTAGTATGTTTCCATTGTGGCCACTGTAAATCAACAGCATCCGCAGTTTGAAATGTATTTTCATTTTCCCATTTTAACGTTATTTACAACAAGTGGTCTTGTGTGTGTGTGTGTGTGTGTGTGTGCATCTCTTATTTTGCAGAAAGCCGTCATCACCAATGTGTCCCCTGACGTCCTGTACCTGTTCAGAGTGCAGGCCGTGTGTCAGCATGACCTGCGCAGTGATTTCAGTCAAACTCTGCTCTTCAGAGGTACCCGGTCAAAACCCTCCAGCCGTCGAGTCAATTATTCATTCTTGAAGAAGAACTCATTTTGACGCACGACATGTTTCTTTTTAAAAGCGCTCCGCTTGCTCTCTTGTTTTCCAGCTAATACGACGAGAATATTTGAAGGGTCTCGTATTGTGAAGACCGGGATGGTGAGTGTTTTTGTACGTTCCTAACATTACATGCCAGCAGGCTTAAAGGGCAATGATGAACATCCATGCGGTTCCGGTGGATAACCTCTTTTTCTCTGCCTGCATCTCTCAGCCCACAATTTCTCCAGCGTCCTCGGCAGACATGGCTCCCATCAGCTCCGGTTCCTCCACTTGGACGTCCTCCGGCATCCACTTCTCCATTGTCTCTATGGCAACGGGGATGGGCCCCTCCTCTAGTGGCAGCCAGGCCACGGTGGCATCGGTGGTGACGAGCACCTTGCTGGCAGGCTTGGGCGTGGGCGGAGGGGTCATCTCGTCTCTGCCCAGCTCCGTTTGGCCCACAAAAGCGCCGCCAGCCACGCAGAATCCCACCCGTTCGTCCGTCCCGTCCGCGAAGTCCAGCACCGAGCAGGCGGCGCCCCAGGGCTCCGAGACGGACACCCCGTCTGAGGAGAAGCAGGCCGCGCGCGAGGACGACGAGGAGGAGAAGGAGGGGGAGAGAGAAGGCGAGCAGGAGGAGGGAGAGGATGAGAAGAAGAGAAAGAGCAAGACTGCACCTGATAATGAGGAAAAGCAAGCCGACAGCACTGTGGTCAAAGAGCCTTTAATCCCCATGCCCGCGTCCACAGCCAAAGAGAAAGGAGAAGGGAAGCCTACGGTCAAAGGCACCACGGTACCCTCGAGCACCGGTGGCGATCAGTCGGTCGACGTAGAGAAGAATCCCACAGATGTTAATGCGTTCTCCACCGCGGAGCCTCGTAATGACACTGCCGAGATGCAGATTCCCCACAGCTCCACTCTGTCTCCGAAGATCAGTAGCGATGGCAAGAGTCTCTGGCCTTTCTCCGTCCACACTGGTGAGCAGACCTCTCTCTCTCTCTCTCTCTCTCTCTCTCTCTCTCTCTCTCTCTCTCTCTCTCTCTCTCTCTCTCTCTCTCTCTCTCTCTCTCTCCCGCACAGATATGACACAATATTGCTTGCTGTACCTTCCCAGTCAGACACATCGCTTTTTTTGAATTTGCCGCAAGGCTCTTCTTGTTATCAGCTATCATACAAGGAAAGGCCTCTCTCCAAAGCAGACATCTGTAATCCCTACCAAAAAGGTTATGGAGCCCAATGTAGCATAACAAATACGTTGATTTAAGACAGTGACTACACTGGTTACCATTTTAGTCAAAGATGAAGCTCCGGGCTTTTGTGTGACTGCAACACAGAAGAGGCCTGGAGGCAGGAATAAACCATCCGCCATAGGGGGATTCTGCCTCGAGGAATCCCTTTCAGCATATAGAGAGAGAGAGAGAGAGAGAGAGAGAGAGAGAGAGAGAGAGAGAGAGAGAGAGAACCCTCACAATGTTAGATGGCAGTGATACTGTTAGTGCGATTTAACATGATAGATGGGTTTATTATTCATCATAGGTTCATTCTTTATAAATATTAAGGCTCAGGTTGACATTAGATATATATAATAATGAAGTATGGTGAAGATTAAAGCCCCTATGAATAGAATTAAAACATGTCTGACTGTTCCCAGTGGTTGCTTCAAAAAAAGACACTTTGGCAGATTCATGGATCTGACCTGGAGATACAGAATGAACCTACATACCACCAAAAAAAACAATTTCCCGTCAAAGTCATTTCAAACATGCAAATTAAAGCACTTTAAAGCTGGCGAATGAGCCGGTGTAAATCAGTAAAATATTTGTGTATGTATTTATGTGTCTGTGTGTTAACGTTCCAGACAGGACCATCTTGTCCAACGTGACCCGAACCCCTCACCCGGGAATGGGCAGGATGGTGTGGATCGTGCCCTTGGTGGTGGTGTCTGCTCTCACTCTGCTGTGCCTCATCATGCTGCTGATTGTGATGGTCTACTGGAGGTGAGTTCGGCGTTCCAAATCTCATTCCAGATGGGACACTGTAGGTCTTAAAGTTTGGTAGAACGGTAAAAAAATCAATCAGGTTTTATTTCTAGAGCACCTTTCGAACAAATCGACTCAAAAAAAGTGCTTCACAAATGATTGACGAGACGGAAATGGAGAGAAGATGAAGAGACTAATAAGCAATAATCATAAAAACCATGAAAGTTTTAGTTTCTGTTTAAAAAATATTGGTATTTTCAGCTACTTTTAATTCCCCTGAAAGCTGTTTCTGCAGTTCGGAGCACAGTGGGAGTACAGATGAAAAATAGCCTCTTGGCTAACTCTGGCGCCTTTACAGCAATGCTTTTATTAATGTCCCTTATCAAATAAACCAATAAATAAAGTGACTTCTCTGCTTTGTGGGACAGCTTAAAGACGGAAACCAGAGGATCTGAGGGGCGTTACGGGTTCATAAACTGAAAGCCGGCCATGTAGTGCCTTTTAAACCAGTAAAAGAACCAAAGATTTTTAAATATGTGCTCAAAATGTCTCCTCTTGATACGGACGTCACTGATATAACCCTATAACCCACACTGACCCCTCCCATGAATCTCACATTTCGGGTTAAGTGACGAGCCCTCGTGCATGTCTGGGATTTCCCACTCAGTCTGCTCCACATTCAGACCCGTCTAGTTTGGACTCGTCTGTTTTCATGCGCATCGATCTCCAACAGTCCGGTAGCTGAGACTGCTTTTTTTTTTCCGTGCCTTGGTGTCGTACATCAGGCCCCCCTCATCACCCACCTGGGTGATGAGGGTCAGGAGACCCGAAGGCCCCGGGCCAGAGCCAGGCAGGGGTCCCAGCTGTGTCTTCATCTGCTGGGCTAATTTCCAGCAATGCCATTGGAGCCCCAGTAATTGCGCATACCCGGCCATTGGCACACGTGGGATGGTTAATGAGTTACAAATAGCACCGTGGACCATACCCTCAGCTGCTCTCGTGCATATTTACTGCCGACAAAGGGCCCGTTTCTAGTTGGGTGGCATTTTCTTTATTTACAGCCCGAGATTTATTTATTCCTGGAATGTGTTAGATGCGTTTTCATAAATAATTTCTGCCACGGCAGTTTTCTAAGTGCGAGATCACTGCAGCAAACGATATGGGCCAACAAAACCGCACCGTCGCATTTTGTGGTGTCAGTTAATATAGGAGCGTGGTGTAAATAACAGCCTGGTTATCGGCTCCACAGAGGTGTTCAGAAGCAGACCGTCGAAAGCAAGACGACTGTAGCCGATTCAGTCGCCGGATATGGATTACTGAGAGTTCTGGTGTTTGAGGAGGAGAAGAGCAGGGGCAGCTTTGAGATTAGAAATGCCCATCACAGCTGTTATTGTGACAACTCTTTGACAGTTCACAGACAATGGCTGCTTCCTCTGGGGAAAAGAGCACGGTGACAGATGGAATCAACCCATTCACACTCTCCTCACTCTCCCAGCTCCGTGCAGTCTCTCCTGGTGACAGTGCGGCTATTAAAGCCAGATGTTTCTGGTCATTAACAACTTAATACCACAATCCGTTTTTGTCTAAATTTCTTTGTTTTAAAATGTGATCGGTCGACCGTCTTTTGAAGATGAATGGCCTTGTCTTATTTATTTTTTTTCGCTTGTTCCTTTTCACAGTTATATTATGTCTACCATGGAATTAATTGCTGGCCTTACAGCGCGCATCTGGAAGCCTCAGAGGCTTGAGGTGTTTGTTGAGAACCTCCAGATGTTCAACTGAGGGGAAAAAAAAAAAAAATCCCATTTCGTGGTTAGTGATTCAGTGCCGCTGACACCGGTGTTGAATGGGATGCATCTCTCCACTGACATCCATTCAGAGAGCCTATTTCATCCCAGTTGCATTCCCCAAAGCAAATTGTTCTTTTGAGATCGTGGAAGAGAATCGGAGAGGGGGGGGGGTCGACTGTGCTGTTTAGTTAGCCACACCACATCTGCACCCACAGGGGGGGGGCCATTGGATTGGGAGGCTGTGACGCAAGCCAGGTGGGGGGGGGGGGGGGGGCCTCTCCTCCCCTCCCTTTCTGTTTTTCCACCCTCCCCTCTCAGTCTTTCTTTCTCTCTTTCTATATCTTTTAAATACAGTGCAGCCATTTTTTTTTATTTCTCTCTCTATGGATTGCTTTATACCTCTTGAAGAATGACAAGCATCTGCTCCCTCCTCTGCATCAAGTACAGGTAGGATTCAACCTGGGAAATGTGCTGGCACTGGGATGAAACACGAGTCTTTTTATATGCATTCATTAGTATACATTGTGTGAATATGGGGGGGGGGGGGGGAGGCTGTGCAAGTTCAGGACCTTAAAAAAATGCATCACTTACAGACCGTCTCTGTTTTTCAGGAGCTTTCTAAGAAGTAAGGAATTATATTTTGTATTTATTATTTCTACTATTTAGACAACGTCTCACTAATTATTGAAGAATTGTTCTTTGTTGTGCTCAAATTGGTGCAGGACATCTGCAATGTGGAACGTTTTAGCCTAACTCATCTTTTTACAGCGCTATAATATCCACAGTCAGTTCAGTTAGATATCCTCTAAAAAGCATGGCTGCCTTCAGCATTGATGGGACACCTTTTACATTTCTCAGTCTGTGAACTTCGGACTGTAAAATTGGGAAATATGCGAGAAGCGGCACAGACGTTTTAAGCTTTCGAAAACAAGAGGAATTGTCCCTACGGACGAGTAACGGATGTCCCAAGTTCCACCTGGTCTCGCTGATGAACTTCGTCAACACGAGTTTTAATTTGAAGCATCTGCTGACAGCGGTCGGGCCCATTTCCTCCAGGAAAATTTGACTCGGGAGTTGATTTTGCTGCCGTGGGATTTCTTGAAAGAGGCGTACGTTGACCTGAGGAGAGAATCTGTGTTTTTGGGAAAAAAGTTGTCTTCAGTTTTGAGTAAAGAGCTAAATTTGCTTCTGCTCTGTGTGTGTGTGTGTGTGTGTGTGTGTGTGTGTGTGTGTGTGTGTGTGTGTGTGTGTGTGTGTGTGTGTGTGTGTGTGTGTGTGTGTGTGTGTGTGTGTGTGTGTGTGTCGCTGTAAGTTGTTTACCTTTTCCCCGAAGTCAGCTCAGACTGTTTCCAGGAGCTGCTCTGTGTGCGATCAGCTGTGTCCCACTCACTCTGGGGTTTTCATTAGCCGCTTCCTGCCGGTCCCGACCGTGTCATTCTACAGTATTCAACTTGTAGATGATGTTGTTGACAGACCGGGGCTCTGAGAACAATGTGATAACGACTCCCTAATAGACTTTACTGTGGCATATCAGTGTTCCTCTCTCTTGTGTCCCTGTAGGAGGTTTTTCCAGACGGCTCACTTCTACGTGGAGGAAAGCAGCTCTCCTCGGGTGGTGGCCAACGAGAACATACCGATCATCCCGATACCAGGTAAAGCCGACCAACCCGTGGTACTGTACAGTACCTGTGTGGTACTGTACAGTACCTGTGTGGTACTGTACAGTACCTGTGTGGTACTCCAGGGGGTGTACGGATTATTTAATAGCTGAAGAAATTTGAACAAATGGAGATTACAACTGGAACACATCAAAATGCATCCTCATATGAAGTCAATAGCAGAAGGCATTGTTTGAGAATGTGTAAAAGTGAACAGGCAAGCAGAGAAGTTTTCTGATGTAAAGTAATAAATAGATACGGTGAATGGCCACCGTGGATAGCTGAAAGTGATGGTTAAATAGTTAAAAAAAAAATAAGCTTAAACGAATGGATACAAATTTGAGAAAGTCAGCTTAAAGTAAGTTTGGTTTGACAGGACTGTGGGTGTACATGGACAAAAAAAAAAAGATTATTATTTTTATTTATTTAATCTAAAAAAAAAAAAACGGAACCTGTAGAAATAATCTTGCTTTACTTTCAGTGATATATGCTCGTTGGTGAAGGACGCTGTTTGTAAATGGTTTTCTCCATTACCCTGATGTCTTGCACAGTTTCTGCTCATTTACATGTGGAATGACTCTGAGAGCACCTCTGCAGGAATTGTAGAACTGGCTTTAAGTTTCCTTTTTAATGTCTCGGGCAGCAGTGCAGTGGCAGCTAGTCGATATTAGACTTTACGACTTTCACAGCTCGGGGACATTTCGAGGCTGTGATATCAGTTAAAGAGCTCAGTTGATGCCAGTATTGACTCCACATTCATTAGGCTTTTATTGCTTGTCTTTTTTTTTTCCTTCTTTGTGCCTTTTTTCTTTCTTTTTCTTTTTTTTTTTATTCTTTCCCTTTTTCTTTCTGTCTGCTTTCAGACGTAGACACTGTGGCAATTTCCTTACAGCACATATGTTCCGCATGACTGACCATGTGCTTGATTGAAGTTGAAAATGGGCAAGAAAATGAATTTCATAGAACAGTGGCTTCACGGGCTCCGAATTTGCATCACTTATCTTCATGGATATTTGTAGAAATATAGTTTTTAAGGGCAAAATGGCAGAATGGGTCCGCTGGTAAAAGAGCTAGCACTGCACACAGTACTATGGGACATGCAAGAATACATGTGAACATACCTCTGTGCGGTTAAATATCCCGTCAAGAAAAAAAAAAATGGAGCCTAATCAGCCTGACTCCACGTCAGCTTGTAGCCCCTAAAGCCACATCTCAACCAGAACCATTCAGAAGAACTGGTTAGACCGATAAGTGACTCTTGACGCTAATAGAGAGGAGGACATTTTGATGAATGACCAGATTAACGATCCAGAATTCACCTTTTTCTTACGCTGTAGCCACCGAGGCAAGCAAGAGCCCCAGCTGCGAGGGCGTGTTGGTTAAGACGTTTGCCGGTATCGGCAGCAGTGACAGCTGGGTCCCCCCCCCCCCCGCTCTATTGTCCCAAAGTGATGGTGGCCAGCTCTGTCAAAGATCCCCCATGTGTCATTTGGGGCTGATTTGACTCAGATGAGACAGATGCCCCCGCCTATAAATGCTCAAATTACCAAATCTAAATATTTGTGATAGAGGTCAGTCTGTCAGAAAATACATATTTCTTTTTTATTTTTCTTATCTTTTTTTTTGAATTTATCTTTTTACATTTCTGCCTGGTTACATTAGAATAAAAAGAAAAGAAGAAGATAATCACATGGGTTACCAAGTATTGCAAACACATGTACACACATTCTCAGAATAGATGGTGGCCAGAAACAAAGCCTAGTAATACACTACGACACACACACACACACACACACACACACACACACACACACACACAGTGATTGCTAACTGTTCTGTTTGTTCTGCAGACGACATGGACGCCATCCCCGTAAAGCAGTTCATTAAACACATCATGGAGCTCTACAAGAACAACCTGCAAGGTTTTTCTGAGGACTTTGAGGTAGACGTTCAACTCCACTCCAATAATTCATCGTTTTGATGCACTGTTAGTCTTTTGTTCTATGACTAATGCTGGTTCTACATTGGAGTAAGTGGCAGTATATTAAGTCATGCAGCACTTTAACTGCACCATAGGTCTTTATTTATGTTCTCGAGTGTCTCAAAGTGTTCGTACAGAAACAGTTGATAATGAACATTGTCATAAGTAATGTTGCTGGTTTGTACATATCATGCATTCCACTCAATTCTTAGTGGCTGGGTAGCTTTCTTGACAATTCACAATGATTTAATCATCTTAAAATGAACTATTATGGAGCCAAATCCAGGCCAGTAGTAATGTTTTTTTTAATTTATTTTCATATACAGTATATTTTGATATTTGAGATCTTATATTTTCAGATTCAGATCTTTTTTTTTTTTTTTTTTTTTTTTTTTTTTTTTTAATCTGTTGTGTAATCTTGAGTGATAGCTGACGTGGAGGATGGTCCGCAGCCTTCTTTGTTATGCTGTCACTCATGATTACACGCCCCTCTCAGTTGATGCCACGATCAATTTAAATGATCAAAACTGGATTTGGCTCCATAAAATCAGCACTGATCTGTAAAATGTTCCGTTTTGCTTTCATACAACAAACAAACCCCTCACCACAGCCTCTGCTTGGAGGCAAACTTAAAAACCCTCCTTTTCAGGTGCTCTTGGTCCGATTTCACACCATGTCTTCAAGGTCCAGTGTGTGTGACTCTAGTAGCATCAAGTGGGGCGGTTGGAGACTGAAACCAACTGAATACCCCGAGCGTGTCACAGAGCTGTGGTGGCCTTCAGAGTGATGTGAAAACACCCAAAGACCCTGTCTGGAGCGAGTGTTTGGTTTGTCTGTTCTGGGCTACTGTAGAAACATGGCGGCGACACAAAAACACAACGATCCTTAGTCTCAGGATCTATCAGTATCTGATAATATCTGTGTCGGCCTGTATACAGTACATATATACAGTACATATATACAGTACATAGGGTGTCTAATCCGCCACTAGACACCCCTTGATCCATCACACTAGACCTTTAACGAACCGAACAGGTTAGCTGTGAAAGCAGGAAACAAAGAGGGACTATTTTTATCTCTTTTTTTTTTGTCCTGTGGTTCAGTAAGTACCGATTGACTACACGGCGCTGTTCATCTCCCCCTCTGCTATGAACACGTTGTCTGCAAGTGGGCCTGGCTGTGAGCGGTGGTTAAGAGATTATTTCACGCATGTGTTTTGTGTGCAGGGGTCGCTGCTTTAAAGCAGATGGTTGCGAAAGAGACGGAGAGAAAGATCAAGAGAGGCGGAGGTTAATTAGAGACGGTCTGTCTGCTGGTTGACTGGATGGGAAACGCGTTCTCTGGTGTAACCAGGTTAAGAAACGAGGCAAAAGCTTCACCCCCCCCCGGAGGATTCCTGCTAATTGGGGTCATTTGATGTGAAGCCCGTGCGCACGATTTTCAAATGCATCGCAATGAAGCCGGGTTGGAAACTGATTGTTGGATGTTAGGGGTGGATGGGCGCGGCGTGGTGCAGAAGAGGAGACTGGAGGCCTGAGCTCAAGCCCCGGTTGGCGGAAAGCATCCGCTCCTCTGAAGCGTCCTTGACCGAGACTCTGAACCCCTTTGCCAGTTCATCCTGTTTAGTGAAATCCATCTCCGTTTATCGTCCCTCTCTCCAGGAGGTCCAACGCTCCACAGCGGACCTGAAAATCACCGCAGAGCACTCCAATCATCCCGACAACAAACACAAAAACAGATACATCAACATCGTGGCCTGTGAGTCGGCCGCACAATCTGATACCGACGTCTACTGCGGCGCAATCCAATAATCGGTTTACAACATGTTTTCGTTCTTCTATTAATCCACCAAAAAAAAAATTAAATATCAACTCTCTCCCTAGATGACCACAGCAGGGTGAAATTACGAGCTCTGGCGGGGAAAGATGCCAAACACTCGGATTACATCAACGCCAACTACGTGGACGTGAGTGACTCTTCATGGAGCAACTAGTTTGATAGTGAAACTCATCTGCATGGTTCTGTCCTGTGTCACGTGCCAAACGGGAATAAATGCTGACTTTTTTTTTTTTTTTTAAATATCGATTTTGGGTAACAAAATCGTATCAGCGACCGACAGAGCAATACGAATTGCGTCTCTATTTAAAGAATATTGATTAATGTACCAACATTTACAATTTCTGTCAGCTGAAGGAGTAGATTTCGTGACCTACCTGTGTGTCAGTAAACCGCTCCTATCGGCTATATCAGTGGGTGTGGGGAATTTGTAGACTATTGATTGCATCTTACCAGGAAATATACCCCCCCCCCCCCCCCCCCCCCCCCCCCCCTCCCTCCCTTCCTCTCTCCTGTTTCAGGGCTACAACCGGCCCAGAGCTTATATAGCTGCTCAGGGTCCTCTCAAGTCTACGTTCGAGGACTTTTGGAGGATGGTGTGGGAGCAGAACACGGGGATCATCGTCATGATCACAAACCTGGTGGAGAAAGGGAGAGTAGGTTCATTTGTCGTGTTGTTTGCAGGAGTACGAACACAAGACAAACCCCTCACTGTGCTTGGTACACCACTCATTGCGTCCGCTGTGTCCCTCAGAGGAAATGTGACCAGTATTGGCCGACGGAGAACAGCGAGCAGTACGGAAACATTGTGGTGACGCCGAAAAGCACCAAAGTGCACGCCTGCTACACACTGCGGCGTTTCCTTATAAGGAACACTAAAGTTAAAAAGGTAACTGAAAGTCCCGCTCTGCTTTGTTTGAACTAGATTTCACTCTTTTTTTTTTTTTTTTTTTATCAGGTTGCATCAGCTGTTTCGTTACTAAGTTTGTGAGTAAAGCCCTTCTCTGATTTACTGAACTGGGTTCAGTTGCGGCATTCATTTTTTATTTTATTTATTTATTACACTATAAATTTTGTTTATCCCGTTGAGGGGGAAATTTTTCTCTGCATTTGACCCATCCCTGTACCAAGGAGCAGTGGGCTGCCCATGACAGGCGCCCGGGGAGCAGCTCGGGGGACAGTGTCTTGCTCAAGGACACTTCGACTCAGCTAACGTCCCAGCCAAGGATCGAACTGCCAACCCTCAGACAACCCTCTTAGCCCTCTTAGCCTAGTGAGCTAGTCGCCCCCCATTAAACTGTATGAATGTCCCAACTAGTAAAGACTTACTGTCCAATCGACTAATTAAACAGGACGTCTCTGGTGCATCACAGGATGCAGCATAACTCTCTAAAATAACAGTTTAAAGGAACATGTGTTCAGACATAGTGGTAAAATAACACATTTTTGTAATTAAAGGTGTATTCTATTATTTTCGTGGTGCGTAAACACAGTTATAACTAAGTCAGTGTATGTTGGACACATGGTGATGTCTTCCATGCGCAGTAAATGAATAGTCTGCATTGTACGCTTCCCCCCTGGTCACGCGTCTGCTCTCATGTTCCAGGGCCAGAAGGGGAACCCCAAAGGGAAGCTGAACGAGCGCATCGTTGTCCAGTATCACTACACGCAGTGGCCTGACATGGGAGTGCCGGAGTACACCCTCCCCGTCCTCACCTTCATCAACCGCTCATCGGCGGCTCGCTCCGCAGACATGGGCCCCGTCCTGGTGCACTGCAGGTAAGAGTGTCTCTTATGAGAGGCCGGAGTCTCAAATGTGCCGACTCGGCTCGGTTTAACGGGCGCCCTCTGTGGTTCCTGCCGTTGTGCTCAATGCCGCTTTTATGCTCTGCTCCTCAGTGCAGGCGTTGGGCGCACGGGAACCTACATTGTCATTGACAGCATGCTACAACAGATCAAGGACAAAAGCACAGTCAGCGTCCTGGATTTCCTCAAACATATCCGCACACAACGCAACTACCTAGTTCAGACTGAGGTAAGGACCCCGGAATCATCCCTTCCTTCTGCAAAGGTCATCTGTGATTAAAGAGAGTTATGCAAGCTCTTCATTTTGATACTGGAGGCTTAAGTTTTTTTTTTTTTTTTTACACATAGTTTAGTTTAGTTACTTGTTAATTTGCAGGTTCAAGTTATGAATACAAAATATAATAACTGCTGAGTCATTGTTATAGATTAGACTACATAACGGTATATAACGTAATGAAAATTAGCAGCAAAGCACGTCTACCGGCCTCAACTTTGAATTAATGCTTATAAATTAAAGCATCCAGAAGTACTTTTGCTACTTTAAGTATAAGTTTAAGACATTTTTTCCCAATTTCCTCTTTATTTCCTAATCGGTCACTTTTCATCACGGACTTTGTCCATCAATCAGAAGTCAGTCATTGAGCGTTGCTTCCGTCTGGATATGTTAACGTCACATCGCATAACCGTAGAAGCCTTGAGAGGCGAGTGAGAGACAAATTTCTGCCGGTAGATTTGTTAAGTCTGATCTAAAGTTGTTGTTATTGTGACGGTCGTTTCGGGCCACAAGAGGCTCAACTGCCCCATAAATAGGACATAGCGGCTGAGTTTTGATTTACATAACCTGCATAACTCAATATATGTTCCCAGGGTTTAGAGGGCATGGAGAAATGAAAACTCACCTAGCAGAAAACAAGAATGATTTTATTTCCATTTGGGGTAATGATGCACTTCAGTCTCTTGTGGCCAAAATTAGTATTACAGCAAGACATTTCACCCTCACCTTGATTATTTTTAACGATTTAACTGAGAAAAATTCTACTGACAAAACCTTTTTTTTTCACAAGTCATTGCCACAGGAGAAAAAAAACAATTTAGATCAGACTTAGAAAACTCATTGTTTGGGAATAAATAAAATAAAAATGACCTACAGTGAAATGCTGGATGAAATAAAATAACATTTTTAAAATGTATTGGGTTTTTTCACATAGTTATATATATATATATATATATATATATATATATATATATATTTTTTTTTTTTTTTTTTTTATTATTTTGTCACGTATGTATTTCAAAAACACTTTTCCCGTCTCAACATCCTCCTCCGTCTCCTCTCAGGAACAGTATATTTTCATCCACGATGCTCTGATGGAGACCATCATGAGTAAAGAGACAGAGGTGCCCGCCTGGCAGCTGCACAGTTATGTCAACAGCATCCTCACGCCCAACTCGACAGGCCGCACACTGCTGGAGAAGCAGTTCAGGGTGAGTAAACCTCCCGGGAGTCTCGCTGGTACGTTTCAGACAAGCTGTCACCGTCTGCAGCGGCGCCACCGCCGGCTGAAGTCGAGGCTGTCTCCGGATCAGAAGCTTGTTAGCGACGGCGCGCGGTGGCTTTCCACTTCGGGACGGGAATAGATTGAAAGCGTCTCTGATGTTGACTGTATTAAAGTCGTGTCTGTCACCCTGCTGCCTAATGCAAAGCTTGATGAACGATCAGGAGAAGGGGAGCTAATTGCTCGCACGTAGTTTTCACTTCCTGCCGATTCCTCACAATGCTCACTATCGATGTGTAAAAGGGAAAAATCCCGGCTGTTAAACGACGTCGTGTTCTTGTGATTTTTAATGCTCGGGACTTAAAGCCGACTTTGTGATCTTCTGGTCTTCGCTTTCTGTGTCTCACCAGCTGTTGACTCAGTGCAACGCACGCTTTGTGGAGTGCTTCAGTGCCCACAAAGACTGCAACAAGGAGAAGAACCGCAATTCCTCAGTGGTTCCCTGTGAGTATCTTCTCTTTTACCGCGGCGCAGTGGAGCCGGAGAACCGAGGTCATGTTGGACATTGTAAAGCCGCTGGAGTTTGCGTTCATTGGTTGTAACGACTTTACATCGGAAGCTATTGGGGCTGAAAAGAGTCACGCACCAACAATATGTTTAAATTTGAAAGCTACAATTAAAAGCATTTCTACAAATAACCTTTTCTGTGTTGACTACTTTTTCTTTCATTTTATAAATGTAAGCAAATAAGACTCCCTAATGTAGTATTTTTTTTTTTTTTTTTTACATCTTCCTGTTATTCAGTCTGTAAATTATTAAAGACAATTCTTGTTCCAGAATTAGAATCTATTTCCATAATCCTATAAGTTTATCTTTCTATGGGTTTCTCTGCTCCCTGCCAGGGAAAAGGACTTACTTGTTGCTATAGCAACAGCGAGGACTAGTAATGAATGTCTGCATTATCAGCCAGTGGGATACAATAGAGGCCTGGGTTTGTGATTTAAAGCGTTTTTTTTTTTTTTTTTTCGTTTTTTCTATCTCTCTGCCTCTTTTCAGCGGAGCGAGCAAGGGTCGGACTCACCACTCTGCCTGGAATGAAAGGAACAGATTACATTAATGCGTCCTACGTAATGGTACGTCATCCTTCCTCACTGTGTTTTTTTTGGGGGTTTTTTATTGAAGAACTTTATTCTCAGGTCTTACAAATATTGATGACAATTTCTTATAATAAAAAAAAAGCGATCAGTCAGCTTTTACAGTCATGAAGGCTCTGCGCTGTAGGAACGCTAACGGCTCACGTCTGCCACCTCAGGGTTACTTCAGGAGTAATGAGTTCATCGTTACCCAGCATCCTTTGCCCCACACCACCACAGACTTCTGGAGGATGATTTGGGACCATAACGCTCAAATTATCGTCATGTTGCCTGACAACCAGGGCCTGGTAAGTTCCCCTGAAACATAACAAATGGACTTGTAGTCTTTAATTTGATCCATTAGATCTAGAATGACTAATTAAGGGCAAAACTGTAATGCAGTTTACAAACAGACGAAAAGCATGATGACGGCTAAACCAGTGAAACAACAGACTTTGTTTGACTCGTCTTCCTCTCTTCGCAGGCTGAGGATGAATTTGTCTACTGGCCGAGTCGGGAGGAGGCCATGAACTGCATCGCCTTTACCGTCACGCTCATCAGTAAGGACAGACTGTGCCTCTCCAACGAGGAGCAGATCATCATCCACGACTTTATCCTAGAGGCCACACAGGTACCCGGAGCATCACAAGTCAGGTGTTCAGGTTTCTCAATGTCATGTTGTGTGTGTGTGTGTGTGTGTGTGTGTGTGTGTGTGTGTGTGTGTGTGTGTGTGTGTGTGTGTGTGTGTGTGAGTGAGTGACACTCCGACTGCCCTGTGTTCACAGGACGACTACGTTCTGGAGGTGAGACATTTTCAGTGCCCTAAATGGCCCAACCCCGATGCTCCTCTGAGCAGCACCTTTGAGCTCATCAGCGTCATCAAGGAGGAGGCCATGACTCGAGATGGCCCCACCATCGTGCATGATGAGTACGTTCGTGTTCATCACTAAGGTCTACTTGTGCCAGAGATCCGGTCTTAGGCTAGTCCAGGACTCTGTGGATTAATATCCTGCGACAGCGACGCTGGTATTGTTTTTTTTTCGCCTTGTTGAGTCTAGGTGTTGGCTAGATTTTTGTAATTTGCAATAGTTTCAAAACTTTTGCCAGCGTGTATTTGAGATCAAAATGAAGGGTAAGGGTGCTGGAGGTAGGGGGATAGAAAGTGGGGAAGGGGCCATTGGCCCTGGTCCAATTTGGCGTGTTAACAGAATCCCTGGACCTTTAATTACCTTTTGATTTGTCCGTGTTATACTGTAGCGTTTGCGCTAGTGGGATGGAAAACAAGCCAGTAAGTGTGGAGCGCTCTCCCTTTGCATGAGGGTTTTGAGAGTCCTCCGGTGTATTGCCAGCACTGAGAATCCACAGGCATCCACCGAGATAAACAAAAGCACCGATCTGACGAAACCAGGCAACCGTAATAATTCCCACAACTGTTTCCCGGGCTGATGTCTTTCCCGCGGACCTCTGCGCCTTCAGCGCCTCAGCTGCTGTTAGCGAAAAAACATCAGCTAATGGGATGCTCTCCGACGCTGAAGGCGCCGCTAATCAATCACACTTCATCCCTCATTTACCTAGAGCTGCATCTGAAGTTAGCCGCAGACTAAATAACAGGCCGCTCTGTCTGCCCACCTACTTACACCAGATGCTAATGTGATGGGAAGCTAATTGCTAACAATCTGCGCGGAAGTATCTGCTTACTTCAGACGTTTTATCCTTTTCATACGCCGCGGTGGTGCATCTTATCGACAGGCGCTTGTTTGTTACAGAGGATGTCATTACTTCGTCACTGATGATGGGATCCAAACACTCAAACCACACACAGGGAAACCAGAGTTGAACGAAGGATTTAGTAGGTGTGACGTAACATGGTTTAAGAACACCTGTTGACACGGAGCTGATTGTGAATATTCCCACCCAGGTATGGAGCTGTGTCGGCAGGCATGCTCTGCGCTCTCACCACACTGTCCCAGCAGCTGGAGAACGAAGGGGTTGTCGACATCTATCAGGTGGCTAAGATGATCAATCTCATGAGGCCGGGAGTCTTCACCGATATTGTAAGTCCATCAGGTGATCAATTGTGGTTTTTTTTTTTTTTTCAAAGCTTGCTCTGCTGCCCCCAAGTGGCCAACAAATGGAATTAATGCCGCTTTAAGCAACATTTAAGGCCGCGTTGGTCAATTTTCTCGTCACCCAGCAGGCGGAAAGACACCAGCGCAGCGACCACCAGCACTAGCTTCTGATTTTATTGCTGCCATGTTAGCAAACAAGCCCAATTTCCATCCAGTAGACACGGAGCATTCATTTGAGGTCACGTTTTTCTCCACCTGTTAAAAGTCCAATATTCAGGATCATCAAGATTTGACTAAAACGTGTGAGGCTTTAGCTGTGAAATGCTCTGCCATGTTCACTTTCCCTTCTTCCGTTCAGTGCCCGGTAGGTAGCAGTAGAGGTCAGTGAGTTTGGGTCGCACCGAGCCATAAAGTAATGTGGATGTAAAACCAAAACGGTGAGCTAAAAGAGACCCAAAAGGTCCCGAGAGGTGCAGAGATGGGTTCATCAGCACCAGTGGCGCCTTTCACATCAGTCATTTTAGTCGATGTTTGCATCAAGAAATGTCACAATCTGCAACAGGATGTGCTCTGCAATGTTAACCCGTCGTGCGTTTTGTGTTCTTGTGTTCTTGTGCGCAGGAACAGTACCAGTACCTTTACAAAGCCATGCTCAGCCTGGTCAGTAACAGAGAGTTCTGCCTGAGCCCCCTGCACATGGACACTAATGGGGTGGTGGTGTTCGCGGACGAGTCGGACCCCGCGGAGAGCATGGAGTCGCTCGTCTGAGGAAGTTCTCACAGGCACTTAATTTGTAAAAAAAAAAACCCCCGAGAACTTTTCTGAGGCCTTTTTTTGCCAGACTATTGATTAAATGAATAACCTTATTACTTTTTATACTGATACAAGTTTTTGATATTTATGTTTTTGTCCTTTTTATTTCTCGTTTTTAAATGTTATCCTGCTGAGCGTTTGCACCTGTTTTAAGTTGACGTGAGGAAGAAGAAAAAAAAAAAAAAAAAAAAAAAAAGCAGCTCTGTCCAGTTTGCACTATACTATCAGTGTTACTGCCTGTATCCAGTGAGTGAAGACGTTTCACAGTTAAACCTTGGCATCGCGACGCAACCCGACATCTTTGGACCGCATTGAGACAAAACCCTGAAGCATGAAGACCAGGATAAGTTAAAGCGATCCACTAACAGCAACTCTCCTCACAACGAAAAGCATCACATCACAACGTAGCCCAGCACGCATTTTGTCACTTTTGTCACCTCAATAAAACAAACTGTTTTGAGGCTCCGCTCCACTTGGTTGAAGCTCTTTATCACACGCTGAGAGACTTTTACCTGCTTAATATTCATATATTGTCCAAATATTTCACTGCTGTCTTGTACAATGTACTTATTTTGTTAAAGTGTGTTACAACATCTAATGTGAACATGAATTTCTTTCTACAGGGATTCATATTGTTACATTGTTTTGTAATATATATATATCTCCTGAATAGCCAACCAATGTTTGTTTGTTTTTTTCTTTTTCTTTTAGTGCTCTTGCCTTTTTTTTTGTCCAATAGCAAGGCGTAAGATTCCTGTTTTATGAGATTGTCATGATTTTTTGATTTTTTTTTTTTTTTTCCAGCTTCTTAAAACCTCAACTGTCAAAGCTCCACCGTTAACATGTGTAGTGGGTTTCCGTATTGACACAGTACAACGTCGAAAAGTGTTCACCCAAAAAACAAACTTCCGTGTTTTATAGTTTCACCAACATTAAATCGCAGTGGATGAAGTTATGATTTCTTTTTTTTTTTTTTTTTGTTGCCGATCAATAGAACATCCAGAAATCAAATTACAAAATAGAAAAACCCCCCAAGTTGATTGATATTTATGTTTTGTTAAAAACACATTGGTCGTCTTTACCATGTGGATATCTTCGTGCATCTTCACAGTTTATCACGGACTGTGAGTGAACAGCAACGATCCATGTCCTGTCACTTATTCTGGACTCAGACTAGATCATTGCTTTTTTTAAAGACATTCCTATGTAGCCGTGGCTTCATATTTGGGCTCATTGGTCACGGTCTCTCGCTTAGAGATCCGGGTGTTTTCCTCCAGGATTCCTTAACGTGTCGCTGCCTGTTGCAGAGCAGCGTCCTCACCAGGCCTCATGCGGAGGACGGGTCATGTGGGACCTCTCTACGGTCTCACTCGTCGCCCTTCCTCTCAACACACTGACATTCTGAGGCACATTTTTAGAATTGTGCCACACTCCTTCAATTTTTTTTTTTGTTTAATCGTATTAGGGATATCCAGTGCCTTGGAAACGTTCTTATGTCCTTTCCCAGTTTAGTCCTCTTCAGTAAACTCCCGCTGGTAAATTTTACTTTATAGCTGCCGGATCCAGGTTCTAGTTTACCTGAAATAATTTCACACAGCTGATCTCCATTCAACCTGTAACCGAGCGGCTGCACCACAGATGATTCAGATCTTCGTAGTGAAGGAGTGAATAAAGTCTAACTTAGTTTGCAGCTTTTTCTATTGATCAGAGTAGAAAAAGAAAAATCCTAATTACATCCACTGTGACTCAAAGTTAGAACTAAATAAAACATAAAAAAAAGATCAATAGGAGGTGAATACTTTCTAATAGGCACTGTAGTTTCTTATTGGTGGTGGTGGTGGTGGTGGTGGTGGGGGTGGGGGGGGTGGGGTGGGGGGGGGGGTGATGCTTTATTTGTAACCAAAGATGTGGTTCTAGTCTGCGACATGTAAGTGGTTTTGTCTTGAGATCTATTTAATCAACTAGAATTTAAAATGAAAACGGTTAAACTCTTGCAGTGCAGTTACTGGTGTCAGAGGTGTGAAGAGGAACTCGCCTCCAACTCTCTGAATAACCAGAGTTCATGGTTTTAGATTCAGACTGTAAAATATATTTTATTTGGGCTGATATTCTGTCTCGGCACCATTTTGTGACTTATTAATTAATTACAAAGCCCCTTTTTGAACCCTGAGCATCCCTTTCTCTTGATTGATTTATGTGTATCCTTATACTCCCGTGATGTACTCTCTGGTTTTAAAAATAATAATAATAATAATTCTGTGAACACCCACTTCTCTGACAAAGGGGAGTTTGCTAAATTCAGTGAAACCTCTCCAACATTTGGAGACAAAAGTCCAGATCGCCGATCACTTAGCTCTGCAGCAAAAGAGTTTCTCTTTTGTATGGATTCCAACGTCCTTTTCTGTTCGATATATTTCTATGCTCGTGGAGTACTGTGGTTGCACATGATTGCTTCTAAAAAAAAAAAACTAAAAAAAACCAACTATCTTCGACTTTAATGTAATCTTTGTGATCATAGAAGTTTATATTTTCATACAAAGATTTGGTTTGTATAGTGGGCCCTGTAAAAAGATTGTACTTTTTTTGGGAAATTTACTATCCAAATCCTCACAGCAAACCCCCCCACCCCCCCCCCCCCCCCCCACCCCCCCCACCCCCCACAGTCACACCGGCCCTCTGAGGTCCACGCTGGTCTTCACATCAGACACATCCTGACATTCACTCACTGGTCCAGGGATCCAGTGTGTCGGCCTCAGTGCATTTCTGCCAGGTTGGTAGTGAAGTCTATTTTGTAACTTAAATAAAAACAAAAAAAAAAAAATGAAATGGGTTTTGTCCATCATATCACATGTTTATATGATACTATCATAGCCATATATTTCTATGATGCTGTCATATACCATATTATAGTGTAATAGTGTTATTTAATAGGTAAATTGTATTGCTATTCATGAAATAAAGTTTGGGTTTGGGTGCACCGCATCCGTGTATTACATGGATCTACCGATGGAGGAGTTTTTGCTTGCATACAACATTTGAACTAAGGGGATAAAAGTACGTCATCAGCAAAGAAATGCACTTAAGTACTTGGAAGTACTTCTGAAGAGTTTGTACTGCTGGTGTGTATAATCCAGGGACTGCATTCAGACTTCAAAGGTGGTGGAGGTGGGGGTGACGATGGTTGGAACAAAAAATATCTTAGCAAGAGTGATGTTTAAACTCAACATTTCAAATATGTATCTCCTCTTTGAATATTAAAATCTCTCCAATCTCCACAATAACAGATACTATTACCGTCCTATTCCATATTTTATACAGATTCATACTGGAATGACATTTCGTATGGCGTTTTTATGATGTACTTTATTTTGACATTTCTGATGACGTTTATTGACATTACATAAAATACAGTGACATTTTAATACGCACTATAGTGATTATTCATGGGCGGGGGCGGCAGGCTCATGAGGCTGTTCCAGACGCCGCTCTAACCAGCAACACAAAGACATGTTTATGACACATTCATGGAATATTATACTATGAGATATTTGGATAATTTTACGGTATATTACGACATTCCATTTTTTATAACACACTATTCTATGAAATGATGACATTTTAGTATATCTTTGACATACTATACTATGATATTTTTGATTTCATGATTTACATTATTTTATAATGGCATACTATAATATTAAATATTTTATGACATTATACACTAATATTTGTATTGCATACTATACTATTAGATTAGTTTTAGTTCATGATGCTATGCTATGGCAATTTTTTTACGTTTTTGTGGCATACTATACTGTGACATTAATACACTTTTTATGCCAATGTATACTTATGTTTTTAATAATATTTCTATGGTTAACTATTTTATGAAATGTTTGTGATAATATTATTCTACAATAGTATGACATTTTCTATGACATACTATACTATTATATATATATATGTATTATATATACTATACTACTTTTTAGGAATACTATACCATGGCTTATTTATGACTTTTGTTGACATACTATACAAAGCGTTTTAAATTAATTTTTTCAACATACTATACTATGACTTTTTTTTTCAGGGGTGAATTTGACCTTTAGGTAATTGCATATCTTCGCTCCAAACAGCCAAGCTGTCTGTAAGCTAGCTAGCAGCGGACGCAGCGACCGTGTGTTTGTGTTCAGCGTCTGACTGACCTCATGATTCACCAGAAAGTCCAGTTCTTTACGTTGCTCTCCTCCATCTGCTCCTTTTAAACGTGTCCTCCATAACTAACGAGCAGTTTTCTTAAAGGACGGCAGTTTCTGCTGAGTTACAGAGACAATAAATGATTTCCCAAAAATACAACTGGATAACAATTCAAGAACACTATTCTCTACGGCTAACTAGTCTAAAGATATCATGTCTGTGTGTTCAAACTTGACAACACTGGCTGAAGGAGGAAGTAGCCTGAGAGTAAATGCTCTCAGTTCGTTTCCTCTGCTGCCAAAGCAACACTCACAAGTAGTGTTCAGTGTGTCTGTAACTGTGTCTCAGGAGGACATGCAGCTGGTAAACATGACAGCAGATGCACATGTACAGTAATTTTTATTTAGAGGCAACAGCTCTTGCATATTACAACTGTTGGCTTTCATAAGGCAAAAGCAAGAATGAATCCACCAGCTAATTCACACAGAAAACAGAAAGCGTTTAGGGAGGGTGGGAACCCACAGGCATGCAGCGATGGCTCAGAATGCAATGTACAGCATTTTATATTTATATATATATTTATAGAATATATACAAAACAACAGTGAGACCCAAACAAATGCCAGACATCTCATTCTACACGATTACAGAACAAAGACAGACCAACCTTTTTTTTTTTTTTTTAATAAAAAGAAAAATATTTTTGCTCTTTTCTCTGTAAAAGTGCAACTCAATTAAAATAGAACCCGTTTCAAGGCCTTTTAACGTTGAAATAAAAATAGAATCTCCCAAGTTATCAAAATGGACCTATGAGAATATTGCATCTCTAGAATACCAACTCGTTGAAGTTCATGAGTCCTGTTGAGCCATGTCTAATTAGTAATTGAGATAAGATCACATAGCATTGACACATGATAGAAACGCAGGTCTGGACTTACTGTCGATGTTAATAACAGTGAGTAGACAACAGTGTATCTGTAACAGCCGTACACAAATACACAGGTTTATTTTTCAGTTTGAAGCAGTTGGCGTTCACTTAAAAACAGACAAGACAAAGAAAAGGGTCCACACACACACACACACACGCACACGCACACACACACACACACACACACACACACACACACACACACACACACTCATCATCACGACAATGTACCATTAATGAATGTAGAATACGACAAAGAAGCGCCATATAGGTTTGCATTGGACAGGGACACACCTATTAATCTCACTCAACATTGTCAAACAAATGGTTCTCCATATTGCTTAGTAACACATAGAAATGAATTTAGAAATGAATGAATCAAAGATAGGTGCTATCTTTATCATGACAGCTAAACTGCCAATCATGGATATTTTTTTTAACATTTTTATTTAGATTTTCCTCAGTATAAGTACTATTTTTTTTTTATAGTTAATAGTTCCTTCATAGGCATTTTCGAGCTGACAAAGAGGTCCTAGAGTGGCTATCTGAGTTGGTACATGCATCGGTAACCAGGCTAAAGTCAAAAGTGTGAAAGGGGGTCGGGGGGGGGTTCAGGGGCGAAGGTCGGAGTGTGGGTGTACGGGCTCTAGTCGTCGTCTTCGTCCTCCTCGTCGCTGTCCTTCATGGAGATGCCCTGCATGCCTCCTTCCCTCACTGACGCGGTGGCCTCCTCGATGGTCAGCCTGTTGCGCACCGTGTCGTACATCTTGCTGTTCAGGGTGGAGTCCAGGACACCCTGCAGGCGGAAGTCCCGGTACTTTTTCTAAAGCGGGACGGAGACGCATCAGCGCGGCACGGACACAAGGCATTGTGGGCGATTCGTTAACAACACCGATGGCTGTTTTTTCGGCCTCACCTTTGTAATCCTGATGAGGATTTTTAGCTGGTAGACGTGGAGCTGCTGTTCCATGCGTTCAGTGAGCCAGGTCCCCAGCAGGTTCATGGTGGCAGTGTACCATTGCTGAAACACATAAACACAACACTCTCCAGCAAAACACACACTCACACACGTACTCAAGGCATCACGACGTAAAACTAACCTTCACGACAGACTGCAGCTAGACACATACAGCATATGAGAATAACTTCCAAGAACCCTCTAATGTGTATTCAAGGCATCACTTAAAGTAAAAACCCGCTAGCAGCTTTAATGCATGTGAGGCTGCATTTCATTTAGCCCATGTGAACAGTATGGACACCTTTTAGTAAGGTTTAATGTCAAGTCTCTGTCTGACTTCACAAAACAGACGATCCTGCATTTTATAAGAATCTGCAATTAATCTGCAATTAATGCAAGTTATCAGGCTGCATTCATGTAGGAATGAAGTCATGTTCAAAAAAATAAACAAATCGGTGAGAATTGCAAACTACAGTTAAGTGTGCTTGTTTCAACTGTTTCTTTTTTTTATCCCGCAACTCAATTTTAAGAAATAAATAACTATGATTTCCCCTCTGCCTTAATCTAGCGCCCCTGAAAACGTGGTGGCGAAAAATACATATTTAAATATAAATGACTAAATAAGCTCAGATCAAAAGTTTGGAAAATAATTGTCCTTATGTGTTTTTATGAAGACATAAGACAGAAAATGGTAGCTAAGTTGCCTCATCAGGACCGTGTTGGTGTTCTCACAGATAGAAAAGTTTGGCGGAAAACTGCGCGTCAAAAGTAAGAGATTGTTATTTTAGGAAAATGCGCTGATTCACTTTCTTTGCCGAGGTTTGAATAAATGAAGAGATGAATCCCGCTCTCGTGCCTGTAAGCTCAGTCCAAAGCTTACAGGCTTACAGGCACGCAAAGGAAGAAACGCCATGAAGCTATTGCTCCGCCCCCGACCTCTATGGTGTTGAATTATCTTTTTTTTACTCCTCGGTTTTTGTACAAATTACAGAAACACGTTATACAACGTTTTATTAGTGAACTTTAGAGGCGCTGTTACCATCAGACAGTCAGTCAGCTGTTTCCCCCAGTTATCCAGCCTGTAAAGCTCAGCTAGCTGTCACCTTCACACATAGTGACCACACACCTATCTCTACTATTCACTGAGATATTTAAGAATCAAACATGAGCGTTTAAGTAATGTCAACACACACACACACACACACACACACACACACACACACACACACCATGAGTGTGACATCCACACAAACTGAAAATATATACGATTCTGTTTTACTCTGAGCGCTGAGATTCTGCTGCTGCTCGAAGAAAATGAGAAAACCCGAAGGGAAGCCATGAAGCATTGACAGAGTGTTCTGACTCGAACTGTTATTACCCTTTAAAATTTTAAATAGAAATGTTGTCAATATTTTGTAAACACTGCATGGCCCGTGAATTATTAAAGGCGATTGCTTTTATTTATAATTTATTCAAGCGGAAACGCCGAGCTGCATTTAAACACCCCTACTCTGAAGATAGAAAACTGCTGCAGTATGGGGAATTGAAATTATAGTTTTGACACGAGTTCATTAGCAAAAGAAAGATAGAATGAGAGTGAGTAAATGGTTAGCAGGCAGGGAGCGGCGGTGCTATTTTCTTGTACCTTGTCTCTACATTACCGTGGGTGGCAGTTTCCCCAGACTGTTTAAAGTTTGAAGTTACAAGAGAACAGCACCCCATGTTTAATAGAAACAGTTGTCACGCCTCCAAATTTCAAGATAACGAAGTCAACTTTAAACATGTGAGTCGGCAGGAACACGCAGAGAAAAAAAAAAAAAAAGGGTTTCTTCGGCCCCAATTAGAAGTGGGAGGGTTTTTTTTTTTTTTTTTTTTTGTTCGTTCGGCTCGTCGAAGGTTTTAGTTTAGAGTCGAGGTTTCTTTAGATGAAGTTTAGGTGAATGGTTGAAAGGCTTGAACTTGAGGCCAGATATGCAGATGCCTGTCCACTTCACAGTCGAGTTGAGCGTGCAGTGCATGCAGACCTCGCAGGTGGGTGGGTGGCAGAGAACGTGCTAAGGAAGACTGCTCTATGTGCAAATGAGGCAGAACTCTGAGGAGGAGGGTCATGCTAGAAGATGTACACAGGAAGATTATTTGACTCTTAAAATCATGCCAACCAACATAATGTGATAAAACAACGCAACGCAACACTAGAGATAAGTGCCACTTTTTTTTTTTTTTTTTTTGAAATAGAGGAGGCAGCAGGAATGGTGTTAATCAGAAAAGAGGAGATAAAAAGGATTGAAATTAATTAGTGAAAGAAAGAGAGATAAAGTAGAGCCTATGCAACACCAAGGAACGGATTTTCACATGCATGCAAATGGTTGGATGGGAATGCTTTCAAAATGAAAGAGAAAAAACATAGACGTCCTTGAACTGAAGTATAGCTTGAAATGCTAAAACTGAAACATTCACAGCTTGAGAAATCTCTTAGAATTTAAGAATGACAGTAGTGAGCAGGATTTTCGGTGCACTTTGGGGCCACACAGAGGACACGGGGGGGGGGGGGGGGGGGGGGACTCCACACAAGAAAAAAGTGACACACAGACGGAGACAGGGGAGCTAGTGTGGACCTCAAAGACGAAAGCAGTACCCACTTCACAACAGCGTCACTCCTCACTCCAAAACAAAACAGAACAAATACAAAAGGTATATTTATCTGGCACAAGACTCCTGCTTCTACTGCCAAAAAACACGAAAAAAAATACATAACCAAAGGGAGACTTCTGAGTATCTCTCAGACATGAAAACGTCACGTCACGGCCTCACAGAACTGAGGGTCTGTCAAACACGTAAAGCCGCCACACACCTGTAGAGACACAGGTCTGCGCAAATAGTTTCTGAATGACATGAAACACACACATCACAGCATTATGTGTCGTTTGAATCACACATGGAGGAGACATTACTGTCAATGTATCCTGTTAGGATTATGTATTTGAAAGACAGTGCTCTCTCTTCACCCTCTAACACACTGGTTCCCAACCTTTTAACGGCCATCTCACGCTTTCTCATGAAACCCCCCCCCCCCCCCCCCCCCCGTAACACAGGACGTGTATTCCTGTTAGCTGTGAGCTGTTGCACCAGGAGGAGCGGTACATTCTCCCAGAGCTCCAACGAGGTAATATTAGGTCTTTTTTTGCTTGAAAAAATGTGTTTTTGTCAATCAGCAAATCAATTAATCAGCTCTGAAGATAGACCCTTTAGAAAAAAGTAACGATGGAGGAACTGGAGGAAATGTTTTTGTCGTGGAGGAGGAGGATTTTTGTTTATGTTGTTATTAATTATGACCCTTTGCTATTTATCAGTGTCATACAGTCATCCTTGCTCATCCTCAATGAGCGATACATGATTGTTGTGTTAATAATGAGGACAAATACGTGTTGTATTATATAATATGTTACTTCAAACATGATAACATAGATTACTTCCTTGTCTCTTGACTTCTGTCACTACTCCCGTCTGATCGGAATGACTAACGAGGTGAAACATCACGTTCTGCTGCTATGTTTTCATTACGGTTATGCTCACGCAAGCTCAGGTGCTGCAAACATACGAACGCGCTAGCTGGAGCGGACAGTGTTGACTTTATACTCAAACTGGTGCAACGGGCTCCACAAGAGAAAAGCTCAAATTTCAGAAAAAGTCAGGGAAAAACTGACATTATTTTGTGCAGCAGAAATGTTTTCCTATCCTGTAAATGATCTCATGACCCTTCAGATTCATCTTACGGCCACACAGTGGGGCCTTGACCCCCCACCCCCCCCAAGGCTGGGAACCAGTGCTCTAACAGACCAAGGGTATACGACATGTCAGCCTCAGAGTTTGACATCATCATGGCAGCCTGGCCCATCCAGCAGTGCATCCTTCACCCAGCATTTTCAGTTGACAGAGAACTCTGCATGGGTGCTCCACTGTGGACTGAGGCCAAGAGGGCTGAGTGTCATGTACTTAGGGGGCTGACATGCTTTAAGTGGAAAGTATCTGAAAGCAATAGTGAGCTAAAGTCGGTGTGTTGGTATGTGATCACTATCGGGATAGTTCTGTCCTTTCCAGAGAGCACTGCTTTAGATAATCCTTTTTTGAGGATGCTTTTATGGACTCTTTGTAAATAAAAGTTTTTTGTTTTTTTTAATACACAAAAGCCCAAAAGCACTGTGTCAATGCACACCAGAATGCAGAGGGCAGCAGCTAAGGTTAAGAGGGACAGAAAGTAAGAAAGAAAGAGAAAAGTCGAGAGGGGTAGAAGATCAGAAAAGCCTCTTCTGACAGGCTGAAATACATTTCCTGCTCTCAAAATGGGACTTATCCCTCTCTGCCCTGTTGTTTTGCCACATTTTGGAAGGCCCCTCCCTTGTTGTGAGGAGGAGACGGCATCTTACTTACATCAAATAACCTTTCTATATACACCTCCTCATTGACCTTATCACGGAGCATATCCTGAGAGTGGCGCACAAAGGTCACGTAGCCGTCGGCCACGTCCATCCCAGGCTTCTGTAAAACAGAAGCAGAACAGGGTTCGGGCCTCAGGAGAGGGAAAGGCAAACACTGGCAAATGACTGTGATTAAAAAAAAAAAAAAAGAAAGAAAAGAAAAGAAACGGTAGCTCATTGAACTGTATCAAGTGAACACACAGTAGCTCATGAGCACACAGGGAGGTAGGCTGTGATGGCACTTACAGGTACATCCACATATTTAGAGGCAGCTTTCACCTGGAATCAGAACAGCATGGTCAAACACAGGCTGAGAGTTTGTTAAAGAACATTTTAATTCCTATTCATACAATTTGGGCTGTGTTTTTTTTTTTTTTTTTTTACAATTTTCAATACTGGTGCAGATAGAATACATGAGTTTTAAGCAGTGCTTTAACAATAGCTTACTTTTGAAAGATGTATACATCTTTTAATACAAAGACAGGAACTGTCTGATCAAAGTACAGAACGGTACAAAATCTCTGTTTTAGGAACTGCAATACTCGCTTTTTGTCAATATCCCGAAAAAGTATTGATGTTTAATAACCAGCCCTGAATATAAGTGAATCAGCCCATTAAGGTCAACAAGGGACTGAATAAAGAGAAGCTTCATCTCACCGTGAAGGAGAGGAACGAAGAGAAGAGGGTGCCTTCATCATATCTGGAAATCTTTGCCAACACGCCCTCCAGAATGGCAACAAACTGAGGAATATATGAGAAATAACATTCAAAAATGTATGTAACAAGGCATACATCCATGCTAATAGCAGTGCTATAATAGTTTGGATGTTATTTGTGCTCACAATGACGGCGCTGATGTTAAGCAGGTATAATGTTTCTACCATGTTCACCTCTTTAGTTTAGCATTTGATCATTAGCAATAAACACAAATATCAGGAGTCTAGTGGTTTAGTCATAAACCAAAGTATTGGGGAAATTGGAGATTTGACCATGTGATGGCGCTAGATGAAAGGTGGGGATCACCAAAGTGATAATGTGTGTAGCAAATATCATAGAACTTTAAATGAAAAGTAAAAGGGTTCATCATCTGGAAACCTTGAATGTCTTTCCACAATTTAGTGACGATAGATATTGAGATATTTGACAGAATGAGTATAAACGTAGATCTGATGTTGGCACAAGATCAAAATTCTCTGGGTCACCAACGGCATTCGGATTCCTCTGGGGATCATGACAAAATGTCATGGCAATCCATCAAAGAGTTGAGATCTCTCAGTCTGAACCAAAATAACAGACCGACCCTCAGACAGACTTTGCCATCTCTAAAAATCCTCACTTTTACTAACAAATAATATGATAAATAGATGATGTATTTTCAAAGTCGATATACAGCCGCACCTTTGCTACCAGAAACTGGATCATGTCTTTCACACTTTCCTCAATCAGCTCGTCTATTTGGGTGTGATACTGTTTCTGCAAGGAACATTTTAACAAAACATCAGTGTGACAGATACCAGTTATACAAACTATATTACTATATATTTATTAACATGCAGTCTGTGTCATGCGTGGAGTTGTTTACCTCTTGGCCCATCTCCATCGCGCACAATTTAGCCGATTGGTCCTTGGCGTCCACCATCACGTTGAACATGGTGCATAATGTTGGAGAAATGCGGAAATCTGTGGACTTGCTGCTTTTTGTCAGCTTGGACTCAAATGCCATCTTAGTGCTGCAATGCAAGTGAAATATTTATACCCACTATAATATAAAATATTCAGCACTCAGTGTTTCTGCGTGTCAATCCCTCTATTTCTCATGCAGGGGACACACAAACGCACCGCTTGACGCAGTTCTCGATCATGTTGCTTGACATGAGCTGGATGCGACTCTCGAGGTGCTTGGCGAACTCCTCCTCGGGCCAATGTAGGTCCCTGATGAAGGTCTGGAGGGCGTCCAGCTTCCAGAAGAGGTCCTCCGACGTTCCGGAGCCATTGCTGCCATCGACCCAAACACACAGACACACGGGTCAGAGGGCAACGCTCACCCTGCTGGGAATGAGGGGGTGGTGGGGGTGGGGGTGGGGTGGGGGTGGGGCGGGGGGGTGCTGTGGCAGGTGCAGAGGAGGATGCGGTTCCTCCGCACCTTAACAGTATCAAACTATTCTCCGACCATATACTGACTGGTTTTTGTCGAAATGTCTGCTCTTGGTACGGGTGTTTGTGGACAGTCAGTGTATGGGTGAAAAGGAGTGGGCAGGGGGTTGACTGTAACAACTTAATAACCATGCTGTAGAGTGCGATTATTGACTGGGATGTGAAGTGGCCACATGCAGGTAAAGTCACTGCAGATATAGCTGCTGATCACACTGTGTCAAGACAAAGAAGATGGGAATGGAAAAGTGAGGGAGGGCATGGAAAAAAATGGCATTTATAAGCCAAGTTCTTTTCCCACAAAAAAAAAAAAAAAAAAAGAAAAATTCCCCAAATTGATTCTTCTTTATCACAGGCCCTCTCTCAACATCCATGTCCCCAGGCTGGTGGGGTCCCCTGGAAGAATTACTAAACAAACCATGCAGACCTTTTAGGTGCATCCTGAGTAGAGCTCATTGGGAAAGAGCTGCAGGAAAGAATGTGGAGCAGGGAGCGGAGGTGATGAAGCGGAGAGGTGGAGCTGGCTGAACACCAGTCGACTAGTCTCTCCGCATCGTCGCCTCCGACCCAACCCATCGTCTCTCCTCCCAATCAGACTACTAGCAGGTGGTCAAGGTCAGGGATGAGTCTACGGCCACTTACAATCTACGGTGCGCTAAGAATCACTAAAGCAGATGTCTGTGGACAACTCTGGGGAGATACATGTTTTTTCTTGCAAATGATATATATATATATATATATAAATATATATATATATGTTATTTTTTTTTTGTGTTTGTTTTGGCCTGTATCTCCACACCTCAGCTCAACAGCATGCATGTTGAGACAAATGAGAGAGTGTTTCTCATTTTAGAAAGCAGAACCCCATCTACTCTAACACCTCTCAGAGTGCCCTTGGCATGAACATGGACATAATCATGGAGTGTTCACATGAGAGAAAACTGTACGGGAATTGATTGATTGATCTCCAGTAAGAGTCATACAGGAAGAAAATGTGGCTTTACTCGAAGAAAATGTTGTGTTTTTGAACGATCTTTGGCTCAGGGCATCTTCATACCAAGGCAGCCTCTGCTTGCTTAATATTTCTAAAGCAAACTAGTTGAATACACACTCGGAGTCATATATAGCAGCCATCCATGACGGGGTAGAAAAGCTAGGCATTTGTGGAAGGTTAACTGATAGTCCTGCTACTGGCACTGGCAGATTTGGTACTTTGGGAATTTGGAGGTTCACATTTGGTAGATTCACATTGGGCAGATTACTTGTTAAACTCCTGCAGAAAAGACAGACAAAAAGAAAAAAAGAATCCATAACAGTGGTGCGGGAGCTGCAAAAAGCCATGTAACACTCATCATAAAGGTAACGTAAAATCTGAAATTAGGTAAAGACATACATACATACATACATACATAAACGAGACCGACAGTAATTGTCAAAGACGTACATTATACAAAGACCTTCAGCGGTAAAGAGGTCTCGGGATGCACACAGATACTGTATTAAATGCAGCGAGAAGAAGAAGCAACTTAATAATGAAAAGAATAAACACAAATAAAGACCAAGAATCCCATAATTCATCTTCAATATAACATTTACAATACAAAGTGCAAAAGCAAAAAGTGTGAACGCCACAACTAATAAATTATAACTGCAACATAACAGACTGGAGGCCTTTTGTTTCTGGCAACATGTCAAAGCGCACATTATGAAGGTTAGTTCACAAAACAAAACAACAGAGATATTAGGTGTTGCCCTGACCTTAATGTGTCGGAGAGAAATTGGTGAGACGTGTACATTAGTCAAAGACTATTTTCAGAATAAATAACCTATTTCTTTCAGAGGGGAAAATAGGTTATCAGCCCACTCATGGCTCATGCTTCAAAAGTGAACCTACAGGAAGCCTGGGTGAACGGTACAGCTGCTCTCCCAGATTAGTCAGCCTCCACACAGTCGGGCTCACGTCTGAATATGAAAGCCTTGCATCTCCAACCATCCTACAGCCTAGATAGAAAGACGGCGGCTCCTTACTTTACAGGCTCCCAGGACTCTCGCTCAAAGCCCTTGTGAATTGACTGTGCTATGGAGGACTCCATCAGATCCACATATCTAACCACCAGAGGAGCGTACAGATCCTGGAGGTGTTTGTGGAACTTCCCGTTGCACAGATGATCTGTGTAAAAAAAAAAAAGTGACAGAAGAACATTCGTCTCTTTGTCTAAACATATAAAAAATAGCCGAAGTGTCTGAATGAATGTGGGGGGGAGCTCACAGTCTGTCCGGAGGAAGTCGTTGAGAAGCTGGAAGAGGGGGAAGCTGTCCCAGCTCTCAGGGGACTGGATCTCCAGAGCGGCGTCCATGTCGATGGCATAGAGGGCCAGGAAGTTCTCTGCATGCTCCACCATGAGGTCTGTCCACCATGCAAACGCCTACAGACACAGCAGGAAGGAGGAACAACAGGTGAACAAAGGGCTCCAGTTAAGAGGTGCTTCTTTTTTTTGACGCAATAAAGAAAGACGAGGAAGGAGGGAATGATACACACAACTGGAGCTCATTGGTTCTTAAAAAGCAAGTACCTCTAGAGTTCCGTATGCTCTATGTTAATCTATGTCAAAGGGTAATATGCTCATTTGTATTCTTGCCGAGAGTTAGATGAGAAGATTGACCTCTCTCATGTCTGTCCCATTATATATGAAGCTATAACCAGTTAGCAGGACACGGGGACAAACACCTCTGTCCACAGTTTAAAAAAAAACGGTGCTACCAGCACCTCTGAAGCTCTTAAAACATCACATCTGGTTTGTTTAATCCATTAAAAACAAAGTTGTTTTTTTTTTGTGTAAATAACACGTGGTGGTTTTTTACGACGGGTTGTGTGCTCAGTGACTTCCTGGAGTCGCCAGAGCGTCCGGCAGTCTAACACATAATGGTGCATAAAATAAAACTAAATATCACTTCATTAGTGAGCTGGTAGGTGGACAGAGGCCGGCTACTGGTTTCCTGTTGCTCCCCGGCTTCATGCTAACCAACCAGCTGCTGCCTATGGCTTCATACAGAACTAATAGTTCTAAAATTGGTATCTATCTTCTCATCTCACTCTTAGCAAGAAAGCTGTAAGCTGAGTGTGCATTACCCAAAAAGTCAACATATTCTTTTAAATGTGCATTATATGACTTCATGATGATGAATACTCGTTTGTGTATTGTGTGTGTGTGTGTGTGTGTGTGTGTGTGTGTGTGTGTGTGTGTGTGTGTGTGTGTGTGTGTGTGTGTGTCCAATTGCACACTCTGAGATTCTTATCGATTAGGATTTAAAGGTGGGAATAATCTTAAGTAAGGACGTTTATACTAATCATAATAATCACACAGTTAGGGTTGCATGTCCGTGCCTTGTTATGTTCATGACAGCGTCTATAGATATTAGGGAAAGGTGCTTTTTTTTTTTTTCTTCTCCTCATGCAAATGTGGAGCTCCATGCATGCCTTTCTCTCAAGCTAAGAGATGAGGGGTTCCACCATTCACATCACTGACAAACCCACAGGCCCCCCTAGATGTGAATGTGACTCATGCACATCTTCCAGTAAGGCACACCAAAGACCGCAGCACACAGCGCCTCCTGAGCCGGAGTGCATCCGTTCCAATTAGTTAAGTACGTCTGACATTCAGCTGCATGTTTTCTAGCACAGTCAGGATGCTCACCCTTTCGACGGCAGGAGGACCGTAAGTTGCTTTGCTGGCAGTCTTGGCTTATTTTGCTTATCGTTCAGACTAACACGTTGCCAAGTTCACTAAATGAAGCTTGATCTTTCCAAATTTATGCTGCATGCTTTATTTTATTTTTTTTTACTATTTTTTTTCTGTTATTTTCCCATTTGGCTTCAGCATCACATTTGCAGTCAAAAACCTGACTTACCTGCCTACTTACCTGCCCACTCCCCCAAAAAAAATGTAAAAAATGCTTGACAGTTCTAGTACTAGAGAAACAGGCAGCAAACAAAGCTCTACTCCATCACATTCAAGGAGAGATACTCTTATTGCGGACAAAAGGGGGGGGGGGGGGGGATTAAATGGGAGGACTGTAAAAGTTTCCGAAAGATGAGGGAGGGGAAAATGCTCAAAGGTCACCAGGCGGAGTGGCGTCCAACCTTTGATAGAGGTTGAGGGACCCTGAAAGCTTTAGGGCAGACCGCGTCAAGGGAACAATCCTGAGGGAGTGTATTGATGCTAAGGGGGGGGGGGGGGGGGGGGGGGTAAGGAGACGTGGCATCATCTACCGGACATGCACAAAGCATTATGGGAATTTCTCATTCAACTTTACTACATACCTCTTTTCCCTGCTTGGACAGTCACCAATCATATGACAGTGAGAACAGAGGAAGATGTACAGAACAATAAAGTATTTTTGAGGCATTTCTCTTGAAAGGATTTTGAACTATAGAAAATAGACAGCAGAGAGGGATGGAGGAGAAGCTGGGGGGGGGGGGGGGGGGGGGGGGGGGGGGGGGGAGTAATGCTTGAACAAGGGCGGACTGTGAAATTAATCGTTGGATGGAGGGGAAACAAATGTTCATGGTGGATCAAACTTCAAAAAGTTCACATGGAGCATACTTTGGGGGAATTTACTGGTTTAGCATGCTTGGAGAGAAAGGAAACCTCTTTATGGACCGATGAACATGCTTTATGATCACAATTATGTTGTGCAAGCTACAGTGCCTTTTAATTTAAAAAAAAAAAAAAAAAAAAAAAAACATGTTTTCTCTCACTTCTATGCCTATAAACCCCACCCATTGCTACAGTATCTATGACATCATTCTCTGTGTAAGAGAGGTGCCTCTTGCCATAATGGCGCACATGCCATACAGGGGGGGTCGTGATGGGGACTGAAGAGGAAAAAGAAATTAAAATACTGTACCGATTGATCTCCAGAACTTGTGACTGCCGCCTGTCAAGCATATTCAGAGAGATACAATAAATCTGCTTTATCTGGATGTTCTATGACCACATCGGATCACCTTCAGATCTACACAGCTACACAATGCTCATCATGCTTTCCTACCAGCTTAATGTTTATAGAAGCAAACAGAATTCAATGAGTAAACTATTGTCATTGGTGGCAATGCTTCTACTGTACGTCTACTGTACCGTTTTTGCTCCATTACATGTATCTGTCTGCTTTAGTTACTAGTTACTGTTCAGAGTAAAATTCAACAAAAATAAAACAAATGATGAAGCTGTAAAATATGATGCATTGTTATGGATTAAACTAGTACTTTGCAGTATTTTTACTTGTAACCCATTACAAAAAAAAGAAGAAAAAAAAGAAAAAAAGAACATGGTTTAGATGTGATTGAACTTCCCCCATTATTTCACAAAAAAAATCAAAATAAGTAAAAAAAATCAAAATAAAGAAAAGAATAAAAGTTTGTATTTTCTTCTTTACTACCTCATAACTCATCTAATGTTACCATCTCTTCCATTGATGCATCAATAATAATCTAATTATGTAATCTTGATACATCCCTCATTTTCTATAAACTAAGAAGTTTCACTTTTGATACTTCAAGTATGTTTACTTAATATTTCTGTACTTCAACTTAATGAATGCAGGACTTCTAGCGGTGAGGTATTTCACTACAATATTAAATAGATCATTTTACTTTAAGATTTTCTTTAAGCACTTCTTTCACCGCTGGCTATTGTGTCATCTAATTGTGGCAAAAGGACTTTTTTATGAATAAATATGAAGAGAACGCAGAGGTTGTGAGTAATGCGTATCGTCCCGTGTTTCTGTTTACCTTCCCGCCTTCTGTTTACACTGGACTACTTATAAAATATAGTATATGCTTACGTAACATTGAAACACCGAGTTATGATCTGCAATCAGAGGAAAGAATTGCACACATGATATCATTTTACGCCTAATTTACAGTCTCTGCTCAAACACGGCGCTTTGATTCCACGTAGCCGTGGTCTGTTGAACACCAATTAGAGCTCTCCTAAATTAAATTCATCTTTGAAAGGTTTTTTCTTTTTCTTAGTTACCCATAGATGAAAGCAGCTTTATTTATAGAGGGCTGATAATAAGACTAACTCCCCTGCTGAGGGGCGGAGTGAGATAAGAGTGAGAGTATAGAGGGAAAGTGTTTTCGAGGAGGAGAGGGTTCTCACTCACCTCCGCATGGTGTTCCTGGTTCTGCTGGAGGACCTCTATGACTAACTCCGCCAGGCGAATTGTTTCCTCCAGCTTTTTGGCAGGCGTGACTAAGCGGCCTACGTTCTCTGAGACAAAAGGATGAGGATGAGGGATGAGTGGTTAGTTAAGCACAGAGAAGGATTCCAGCGGGATTTGATATGACTGCTGAGAAGATTTTTTTCTTTTCTTCCTGTTTGTATTTTTAACTGTTAATAAAAGTATAAACACAGTGCTTACACCGTGATGTGCATCTACCGTACCCTCATAATAAGTCAAAATGTGTTCTCATTGATATGCATTCTGGGCTGCATGACATAGAGCAACATAACGTATGTGTTTGAAGGATAATCAGACTTATGTTGGAAGAGAATCAGGCAATAGAGTAGTGGCGTTGGGATGAAGGTGCAATGCATGCATATGCAAGCCGTCTGCATAAGGTGCTGTCGCATGGCAAAAAAAACACTCGATGAGCACACACTGTAAAAATGATTCATTACTTCTGTTTGAAGTTTTCCTTTTAAATTCACTTTAAGAGTTTCAATTCCTATTAAAAAATGAGTCTACCACCGTATTACTGACTAGAATCGAGCTTTATACTTATTTATATTCTGTTGCTTATGTTGAATTGGTAAAAACTAAAACCAATTTTATCAATTTATGAGCAGAAATCTTTCTAAAAATAAGCAAATGTGTACAAATGTATTCAAATTACATTTATAGCCATTTGTAAGTCATTTTAAAACTGTTGAGGACAATTCCGTAGATTTGTTTTTTTAATCATTTATGCATTTCTAAATGATATTGAACTTTTAACATCTGTACAATACTATACAAAATACATTTCTAAAAGCAGGTCATAGATAATACAGACACTGCTTTGACCCAAAACACCGGCAAAACGCATCGTGTGTTTGTTTCATTAGATGCTTTAATGGTGTTATTTATTATAAATCAGCCGTTATCCTATACATGAATAAACTGCTGACCAATCATTTGAATGAATGACTTCCAGGTGTGTTTTAATGAATATGTTTTACAGTGTGATGGTGTTCGGCGCACTAAAAAAAAGGCTTTGCCGCTCTTTTTCGCTCGTCGACATTACAATTTGCCAAAGCTCCAAATCACTTGCTCGTACCTTTGCTGACCGAATGATCTGATAAGACAGTTAAACGTCATGAAATGAGATTATTCAAACAGCATGACTATGTGGAATGACATGTGTATAAGTGGAACATGGAACTGAATGTATGCAAATCAAAAGCACATATATACATAGCTCTACATACAACAGTTGTGGTCTTTACACTGCAGTTCTGACTGGGGGTCTTTTGTTGCTTTCACTATTATTTTAGTAAGGAGTAGCATTTTGTCAAATATTCCTCAGGTATTTCTACTCAAGCCAAATTAAAACGTGTATCTATTTTGGGGTCCTGGCTGTAAAATAGATTTGAAAAACGCTGATCTGACTCTTTTGTATTACTGTATTGGAAATGTGAGATATCTAAAGAGCCGAGGTAATATTTGAGACGTTGTCTTTAGGGACATTTAATTGACGCTAATGGATGGATCACATGAATTTGTGTTACAGTAACTGTATATTCCGTGGTCGTAACGCCCTGTGAAGGGCACCAGTGGGAGCAGGATTTGAAAAAAATGCTTGTACAGTATTTTGTCTGGAGCACCTTTGTGCACCGTGAACGCATTTTAATCCGAAGCTATGCCGTATGTAATATGTCTATCGTGGCACTGCTCAAACACCGATGTACAATGTGTCTAACTACTGCGGGATATTAAAGGGCCAGTTCACCGAAATTACAACTTTTCGGATGGTGACATTTATTTGTATCTCAAATTTGATAGAAATGTACGATCATGTAAGATCGTATTTGACATTAAGAAACCTGTTCACCATATATAATCCCATCATCAAAAGTATCATGTTGAAATGTTTGCTCGTATGTGTTGCAGTTGATGATGAGGATAACATTCAAATGGTGCTCATGTCCCTATTTTACCTTTATACCTTAACATGTGGGAACATATGTGACTTGTTCTTTTTGTTAGGAAGAGATTGTATTACTCTATAACTCTTTATGTAAAAAAATGTCAATTATAGATCTTTTCCAGTCACATACAACCCCAAAACCACATCACTGTTCCGTGAATACAACATGTCACTAAAGCTGAACTAAATGGAACGAAAACATCTCGAACAAACTAGTCTTGAGCCACATCTTAAATTATATAAAGTAATACAATCTCCAGGTATCTACTTTATAAAAAGATGCTTTAAACATGCCAAGACGTCTGAGAACTTGGATGAGCGTGTATATTTCAAGGGTGTTTAATATACTCTATGGAGATGTGCTACGGGTCAATTCGGTGCATGCATGCATATGTTCTGTATCTTTTGACAAACGACATGTGCGTGTACATGTGTGTGTGCACTGTGGCTTAACCACAAGCTAAACATGGGTTCACCTGGATCCTTTTGATCCTTTTGACCTTTCTCAACTTCAGGGAGAAAAAGGGAGAGAAGAGATAAAGAGGAGATGTTTAGAATTAGCACGGTTTTAGGGTTATTTTCACGATACAGGGGGGTGGGGGGGTGGGGGGTTGTTATTCATCACCATGTGACCCTTTTCAAAGAATCTGCTGGGACGATTTCAGCTCCAGGGAGTGAGGTTTCTAGGCAACAGACAAACGTCACAAACAATACAATAAAAAACAAACACTGAAATATTAGCCTGTGGAAAATTGGAAATTAAAAAAAGTGATAAGATGTTTGTTAACAAACAGACAAAGCTCAGACTGCTGTAAACAGGTAAGACACACGAACAGCTGCCGGCTTCATAGACGGGACACGCTAAGTGATTATAATACACAGACAGGCGCCGTTAAATCCACACACTCTGCTCCCTGTCTCGTCCTCCCCATACAATAGATGCTCCTCCTTCGCTATCTGTGGCGTCACGGTGAAAGAAAAGCCTACCTGTTTGGCACAGCACACCACTGACACAGACCAAATGACTGGAGGAGATAACAATGTAAGCAATGTAAAAATGCATTCAAGTCAAAGGAATCGGCATCCAACCAAAAGAAAGAAGCTTACAGACCAGACTGCTCATTCATGTCCATCACAAACAGATGGTAGTACTAAGAAAGGACCCCGACTGATTCAGCGTGGTACTGCTCAGATCTCTTAACTGGTGCGCTCCCCACTCACTCTCACAGACAAAAGGCACAGATAAAAAACAAGCATGGCAAGAGCAACAACTCTGAAGGGAGAAAAGAGGCAGAGGGGGGGGGGGGGTGGGGGGGTGGGGGGGGGGGGGGGGGGGGGGGGGGGATGAGGTGACAAGAGTGCTTAAATAAGGAGAAGGAAAGAGAGACTGGGGAGAGGATGATGAAGGTACTCACGGATGGTTAAATCCATCACTTGAGACGCCAAGCAGAAGACAGGGTGCTCATACATTTCCCTCTTTTTTCCTATAAAAAAGGATCGGGGCATGCAAGAGGCTGGGGTCAGAGGTGGGAAGGCAAGAGGTCAGAGGCTGATGGGAAGAGGGCTGTCCAGGTGAAAACGAAATTCTGTTGGCCGGGAGGCAAAGGTCAAATGTTTGGTTTATTTTTGGAAACCGGCTCCTCACGAGGACAGCGGAACGTAAATTCACATAGCATGGCAAGATATTAAGGTTTGAGTCCTTAGTATCTTTAGCACCCTGGGGGATTTCTTTCAAGGCATAAACAACATCAGAGTTTCCTATGTAAATGTGCAAAATGCATGTCAATGCATTTAATGGGTGTACTGGAAGCAAAAGACACAGCAAGAGAGAATAAGACATTGTGAAATGTCTTGTCGTTTTAGATATGTAATCCATGCCAGTAAAGAAAGGCCATGTTGTTATGTCTCAAAGCACATGCAGGTGGCTGATGCTGGTTTTGTAGGTGTTCAATCCCAGCATTCCTTTGGTTTAAAAGCCACTTATCACATTGTCAAGAGGTCAAATAAAGTGATAACTGTGGCAAAACCAACAACTGTGGGGGGAGGAAAAAAAAAGCAGAGCAGAGAGCAGGGAGAGGAGAGGAGAGGAAGATTGTGGTCTTTAGCAAGAACATAAGATAGAGGTGAAAGGAGAGCTGCTGGTATATCAAAGGAGTAAACAGGGGGGGGGGGGGGGGGGGTAGAGTCAAATCAGAGAGGTAAGAGCTACGGTAAGATAGTGGGAGAGGGGGAGTGTGCATCGACGGGGAACTGGGCGTCAGAGAGGACATTCAGTTAAGCTGAACCCAGAGTCCAGTCCTCGAATGTCAGAGGCTGGGAAACTACACAGCTTGAGTTGTCAAAGGCACAATGAGAGATCAGCACATCAACAGATTTCAGGGCTTTGGATTTGAATGCATTTTTACTCACACACCTCTACACAAAAGCCAACTTGACCTACAGAACAGCACAGAGCTAAAGCAGGCCTGAAACAAAGGAGAGAGTTATTGGACTGAGAGACAGAAAGTGACCGACAAAACTGTCACAAATAATTTGGGATGCCACAAATCATTTGGGATATGGACACAAATATACCGTATACCAAGGTGAATTCACCATGTGTAAATACAAAAAATAACAGTGACAAGTACAATCTCATACTGGCGTAAGAACGAGGACATCAGAGAATATATATATATATATATATATATATATACGTGTAGTTCATTGTTTTTGTCCTATCTTATGTCCACTGGCTGAGCATTTCAATCTGAAAACATACATGGTTAAACGACTGCATAACATACACTTACATGTATACAATTACAGAGGATTCTCCATCATTACACCATTAACCCATTTACTCCAGCAGTCGTTTTTTGCGATGTTAGGTTGTGTGTTTCTGGTTACCTTCAATTGTAGCATATTCTTTAATGCGCTCGTAGTTGAGCTGAGCGGCCTGCTCCAAACATTTGCGGATCACTCCTTTAACTTCTTCTGGTGGAACCGGGGTCACAATGTCCTTCATCAGGACCTGCGGGCCACATTAAACAGGAGTCATTGTAATCTGTTTTCATTACATCACGGTTGTTGTCTCGCGGAGTATAAAATGCTTTTTTTATATGTATATATATTTACAAACCCTCTCCAGCAAAGATAAAGTTGCCTTCAGTGCTCCCTCTGGACGACCGAAGGGGAAACAATATCTACAAAAGAAGACGTCGACAGAAATTGCAATTCAAGTTGGAAAAATACCAGGCATTATGTTTTGTGACTTTTTGTGGCTGAGTGCTATCGGGAGAGTCAAGCAGTCACCTGAAATTTACAATCTGGTTTTCCAATATCACACGCAACCTCTCCTTGATGTCCTCAAAGCGCTCCTTCTCGTCCACTTTCACTGTGCTCAGCCCGTCTGGCCTATGAGGATCACACCCACACACTTTAAACCAGCTGCAACCCCGAAGAGGTTCAAGTTATGCAACCTCTCATCCGACGGGAGCAAGAACGAAAAAACAAAACAAAAAAAAACACACTGATGGAAAGCTTTGTGCTTCCAAGGAACTGCCTGGGAATTGTGTGTGATGTATTTTTTTTTTTTGGAGTTCCCTTTGTGATACATATAGAAATAGATGACAATGTCTCACCTTTTTTGCACTTGAAAGAGCGGTATTTTGGAATCCTTTCTCTTTCTAAACTTGAATATGCGCGCTTGTTTAGAGGCAGTGCGAGGACCTGGGCTTTGGGAGGTCTTTGGGGACAATAGGGCCTCATAGCCCAGCGGGCCCCAGTAATTGCTGCCCTCTCTGACTTTAACGGACGCATGGGAGGATGAACAATATGGACAGTGAGAGACTATGGCAACAAAGGACAAAGAGAAAAGAAAACAAAGAAAAATGGTAGAAAACAAGGAAATATGTAGATATATATATATATTGATTAACAAGCAAACATGTAACACAAAAAGCTGCAAAAAGTTCACATGAAAATAAACAAACATAAATATGGCAAAATTATATAGATGGAAGACAAAACAGAAAATGCAGAGGATGCCTCTGATATTGCTGACTTCTCTGTTCTTGTCCAGTGGGAATGAGTGTATCTACCTACACTGTGTGAGCTGTCAGTTTGCCTAAAGCAACACAATCTCTATGAGCATCCTAATGTGCTTTCTAACCCTGTTCAGCAATGTATCTCGCAAAGCACAAACACGTTAGAAGAAGGGGTGAGAGCACACCTGTTCCCATGGACATGGGATGCACAAAAAGCAAAGCTGTAGTGAAGAAGAGTGGGGTCAATAATAGCCCCACTTTCTGCTCTTTCCAGCAGATCACGCAGGTAACACAGATGTCTGTGACAACCTCGAACTCCGTTCCTGGCACAGTACTCGTCCAAGACAAACACCTGGCCCGGGCTAAACCATCCCTGCGCAACACAAACACAAGACGGGGGAGATTGCATTGCTGTGTGTCAGCCAACGTAACAGAAAAAGCCATAAATGTATCGACGCGGTGACGTTTTGACGGCCACTCACCAAGCAGCAGAAGGTGTCGTTGAGCCTGTGGTCCAACGTGAGCCGCTGCACCATCTCAAAAAGCGAGGCGTGGTCAAAGCTACAGGGGTTAGCGGAGATAAACTCATCCATGCCATGTTTCTGAGCTCTGTCAGCATCTATCCAGCCAACGGCACAGGGGAAAGAACACGGTTCAGAGGAGAAGACATCAGTGAGGCACGGGCAAACAGCACGTCTTCGTCACAACACAGAAACAACAGGGATTCCTTTTTTACTACTTCTAAGGGCAAATTATAAACACGTACAGCTTACATTGTCAACTTGCATTGTGTCAGACCGCGTAAAGAGATTTAATGTATTGGCGGATGAGATTCTATCCATCTGAAGCTAAGCACAAAGGCATAGGTGCTTTATTTTGTATGTGCATGCGTGCAACTTAGTACAATATGTCACATTCCCTGATATTTTGCACGGGAAATAAACCTTTAAAGATCCCCAAAAACATCGATTTGGAAAAAAGTGCTGGTTAGATAAGATTTAGATGCATTTTTTTTTGTATTCAATAGATTCTGCCATTCGCGATTGTTGAATGTCACTCAGGTCCTGACAAATATTGGGATGTGTGCCAATAAAAAAAAATAAAAAAAAGACAGAAACATGGCAAAATAATTATTCATCTGAACACACTGTAGTGATAAGAATATAAAGTACTAATTGAAGAAAACAAAGTTATTGACTGGAAATTTGCATATTTTTCTGAAGTTATGGATCATTGGAAGTCATACTCTTTCAGATTTGTATTGTTGTTGTCTTGCTTCATAACTTTTTTGCCAGCAAGAAGACTTTCAAGACTTTTAAAAAAAACAAAACCTTGCTCTGTGAAATTCAATGAAGGAAGAACATTAGTAACATCAAATCGTGTCAGAAATGTAATGAAACTTTGATGAAGCTCAGTAAATATGGGTGATGAAAACATGATGGAATAATCTGTTTTTTTTTATTTCTCCAAACCACCGAGGACAACAGCTACTAACTATACTGACCATGATTCCCCTGTGCTCTGTAAATAATACAGCTGTCAGAGACAAAATGATGGGGACGAGGATGATTAAAAAAAAACCGATAAGAGACGTCAGAGAAGTCATGTCCTCGGCATGAGTGACAGGTGTCGTATCCATGAGACGCTGACATGAGTGGTGATGATTTGGGAGTGAGGGCGGGAAGTGGAGGCCTGATCTTGGCTGGGTAGGGCCGGGGCAACGTACAGAGCAGAAGTGACGTCTGTCAACCTCCAGGTCACTGAGAGGGAAGAGGAATGGGTGTAATACGGATGCTAAACATTCACTGAAATAATATGTTTTTTTCAAAAAGGAACCAACAGAGGGTTACACTTCAGGGAATTGTCTTTTTTTTTTTTTTTTTACTACAGTCTGAGAAGAGAACCCTGTGAGACAACAAGTAAAAATGTAGAGGATGGAGATAAGAGATTGTTCGAGGAAAAGGGACAAAACGGGGAAAGTATTAATGTAAAAGAAAGAATAGGACAGTTAACACGTGAGGGCTAGAAACACAGAGGGGCGAGAGGAAATGGCAGTATAGGTGAACCCAGTGCTGGGAGACAGTAGCAGGATGAAAGTGCGTTAAGACAACCTTTTAAAATGGGACAATAAGACAGTGGTCGGACAAGTGCTGGACCAATGTGATGACCGCAAGAGGAAGATTCACTCAGGAACCAAGTTACAAACAAGAGTGACGTTGTGGATCCGTGTAAAGATAGTGAGGTACATCCAAAGAGTGAACAGAAGGGGGGGGTCTGGGGTTGGGCTACGACGGACAGTGAGCGGGCTTTATCTCCTTCGCTTGGATTAAATGAGGAAATGGAGTTTAAGTCCAGAATACACTCAATACTACAGTAACATTATCATAACTTACAATAATGATAATGACTTCAACCATAAATAAAATTACCAAATTTCCAAAGTGATATAGGTGAGTACTTTTGCATACATATGTAAATTATCACATGCTGGAGAACATTGTGACTTTCATTGAGCTTTTAAATGTCATGCACATCTGCAGACCCATTTTCAAATTTGCGTTTTTTTTTTTTTTTTAAATCTTTTTTTGGCATTCCTTTTTTTTTTTTTTTTTTTTTTCTCTACGCATTTGCAAGTTGACAATACTTGAATATGTTGCAGTGTAATTATGATCTCTACAGAGCATACTAACAGGCATACCACTACCGGAGAACTCTAATAGGGTAGCAATACAATTTAGTGCAAGTACATGGGTAAATAGCATGAAGCCGACAAGAGGCAAAACTGTATCATTCTCTGGGAGATGGGGGGAAATGAATGAAAACTCCTGTATTTGTACAAAAGTATGGACACATGACACATGTGTGTTCTCCTATTCAGGCAAACAAAGGGCAGTCAAAAGGAATCAAAATGAGATCTCTCCTAACGCTGGTCTAGCTACTATCTACAGGCCGATCTACTGCAGGAGGGAGGAGAGGGGGAGGGGGAGGGGGAGAGGGGAGTCCGGAGTATTTTTATCTTAAGAAGGGGAGGCATTAGCTACTCCTTGTCTTTGGCATACAGAATACTCCGCATACATATTTGCCAACTCTCATTGAGGAAAGTTCAAAAGAAAAATAACTAAAAGCATTTGAGCCCTCTGAAGTAAAGCATAATCAACACTTAAGAAGTGTCAAAACAAATTTCACTCATGCCGGAAATATATTGTGAAAAATAACTGCGTCACAGACTGCCATCATTCACACTTTATCTGCACTCTTTGAATAAATCTACGTAGACGTCTGATGTTTTCCAGGTTTCACCTAACTGCAATCAGAGAATCACCGACTTGTTTTGAGCTCTAAAATGTATATTATTGATAATACATTTACACCATTTAATCGTTCTCATATGACATAGGAATTTTGAGCTTGCGTCTCTAATAGAACGGTCACATTTGTATCATCGTATTGCTTTACTCTGAGGGATCCAGTCACCAATATGAATAAAGAGAGAAGGCAATTATGCAGTAACAACTATAATTTCAACTTTAACCATTGCTGAGTCAAATAATAAGATCTTAGAATAAAATACATGCATCCTATGCTGGCACGAATGGATGCTTCTACTTTGATCCTCGAGTTGAGGTCGTCAAAAACAAAACAAAAAAAGTCATCAACTAATATCTAAGACATGAGGCGAGACGTGAAAAAAAAGGAGAAGAGGGAAAGAAGAGAGAAAGAACGTTGCATTTGTCAGATAATCGGCGGGGATTATCTGAGCTGTGCCGGCTACAGGGAAGCACTTACCCTTGAGTCCAGCTAGAAGACAGCAGGGTAAGAAGGGACAAACCAGAATAACATAAAGACTAGCAACAAGGCTGGAGGAGAGCAATCACGAGAGACCCTGACCTAGCAGCTGCATTACTCAAGAAGGGTACAGGCAAAGCATGAAGAAGAAAACACAACTCAAAAACAACAACCTATACCAACATGAGAGTTTGTGGGCGGTGGTGTGTGAGTACATGTGAGGATATGTGAACTTGACAACGGATGTTGAGGCATATTAGAGAGAGAAAGAGGGAGACAGACAGAGACAGAGACAGAGACAGAGACAGAGACAGAGACAGAGAGAGAGACAGAGAGAGGAAGAGAGAATTTACGATTCCTCATCACTCCACTGCAGTTTTTTTTCTTTTTTTTTCTTTCTGGATTCTGGAGAAGTACTTAAGGAGTCAAGAGCTACGCGTTAAGTACCGTCACTCTGCATGACAGCAGATCAGACAGAAGACTTACTTTTAAAAGGGACATTGGCAAAACACATACATCTACCGAGATGAAGTAAACCCTAAGTCAGTTTCATGTGTAACAGATGTCTTTTTTAAAAGGAAAGAGACTATGAAGGTCCTGAAAAGGGTCGAAGTACTTCAAGTGGTGACATTAGTTGTGTAAGTGTTGGTGAAATAACACATTTAAACATGCTTAAAAAGGAGCACTCCACTGATTTCAGTCTACTAGTCGTGGTTAGTACTACTGAACCTGTGAAAGGAGTATGATGTTTGCCAAAAAAATGCAGACCTCCCTTTGAACTCTCCGGTGCCAAATTGGGGAGGTTTTCGACGCTCTCTTTTAGCCTTAATCTGCTGAATGACTATTACTTATATTACATATTCTGCAATTTCCGCGATGGTTGAAATGCCGCCTGGAATGATGAGTTAACTTCCCAAGGAGCTCAGCGAATACTTTATTTACCACCTGCTTTTCGTAATGTTAATCTTGTCTGAATGGGACTTTGGAAAATAGCCCCGACGATGTCGCCTTGATGTCATCAGGGTGAACTTGGAAGGGCTTGAATACCACCAATGCATAACAGAAAGTCTGGTATACTAATTGGAGGTGTGGAGGTTTAAATATGTGGGCGGTTACAAGGCGCGGAGGGTCAAACTAAAATATGCTATCGAGTTGCATGATGGGAAATGTTGTTTTTTTGGTTTGGACTCATTCTAGGGACTAAAAATCAGGACATCTCCGCCTTTTTTTCTTTTTTTTAATGAATCTCTTATAAGTTCCCTAAAAAAAAAAATGGAAGCGCAAGACCACATTGCTGGAGTACCCCTTTAAGCCGTCTATGATATCCCCACATATCATATTCATTTGTTGTATTTTCTGTACAATCTATTATACGAAAAGAACATTTGAGTATGTGACGTGTACTTCACCACTTTCTGGTATGAAACTGTTTTCTAAAATGTTGTGCGGATCGCTCAGAACCTTCATAGGACTCTTGTTTAGGATCGGTCCACTGCAGCAGAGTCAAGAGGGCTGTGTATGTTATGGTCCCAGTGCCATTCAAGACCACCAGGGGGTGAAACATGTACGCGTGGTGTGCCACAATGTTTCAGGGAGGGGATAGGAGGTCTGTGCCACTGTGAGGAGGCTTTGAATGGCAACAGCTGGCATCAGTGGAGTCAACTAACCACAAGAACGATCACACACTGGACAAAGAAACCAATGGAGAAACAACATAGAATTTGTGTGATAGGATTCTGAGTAACTGATCCAATTCATGTCTTTATAGTTTTACTCCAATGATATGATTAACAGAGAGTGAAATACATTTTTGGGATTTCAAAAAAATAATATATTATTATTAATATCATTAGAATTGTTCTTTGTTATAACCCTGGATGCCCATTTTTTTGTATGAGTAAATAATGCCAATTAGTTTTTGTACAATTAATCTAAAAAAAATAAAAATAAAATCTTGTTCTTTAGAGTTGAAAAATAAATAATGCTTAAACTATGGAGTCAAAAGATGCACACAAAAAGTCATGTTTTTTTTTTTTTTCTGAATAGCAGGATCTATTATTGTGGATCGGTAAAAAAAAATATGCAACATTTAAGTTCAGTGGGTCAGAAAGGTCTATGTTAGTGTTGTTATCGGCACGCTAATTTCTCTAAAATAAGAAAATGACTGCCAGCAAAAAGGTCAAAACCAACTCGAGTAAATACAGATTGCGTGAAGACAAATGTTGCTGACATAATTTACAAAAAAAAAAAAATAGACATATTTTTCCCTTTCTTTAATGAGGGGGAACACAAGAGACGGTTACAACGGAAGTTGGTACAGATGCCACACTACGACAGTCTTACCTTCACTTTGCTACCTGACCTGTGGGCTGCTTAGAGGTGCAAGTACAGTGACAGATCGGTTAAAACGTCAGACATGTTGTCTGGCTTGGCCGTCATTCAGTGACACGGGAACCATCTGAGAAACTGTCTCAGAACCACGACGGCCTTCACAGCTGCCCTCTAGAGCAATGGCTGGATTCAAACAGGCCTGCCGTTAGGACCATCTCCACACCCCCTGGCATTGTCCGCCTGAATTCAATCCCAGCAGGTGTGAATGATTAAATATTATGTGTGGTGACCTATTTAGCTTTTTTTAAAATCAAAGTTTGCACACCGGATCCTTCTGCTGTGCGATAACGTCTTTTTTTTTTTTTTTTCAGGTTCCTCGTGAACAGACTGATGGAATAGCATGGAACTGCAGCTTTAGCTAAACACTGTGGTAGTGGTGACAATGAGTGAAAGTCCATCAGATGCTGGAGGGATCTGTGAGAGACCAAGGCATGTGTGTGCGTGCTTGTGTGTTAGTTCTACCACGTTTTGTGACTGCGGTGTGGAGCGCGTGGCGTGAGACATTTATGGGTTAGAGCTTTCACTGCATTGTGGATGAAAGCTGCTTTCTGCTTAAGTGACCGTGTTTATTTCAGGCTACTTACAGAACTGAGAAATGGGTGCGTCCATTTGGGCCGAGGCGCCCCCTTTGGAGTTGAGTTTCTGGACCTGAGTGGGTGGGACGGGCTTATGGGACTGGCCGGTGGCACGATACATGGCCTGGACCCACAGGATGCGGTCCTGCTCATCATCGCTGGCGAAGATCACAGTGTCGCCTTCCTTCACGGCGTTGAAGAAAGCCCTGCCACCATCCAAGCCTGAGACACCAGGATGTAAAAACAAACAAGTAGTTACTGTTTTACAGTGAGTGCTTACATGAGCGTAGTTACACCATGCACAGGTGTGCCGTCTCACCTGGCTGGGGGTCGCTATAGTCCACAGTGTAGCCGTCCAACTGGAGAAGCTCTTGAGGTTCTGACTTTTTCTCTCTGTAGCTGCACATGGCGAACGTATACTGACTCACCTACAACGCATAGGATTAGCGATCAATTCAACAAGCAAGAAAAGCAAACCTATTGAATTCTGTGCTCTCCTTGAGGAATTCAATTCAAAGTAATCGTCTGTTACTTTTACGGGGAGAATGAAGAGTCAACTCAGTTGTTTAAAAGTAATCTTTAAGGATCCAAATCCGAACTGTACGTTACACATACAAGGAATTTTGCTTGGTGATTGGTGCATAACAATAAAAACTAGAATAAAAATAGAAAATATAAAAATTTGCAATCAAATATGGTAAACAAACAAACAAATAAAAGTATATTAATAAAGTGTCAAGTGTATATTAATAGAGAAAAATATGTGTAACTGTAAGAAGTTGTCTTGGGGATGTAGTGACTGAGTCAGGGGGTCCTTGGCTTTATTGATGAGGGAGGAAGAAACTGTATTTTTATGTATATTTTGTCTTGGTCCTGATGGACCGCGGCCTCCTGCCAGAGGGAAGGGACTCAAACAGTTTGTGTGCAGCGTGAGAGGCGTCGGCTACTATCTTTCTTGCCCGCCTCGGGGGAAACAACACAACACAGTGCGTACCAATACACCGAGGCAGCCATCCGCCGCGCCATCTTTCGAATTTAGAATTCATTAAAAAAAAAAAAAAAAGACTCATGAATGGGCGAAAAAGCCTGAAACGGAAAAAGGACCTCAACACTGATGCTTTTACCGTAACTCACCTGCACAAGCACAAAGAAACGCTTCTTCCAGCGCTTCCACACATTCTTCCCAAAAGCCCACAGATACCTGTCAAGACGTTGTCCACACACAAAGAGACAAAGACCAGGTCCACGTCATGAAGACAACAACCACTGATTGGTGCAAATACCCGGCGCAGAAAAGGTTCATTATATGCAATAACAAAAATTGGATTTGCAGTAGAAATGAGAAAAGTCTAATAAAATTCTTTAGACAAAAAAAACATAATGGTTTCATGAGTGAAATATGAATAATATTGTCTTCAATATTTTAATTTTTTTTGGTATCCTTCTAATAAAGATACATCTAAACTATACACTGGCGTCCACCAGGGGGAGTAGTGCACTTCACAGTATTTTTCCATGGTACGTGACTAGAAATGAGGCCAAGGAGCTGAGAGGGCTGGAGTTCCACAAGAAAAACAAGGGAAATGAAAGACACACAGGAACGTCACTACATGGCTTACTTGGCAGCACATCTCTTACCCGCAGTGTTTCATGTTCTGTGGTTTGTCCATACGTATGGCCAGCTTGATCCTCAGATCTTGGTCTGGGCACGCCTTGGTCACAGTCATCTTGTGGAGCTCTGACTGCTTGGGGCTGTTAGGAGTTGGGTGGAGGACAACCTGCACTCAAATCAAAAAAACGAAAAGCAAAAAAGTAAGATTCCATCAGTGTGTTTGCAAATTTCCGGTGATTACGTTTGTGTTTCGTATTTCATCTTTCGAAAGTGAAAGAATAAAGTGAATCGGAGTGGAGGAACAGAACAGTGCTTCGCTCTGCCTCCCCGAAGAGGAGGCCTAATCTCTCTTTGCCGAGTTAAAGAGCTTTGAGGAAGCCTGCCTTCCTGCCAACGCTGCTGCAGCGGGAGATCAAAGAGCCTTGTCACAGCCAAGGTCACTGCCACTACAGGGACGTCTGAGGCGTTACTGCCCCAACGCAAATACCACCATCCTGAACCATTCATCACACAGTAACCTTAAACATTTACGCCTAAGGAAAGAGGAGGGGAGGGGAGGGGGGGGGGGGACTGATAAATGTTTCTGCTCCCTCTACATTTGAGTCAGAGGAGCTCGATATTTAAATAATACTCAAAGATTGGAAAATCTGATGTTTAAAAAAAAAAGGTTTTTGCCAACCTACCTCTATCTTACGAGAGAAGCACTGCGGCGTAATTCCCTCGCATGGTTTTAAACCCAAGCGCTAATGTCAAAGAAGTGTTTTGCAGAAATGCTCAAACAAAAGTAAGAAGGCATTGGAAGTGGAGCTGCGTTCTTGTATGTAGGCTACAAAAGACGATCTCACGTTTAACTTACACAATAATCAAAAGGTTGTGCTTCTTTTATAAGTCAAAGATGATGTAACTTGTTTGTTTGGTGGTCACATAAGCAGAATGGGAGTCCCGGTTACAGTATTCTCGTGGCTGTGTTGAAATCAGAAAAAAGAAAAAAAAAAGAAAGAAATAGAAACGTTACCCTGCCCAGTTCTTTGTCCTCCAATGCCAGCACCCCTGTGCTCTCTGTAAACAGTTTCACCTTGACACCAGGCAGAGGGTGTGTGGTGGTGAAGTCCCCTTGGGTGCCCCAGCTGAAAGACACAACAAAAGACACTCCAGAGGTTAGCTTCCATGACAGCGTGGTTGCACAGTGGTCCCAGACAATGACTTAATCTGCATCCAAAATGAAATCCCACTGAAACATTCAGTAAACGACGAAGGCAAATTATGAAATGAAAGAAGCACAATCTCCATTTTGACGTCCTTTATTAAGTCTTCGCTTCATCACAGCCTTGATATATCAGCCGACAGACAGATCTACAGAACGTCAAAGTCAGGACAAAACCACACACACACACACACACACACACACACACACACACACACACACACTATATTCCTCTGTCTTACTGTCACTTGTTCTAAATGTATTCCTGCTATTTATATACCAGACATTTTTAAAGCTGCACTTGGCAAGATTTTTATATAACCAAACACCCGTCTTACCAGCCAACATTATTCTGTGGGTCTGTAACAGAGAGATGCCACAGACGGGCTAAAATTAACTTCTGCTGTCAAGTGTATTGTATTTATTCAACTCCTTATCACTGACAATATATATATATATATTTGTAGAGCGTCTATTCGAAACCAAGTGATGAAATGTATTCGTCTATATTCAAATGTCATATCATACAAAAACAGATTAAAGACTAAAACACCACAGACATAAAGGTGGTAGTTTAATTTCAGATACCAGCCTTACATGATGGAACACATGCAAGCTCATATTCACACTGAGAGGCTGTGAACACCTGACCTGCATATCTTTATATAGAAACATGGGGAAACTCCACACAGACAGTAGATCGTAGTTATGAGTCAGAGTTTGAAGGTTTACAGGTTTTCAAGTCTGCTTTAACTTGATGGGGGACAAAATCCACAGTCCTTGTTCAGTGTCAGCCCGAGCTGATACCAGCTGTCAAATCAAGTTACAGTCAGTACACTTAGTGCTTCTCTGCAGAGCCGTAGTCGAGGGATATTAACACAAAAGACGAAATGTAATACTAAAAACAATGATATAAGCTTTGGTTGAACTTTGATTTGTACATATAAATAGGATTATTTATCTATTTATATAAATAGAACCCCCCCTCAAAGGATTACTTTGTGGCCTGTATGAATGATTAAAGCAATCATTACAGCTTTCAATACATACAAGCATGTGAATATTGTTTTAGATTCGATTTTTTTTTAAAACGTGAACCTACCCTTTAAGAGAAAACCACTAATAATGACTGAATCTCATCATAATAAGCTTCGCCTCCACAAGCCCAAAAGGATTACGCAGGGAAAACGCAGTTCTCTGTAAACACGTTACACAACATATATGGGCTTTTGTTACTTTGCGCTGCCATCTGGGGCTGCCGACATCATATATGAATGCCTGAATGCGAGCTCTGTAGCTCTGTATGGAGGACATGGTGTCAATTTTCAGCCTTGGAAAGCTGTTTTCCTTGTAACCATTTCTAACATCCATAATTAATTGCAACTCAATGTACAGAAAGACACTGTAGTTTTCGAACATGCGCAGTAAAGAGCCGCTGACTGACTTGGCGAGGAGGCGGTTGTGAACAGTGTTGATTTCCGATGGAAGCATTGTGCCGCCATGAAGGTGACCTTGCGGATCAATGCTTATCAATGGATGTGACTGAGCCGTGCTCGCAAGCTCTTCAAAATATGTATGAAACCGTTTGCGCTCAAGTTGGTCGGAAACGAAACAAATAAATAAATAGCAGAACTACAGAACGATAGCAGAAAATAAATGTTTAGCCGACGTTAAGAACATTAAGCCCTTAATGAATTATCCAAAGTAAAGTATAAAATCACGATTGTATGTCTGAGCAAACAGTTACTGAACACAAGCAATTACTTTATGCAAATAAGCTGCAGTAGCATGTGCATTAATACATGTATGTCTCTCACACACACACATTTCTCTCGCCTTGTTCTCCTCTAATCCCTTCTCTCGTTCATGTCCCTCCATCTCTCTCACACTCGCTTCATCAAATGGCTCTTGAATTATGGGGATCAGAGGAAGAATTTGGGCCTTAAAATAGCTCGTATTTGCATGAATGTTTCATGGACGTTTTTCTCTTGTATCTTGTGCTGTGCAATGCTAGTTAATAAGATGACAAGGGGTAGATATATTTAGCGAAAGATATACAGTATTTGCCTTTAGGACGCCACTCTCGTTATGAATTGGGTCTAGAATAACAAAGAATAAAAAATACATTTTAGGATACATGCAAACCCCTGGGACTCCAAAAGAAAGGAAGGGAATTTACAAACTACGCCGTTTCATTTCATACTTGACATGCTGTGGGATTACACAATACATTTTCACAACTTCGGTCGGCTGAGTCAGAAATCACCCAGTCAAATAGGTTTTTGGGATCAGCTGTGATTCATGAATGACTCAAGCAGCTTTAACAAAACAGAGACAGGAAAGGTTTTTGCTCTCCCATAGGTTTAGAGGGTTTGCTGTTATGACCCATCACGGTGAAAAAAAACCCAAATTGTCATTAAAGCATTATTTGCATGTATTTCATTAAGAGAAGGTGCAGGTAAAAGGTCTACTCTGGACCAAATAATGAATATATTTCAAAGAAATAAAAGAGTCAATTTAAGTTTTGTCCAAACACACAGTCCCTTTTCTTTTTAAATACAGTGTCTCACATGCATGCATGCACGACGCATCATAGGACACATGCGAGAGCACTGGAAACGTCTTCCTGCAACCAGGAACTCCCTGAGATCCAGTATGGCAATGTAGATCTGGTGCCTCCCGAAGCAATTCACAGGAGGCACCAGATCAATAAAAAGAATGGGGCACAATCTCAACAGTGCGACTTCAAAACGAACAGTGTTAAATTATTGGTCAGATAATTAAAACTATTGAAATCACATTTTCCCTTTGGATGAAATTAATAATTAAAATGAGCCTGTAAATTACGAGCCAGTAATGGAATCACTAGATGTCTGAACAGCAGAACTGATGCCAAAAACAAACAGAAATGGACATTATCAACATCAAACAATGTCAGTGATAAATTCGGGTGGATTCCTTTTGGTTTTCTTTTCCCTAGTGCAATTCAATAAAACTCTAAATTTGCATAACCTTTAATCACAAATCTTGAAACAGTTGTTGTCTTCCCTATATCGCCAATCAATAACAGACGGCTGATCCATTTGATTTTGGAAATTTGAAGTGTGATTTAAAGTGTGCGTGTGCGCATGCACCCTCGGGCCCTTACGTTGGCTTGGATGCTTCTGCTTGGTCGGTCTGGAGTTTCTCGCCTCCCTCCACCTCCATGGTGCAGTAGACGATCCTGTTCGGAGCCAGAGACTTCAGCCCCTGCACTTCCATGATCACGACCTTAGGGAGCACAGACACCTCAGTGAAGGTTGTAAACGAAGAGACTCATCTCTTGAAACAGGTCAGCAGATGTTAAAAAATACTATCCCTGCCACGATCACTATTACCACTGAGAGCCGGGGCCCTCATATTGCTAGATTTTCTACTAGAAGAGCCAATAAAATCACAGCCACGCTTCCTGTAAAGTTCAACTCTCTATCGCTGAAACTGCTTGTCGGCATAATATTACAAGTAGTCTTTAATCGCTCAGTGAATACCGTACAATAAAAACAGTGCCAGGGGTAACTAATATATCGTGACTGTAAATTTCTAGTGTGACAGAAATATGTGCTGCTGTCTGGATTAAAGCGTCCACTTTGAATGAAAGTGTCCACCGGATCCAGCGATGTCTTCATGGCGCCATATATATTTTATTTGACTGTCGCTGTTTGTCAGTCCAGCGCACTCGGTTGGCCCCTTTTACTTAAAAAACATTACATGAATACTATATGTATGTCTGTGGAAAAAAAAAAGACGATCTCTGTACTTTATCATACTAATAACTCCATGTTCTTATTCACAGGGATCAGACATCTTTAGGACTGTGTTACAGCTGAGTCCAACTCGATTGTTTCAAGATTTCCCGGTTTGTTACTGAGGGATTTCTGGCAGCTGATGCAGCCGACCGCTTTAAAAACATATACAGACTTTTAGCAAAGCACTATGGGATTACCGCCTCACACAAATAGCTAATTGCCACAAATTATTTTTCGCATTCAAATACCATAAAGGGACAAAGCAGTGTCACATTTTTTTTTTTTGGCACATTATGTACTTCCTGATTCTGAAATAGCACCGCATCATAAAAAAAAACCCATAATGAAGTGTGATCAGGCGCTGTTCTGTGGTGATAGCTCATCTCAGACAAGCCGATAACAAGATGAGTCACATTCCCCATTAAGGAGCAGGTAAAGGTTTTTTTTGTTTTTTTTGTGTGTGCGTTTGTCGGCCTGTTATTCACATAGCGTCTGTTCAAACCCTCTAAACAGGTCTGCTGTCTCTTTCTATTCTTAGTCAGGAGCAGACAAGTAGTCGACGACAGCTCTGATTTATGAGATGTGGTTTAGGCGCAGGCAGCGGTAGTTTTCCTATTGAGTTTAGATATTGTAATGAAATAATGTTTGCTCTACCTGGCTATTGTTAGGAATCCAGAGATGTCAAAAGTGATCAAAACAGTGTGAGTTTTAACATAGATTTGACTATACGTTCATATCTAGCCTCATTCCTTATGCACTATACCTCCAAAGTGAAGGACAGAACCACATCGGACTTGGACAGCGTGTTCTCGTCCTCCTGACCCATGTCGATGATGGAGGTATTGTGTCCCCGTTTGAGCTTCTGGAGTTTGAACTCCCCTCCCTTGGACACAGGCATGCTCTCCAGATTGGCCATCAGCTGATTCACCGAGGACTTGAGCTCCTCGATGAACATGGCCTCCATCTCTTTAGACACAAATTTGGGGAACTTACCGCCCTGTTGAAAATAGAGAAGGCTCAGCAAACAATCACAGTCTTGATGGCAATTAGCAATGAGGTAATAAATATTAAAATGAAATATAAAAGCAAGATCAGCGTAGGTGTCGCTTCTTCAGATGATGGATGTCTAATTCATTAGAAACGACAGTTGTAAAATGTGTAAATTCTTTGAAATTCTTTTACCTGTGGGTGGAAGCTCCCACTGTGACGTTCCACCATATTAGTGACATATTAACTATATAACAAAGCATATTAAAGAGTCCCCCACAGACGCTGACTCACCCTGGCAATCTGGTCCGCCATCTGAAGACGGCCATCCAGCTCTCTTCTGATCTGTGCAGCCTGCTCATCCAGGTTGTCCAACTATTGACGAAAAAGCAGGAGGAGCAGATCAATGAGGTCACAATAAGAGGCAAGCAATACTTAATACAGCCGGGGGGTCAGCGTAAAGGGTCTCCTACGACTCCCAGCATCAATTATTTTACCATGAACGATGAGAAATCCTTTAAGAAATCCTTTAACGCGACACATGCAACCATAAAGAGGTCTGGAAAACTCACTAATTTCTAAATCTACACCTCTGGGTTATTTCCTTTTTTTTTTAAACTTTCAGTCTTCAGCCCCAGCTTATCCGATTTTGTGCAGCTCCCTCTGGAGCCACAAAAGTCTTGACACAACGTTTTTCCACATATGCAGTAGCATAACCCAAGACCTCTGAACACACCTTGCTATGTTAAATCAATGGAGTACCTTTTTAATGTCAAGCGTGAGGTACAGCAGAATCTAAATGCACGTTGAAGCAAATGTGACCGACCATACGCCAAAAGGTGCTTATTCACATTGGTAATGATGACGAATGGTATGCAGCAGGACATGAAGAGGCTAATTAGAGCTCCACTTTGTCTGAACGGGCTGCAATCATAGCAGCATGGTGCGGCAGCACACATGAATAGAAAATCACAAATGAAAATCAAAAGGAAATGCACCAATCCCTCGCAGGAGCCGCGCTGCCGTCACCATAGAGACCTCGAACGGACGCCTGTTTGTGGAGAGGTCTTTCTGGAAGTGTCAAGCTATTTTTTTTCTTTTCTTTTCTCTAACTCTCTGCAATGGTAGAGCCGGAGAGCGGAAGGGCAGGAAAATAAAGACAATGAGAAAAAAAAAAAAAGTGTCGACTCGAATAAGCCATTCCAAACTGTTTCAGCACATTGAGACAAAACCAGTAATGCAATTTCTTTAAAATGTTTGAAAATTGCCTGCATTGGACAATATCAGCTCCGGGGAAACATGTCGGCTGTCCTAGTTTTTTGCCCTGGAGTATAGAAAAGCAGAGACATTCACGGCTCTCTCACAGCAATAATAATGAATGAGAGCTTTATGTTAGCTGACACAAGGAAACAGAAGTGAGGGCTGGTGTCTCTCGCCTGCTTTCTGCTTCAGTGTTCTTCACTTATTCAGTTATTCCCTTCCGCCAAAAATGTCTCATTCTTGTCAAATGTGATGTTGCGATTCACCCGTCGCCATTTCCTCTATGAGGTCGGGAGCCTAATTGAGACGTAGTATCTGCAGCACAGTTGTAGCTGGGGAGTCACAAACCTTTCCACACAGAGGTGTTGTGCAAGTTTTCAGTGAAAAATAAAATCCGCCTCGTCTTACTTGGGTTCTGGTTTTGCAAAATCCCTGCGTTTTACACACAGGTGTCGTAACAAGGGGACAACACGATGCTATAGCTTTCGTATTTCAGTTTTGCCTTTTTATAGCGGGCGCATAACAAAGTGAATGTTTGGAAAAAAAATAAATAAAAGCAAAATAGTATTTTGACGAATCAGTGCAATGGGTAAAAAAATGTTGAATCTTCATTTTTCAATACAAAGCAGCAGCAGAAGGTCGACCGTGATAATGCATTTTGATTTCATGAGGAGTGAACGTTGTATTTTAGCAAAGCTCTTTAGACTAATTTTTTAATTATGGTAATGGTTTTTCTGTGCACATTTAATATCAATGGTGATCTGAAAGTCACCGAACTGATCGACTGACCGCATGCATCATCAGATATCACCCTTGCCATCCTAATTATTAAGGCAAGCTGGTTGACAAAAGTTTGTTGAGTGAAGCATAATGTGAGAGAATCGTCTCTACGTCCAACTGACCACCTGATCTATCCGTGATACAGCGGCCTGAAATCCTCTGGCCTCCTGGTGCCGGGACGCGTGCCAAAGCTGACCTCTCTGTGCCTCATGGTATTTCACCCACATTAACGGGCCTCGTCTTTCAGGCTTTACTGTATTGATTCCCCCATCCCCTTCCAGCAATCCTTTCTAAGAGAGAGCGAGCTGAAGTCACAGAGCAGCCGTTAACTGGAGGGAGGGAGGGAGGGAGGGGGGGGGGGGGGGGGGCTGTGATCAAGTAACACACAAAAACATGGACGAGAAATTAGAGTCACACAGATAGAGTGCTAAAAATGATTTGATCACAAGCAGTAGAAAGAAGACCGCTGTTGAAATGGCTTTCTTAAATCTGGATATTTTGCTGATATGAATTTTTCCGGCATTACTTTCTTTCTGTAATTGATTCTGTTCACTGATGTGAACATGATGAAACGATGTCAGCCAGATGGCATCTTAAATGGAGGACAGTCAGTGTGAAACGTCAAGTCTAGTGTGCTACCAGTGCCGGCCACTAAACAGCCACCCTGCTACATAACCCAGAGTTCCTGTTTAGTAGAGCACATAATCAGACGTTGCCACCAGCTGCAGCAGAATGTCTGCACTTGCAGCACAGTAGCACTCAGTACTGTTCTGCCACACAGTGACACTTTAACAGCGGTGAGCATCCTGTGGTAGGAAGTCTCACATGCATGGGATTTTTTTTCTTTTTCTTTTCATTGTCACGTCCAATAGCCGAAAACCCGATTCCCTCACAACCAGAACTGTGACTGATCCTGATTACATTCCTGCCCGAGCTGTGCCTGAACGTCTCCTTTACCCCTGCTGCTGGTGATCTGTGCTGCCTGTCAAAACACTCAAGCTCTGGGCACTATTAGACTGCGGTGCCAGCGACATCTGACTCGCGCAATCCCAAAAGAACTGTCACTGCCATGCCTGGAAATCCAGCAGCTTGGCTAGTCGGTGTCTGACACTGCATCTTTTACGGTCTCATCTATGGGCCCCCCCCCCCCCCCCCCCCCCCCCCCCCAAAAAAAAAAAAAGACACAAGAGACCCCACATTTCTCAAGACTGCAATACCTCAGCAAAACTGAATACTGCAGCAGCAGATAATCTTGGTCATTGTGACAATGTGCAGATTGCAGCTCATCTGCAAAATGGCTAACATGAGAGGAGTGACTCTGAAGCATGTAATGTGAAGGGGGATGGGGCGAGTTTCTTCTATTACTCCCATCTCTCTCTTGACAGCAGTGAAAAGCGAAGGCAGTCGTGGCAGTGGGAGGAAGTAGAGCTGGAGGTCAGTGTCTGTGTGAACTACTGTAATATCCACCCCACACTGAGCCCCACAGCACCCCAATGTTACCAAGCCTACGACTACCGAAAGGTCACTGTTGTCAACGGCCCACAGGCACGATATAGGTGAACAGGCAATCTCGTAAAAAAAAATAAGACGGTAAGTTTCGCTCTGCGTTACTGAAGCCGACATGCAACACTGCAGCTAAATAAAGGTGACACCGCCTCAGTGTTTTGCCAAGCTGACAGCAGGTTAAAGGTGATGGAGCAGAAGTAGGCGGGTAGTTAACAAGCGCAGCTGAAGACAGATACCCAGGTGGATGCTGGGACACTAGCAGCGGATAACGCAGCCGGCCAGGGGCGGTTTCTTGTCGAGAACAAAGGCTGGGCGGACAGGGCTAGAGCGGAGCTGGAAGGGACCTGGAGGAATTGAAGCAGCTGGTCTATATTCAGACTGCGTCTTTGTATATATGTGTGTGTGTGTGTGTGTGTGATTTAAAAAAAAAAAAAGTGTGCAGTGTGAAAGAAAGCTTCTCTTGTGCGGGTATAGCGACATGCTAATTAGGAAATATATTATTGAGTGGACGCTGTGAATAATTATCCATCTCAACCTCTAACTTCTTAATCAACTTGGAGAAATCTCTTCATTCTGGTGCAGAGATTTGGTTTATTTTGTCTTTTGCTTTTGTTGAAAGTTAACCTTATCAGTCATTTTATATTAGATTATTATTTGTAATGTGAAGGGAGTCACTCATATGGGAACATTACATCACCAGACTGAGCTCTCCATGACATTATTTTGATTTTTGCAGTACCACAACTGTTTGTTCCCTTATAATAAGCACTTCCAGATTCCGGGGTGCAGTCGAGCTTCACCCTGCGTTTCAGCGCCGCAGATTTTTCAGCTCAGAGGTGGACGGGAAAGCGTAGGAAATGCTTTCATCCTCTCCCAATCCTCTGTGCAGTGAAGAGGCTCCATTACGCAATTATATCAGCTACAGGCTAAACCAGGAAGAGCTCAGGCCTCATTCCCCGACTAACAGTTGCTGACAAGACAAATTAAAATGGAAAGGGAGGGGTCTCCTTCAAAGCCTGTTAGAGGGAAAGCAGATTTGAGTATGGTTTGTCAGTCGGGGGGACAGGACATGATTCATAGCTCAGTGTGTGGTGGGGGGGGGGGGGGTCTCATTCTGATGTGCATGTGCCTGCCTTACTTTCACTCCCAGGCTTCAGGAATTTAATCAGCCATTTGAGATTAGGGAATAATTTGAGTTAGCGAGAGTCCACTGGTGTGAATCAATATCAATGATCATTGATCAGCTTGGGAGCCCGTAAGCAGAGTTTACAGCGGAAAAAAAACGTGTTGACTAATTCAGAGGTCGACAGTCAATTATCGATTAGATTGTTTCTGAAAATGTTCAAGCAAAAATGCCAAGCATTCACTGGTCTTGAGGATTTGTTGCTTCTCTTCCTCATATAATAAATTGTTTATAAGTATTGGACTGCTATTTGGAGATAAATAATCTGAATATGTCATCTTGGGGAGTGGAAAATCGTGATAATACCTATTTTTAGACATTATAGAGATAATATATGAGCAATTAATATTAATCGAGGAAATAATCGTAAAATATTTTAATGAAAACAATTTATTAAGAAATATTCCCTAAGCAGAACTGCTATAACAATTTCATACCACAGGAAAAAAAAACCTTTGAATCCAACATTTCCAGCAAAGAAGACGACTGCGAGAGGCGCACCTTGTGCGAGATATTGGATTTAAATCGCACCGGGACAAACGTTTTATAATTCTGGGCAAATAATAGTAATCTAAGAGAACATTGAAATACAATGGAAGATATAAGAAGCTGCTGGATAACAGGTACAAAAGCAGCGTTCTTATTTTCTCCAAAGGTTAGCGAGAGAACAACCCAATCCAAGGAGAGAGGAGTCATGTGTGTCATACTGTTAGGCTGCTACACATGCGCTACCGAAAGACTAGCGGGCGCACCCATAGCGCACTTAAAAAGTTCTGTCAAGCCCTTATTGTACCCGGTCTACGGGCCGAGTACGACCGTAGAGCACCTGAGCGCCGCCTGCTGTTACCCTCCAGCATCGCAGCTCCAGCTGGCGCATGTATTAAGCCCCACGGCTCAAGACCATCTGTGCGTCCCAATACCACCATACTAAGTATGCCAGGAAAGCTGTATAAAAAGTTTAAACACTTAATTCTGAAGAAATGTAGGCCTATGAAATGTCTCCTTACTTTACTGTCAGAAATAAAGAATATAATGATCAGAAGCCCCCACTGTAACAAAACAAAACACACACAACTTTTCCCTGTAAAGCAGAGCAAATTCAATTACTGCAGCAACTGTTTGAGATTTTTCATTTTGTCTTTCATTGCTTATAACTCGAGCACACTAGAGCTTAGGAACTATTGTCATAGTGGGGATCATAAATCTTTTAACATAGTTTAATAAGAACCTGTTTAAATGTCATGCAGTGTCGGATATAGACTGTTCAGAGTGCGCTGTACTTTCATCAAAATGTGTACAACAAAGCAATGATTTGAGAGATACAGCATATCTTTTCAGCATATCGCTGGTTGTCTTTACTCTCTAGACAGTCTGCAGCTGTTTTACTTCAACTTTAACTTTTCATTTTTTTTTATTTTAGGAAATATTAGTATATGGCAGTGAATACAAAGTTCTATTAATATGGTTCACCAATTATGGTTCAGAAATTGCCAAGCTTTGCGAAGTAGACACCCAACACATTTTTTTTTTTTCAAGTTTGGTCATGCTTGGTTGTCACCACAGCTAAATAACTGCAGCCATCAGGGAGTATGCTCAGAGTCTAGCTGGTGCAGCCAACGGCTGGACCGGTCTAATCAGTCTGTCATTTCCAGGGGCTGCTCTTGCTTCAGCATGAGACCGAAATAGACCAGTGCTTCCCTTTCTACTATTTGGATGTAACCGCAAAAAAAAAAAAAAAAAAAAAGCAAATCCCCAGCGATAACAGTTAAAAAGTGACGGCCTCTGAATCCTAGCCAATCCGTGGAAACCTTTCATCAAACCCCAGCAGCCCTGAGCCCATGCTGACTGTGATGCTGCGTCTCCTCTTTAGTGAGGACTTTATCGTTTAGTGTAGGGCAATATATGGCTGCTGCTTGCTTACTGATGAGCTGCATTGGTCAACATCAGTGCTGTCTGATGTAGTCATTATAAACAGCATGCGAGACAAGAAAGAGACAGAGAGAACTCCAAGAACAGCAGCAATGAGCAGCTGAGGTAAAAACAGAAATGTTGATTCTCTTATGCAAATTATATATTTGTTCATATGTAGGTTTATGAATGATCAATTTAAAACAAATACGTCCCCGTTCCACAACGATGGCCTAAATCCATGTTGCGTTCGTACCTACGTGTTTCTCTGTCTGGTGTGAATCTGTATTACACCACAGTATGAAGCAGAACATACGCATATCTGCAGCATATGTGCCTTTATGTTGCTCTATTGTTGAATGTTCTTTAGTAGCTCTTTATTGTTCAGAGTGGGATCTGTTCAGCGCTACTGTATTCTGTTCCGCATGCAGATTTCTGACCGGATACTAACAACTCGGCTGCCAGCACATTAAGAAAAACTAGGTTAAGCATCTTCAAAGGCTTGGGAAGAAGAAAAGAAAAAAAAACGCACAGTGGATTTGGAAGGCAGTGGTGATGTATTGCTCCTCAGCATTAGAAGCATCTGACGAATGAACACTCTGCAGAACAGTGGCCTTATTGATCTATGCCAACAGAGACATTTGAAGAATACTGAACAATCTAATTTGTTTAACAGCACCTCATGCCATCTGCGCAGATTTATGCACTACATTAGCAACTGTTGAAAAGAGGGATGACACCTGGTCCAACGGAAATTCAGCATTTTAAAACTCACTGGCTTCCAAGAGGCGGGTCCATTAGATGGAAATTAAATGACGAGGTAGGTTTTCTTATGCATTAAATAACGAGCAGATGTAAATGTGTCAAGCCCTCCCCCAAAAATCCTGTCGTGGTGAGACTTTTAATCAACCTCCTGAAGAAGGAATACATTAGTGTGGCTTTCAGCATTCCCATAGAGAGCAGTAAGGCAGTAAAGACAGCGAGGGAGCGAGAGTTATGTCTGACACGAGCCCCCGGTGTCCACTATCATCCACCTGCAATCTCAACATATCTCCCCTACAATGAAGTATTGCTGGCCTGGTATCAGGAGTATATCTCTTGAGGAGACATATTTACTTTAGAACATGTCCATTCAAGGGAACAACAATGACACTTTGTATATGGCAAATCCTAATAAATAAACATACACCTAGAGTCATTAAATGGTCATTATTACAGTTGATCTGGTCATCAAACCAAATCATATGATAAAAGGGTAACTATTGTTCAGCATTTGTCACATTTCATGGATTATTTTTGACATATTTTGCTAATCTGGTGATTCTATTTCCCTAATCTCAAATTGTTTTATTCAGATAAACCAGAATATTGAGTTTTCACAATTGGGCCGAGGAAGAATCTCAAGAATCTGGTGTATTTGGCGAATTGTTCTGGTGAAATCTGGAAGTGCCTGGTTAGATAAGAGATGTCAGGTCCAACTAAAACGTTGGTCTGGGGTTAACTTTAGCCACATACAAATATAAAGAAATTCAAATTATTATGATCTATAAAAAGAAAAGCGGCAAATGCTCACTTTAGAGCCGGCAAATAATTATTTTTGCTTGATTGAACAAAATTAATGACTAATTCACTATTGCAACTGTTGAAGATGAATTATCTGATGAACAATTAAGTCATTAAACGGCTAACTGTCACAGCTCTTAACCCATCCACTTCAGTTCAATGATACCATGACTGTCACTGTCAGAGCCAGGAAGAAGATGCTGTGGTCTGTTGTTTAGAGTGAAAAGTAAATGAATGCAACTCTAACAAAATAACGATTCAAAACATTCCAGACATTAGACATTCCATGGTGTGTATACCGTAATTGATCGACAGTTTAGAATGATCTTCTGCTTGAAAATATGAATTCTAACGGTGCCTCCACCAACCCACGCATTTGAAATACTGAAACAGTTCTGTGACAGCGCTCAAATATTTGGGTCGAACGTGGAAAACCTTTTTGAGACGTATCACGCGGGCTTGGTCTTACCTGACAGGCTTGATAAAGCAGCTGGTGCTCAAACTTTTTGATGCCCAGTATATTCTGGAACATCTCGTACAGCTGGTCCTTGCTGAGGATCAGCTCAGAGGCCGCGCTGGCCGTCATGCGTTGCTGTGCCTTGCGTGGATCCTCGTCGCCGCGGTAGATGGTGTCAAACTTGGCCATCCAGGAGCTGAGCACCGTCTCCTTGCTCAGACCGTCGATCTCTGGAAGGCTGCGTACGCGCTTCTCGATGTGCCTCTTGAACACTTCCCTGAAATCGTTGGCCGAGAAGCCGCCGCTCTGGACCATCTTAGCCACACGGTCGCTCTTCAGGAACACCTAACATTGTGAGACACCAATGTCACTGATTGCAGTTACGCAAGATATAGAGTGATCCACCAAAAGAAGCACTTTTTCAATTCAGTTAATGATTTGGTCAATTAAGACTTCCAAACAGACTCGTATCGCACAGGCGTTATCCTGCTATTCTGTCACGTTCTGTCTCAAACGCTAAATGTCTGTCTTCGTCAACGAAGGAAACTGTTCTTGTTAATTTGGAAATGAAAAAAAAAAAATCAGTGGCATATATGTTAAGCTGCGACTCAACAAAGCTGCATTCTGTCTCCCGCTAATGACAGCCTAACAGGGACAGAGACAGGCGAGGCTATATTGTCACAGCATCAAGCGGAGTAACCATCAGAGCCGACTGCTTTGTCACTCTGACAGTCACATTTGGTTCTTAGCATCCATTATGGCTAAAAAAGCAGCGACTACAGCACTGAAACATTTCAGCGCGGCGGTACGTTACCCCTTCTCATTTGGTGAAATGCCTCCGAGGATAACGAAGGTTTGCGGGCTGAAATTAATAAGATGCTGGTTTCCCGTTTGCACCAACGATTTTAAGGGTTTCCAATTATGCTATAATTTCCCAAAATTTTTAAGGACTTTGTAAAGCACAATAACAAATATCATTACAGCAATACGTGATTGTCTTGACATCCACAATCACAGGTTGAAAAATATGACTCCTGCATGCATTCAAAAGAAGCGTATAGACTAACTGTCAGGTGCAAGTATTAACTTTTAAATCATAGTATATTTAACATTAACAATAAATACATCACAAAATAAACCAAATCTCTGGTAGCTGCCACATAAAGGTCATCCTGTCATTTTTTTTCCTGATGTTCCAACTTCATACTTATATATTCATAATGGCTATACTTGTTTTTCCATCATGGATTCGGCCTTCATCCCACTCTCTGCGGTGCGTTTTGTACTGTATTGCACGGTAATAATGACTTTTTCATCTGCAGATTGAATAGTGAGGTTGGAAAAAAAAAAAGTCTGTGTCAGCCACATGCTCTGACTCATAATCTGTGCAGTGAAAAGCTTCAGCCACCATTTTACCACTCAGGCGTCTGAATGGAAGCATTTTGACATGGAATAGCAGAACTGTTGAGTGCTTTTCTGACTCGTTACACTGAAAGCTGGTCATTTCTGGTTTTAAATCTGCTGCGCAAGTGATCCAGAGGCTATGGTGCACTTAAAATAACAAATACTGTGCATCATATATGTAAAAAGATATTAATAGATAACACATATTCAAATGCACACACATATGAATCGAGTCCCTGTGGTTGGATAACAAAATGTGTCTGAATGTGCTGCTCTGGTTTGTCGGTGTGTTGCTACCTCATTGTAGCTCTGCACAGCGTTGATGAATGCCTCATCAGCCACAATCTGCGTGTCTCCATTGAGGAAGGCCTGGAAACGATCCTTGGTCTGCTGAAGCTGCTGCTTGGTAATCTGTGGAAGCAAGGGCAAACAGAGGTCCCCTCAGCATTAAAGCCAGGACAGGAAAATATGTCAAAACAAGAAGACATCATTTTTACAATAATATTCACTCATTTCTAATAACTTATTCTGAGCGAGCAGAGCAGCCCATTCATTATTTTCCTCGTTCCTCAAGCTCCTGCTTGGGGGAACACCAAGTCCTCCCAAGCCAGGTGCGACGCGTAATCCCTGTAGTGTTTCCTAAATCTCGTCCTCTAAAAGGTAGGTGGCAAGGAGGCATTCCTACTAAGTGCCCTCACCGCATCAAGTGGCTTCAAATGCGAAGAAGTAGCAGCTCTATAACAAGGTCCTCAGAATGCTCTGAGCTTAAAGCTCAGCTCTGTCTTTACCACTCACAGCTTGATGCAAAGCCTGCATCACTACAGCCGGGGCCCCGAAACGGAAGTCAGTATTTCAATCCTTTTTCACCGTCGTCATGAATAAAAAAAAAAAAGATACCTGAAGTCCTCCGGTTTGATACTCCCTCTCTGATCTGAACTAAGAACATAGAAGAGGCGGCGCCCTAATATCACCCAACCAGGCAAAATCCACGCTGTCCTTTGATATCCTGTCTGTGAATATCATAAGAACTAGAGGAGACCAGGCTCGTCAGATTCTAACCAACAAGTGAATGTCCCTAACGTAATGCTTTGAGTGTTCAGGGAAAAAAATATATATATTTTTAACAACCACAACAAAATAGAAGTGAGTCAAAAAGGCAAAACACCACTTTGGTCCAGATTGAAATATCTCAACAGCTATGTTGTGAAGATTAGCTTCTTATGTTTCTACTTATCCAGGGAAATATCTCAACATGTAATATACAGTTTGGCACAACATTCATGGTCCCCAGAGGATGCATCCTCCTGGCTTTGAGTAATCCCCTGATCTTCCCTTCTTGCTCCGCCATTAAACCCACATTTGTAGTTTTCGAGTGAAATGTATCCACAACTATTGGATGGATTACCATTCAATTTTGGTGCAGACATTCCCGATTGGGTAAAAGTGGTTAAAAAAAAAAAAAAGAATTAAGCGCAGATTATTTTCTGGAGCAGATGATAGAAGTAGCTAAGGAGTGAGCCATCTTCCCTCTCATCTCTGTTGAGAGTTGCACAAGTGTAGCGCCGAACTGATCGAGCACTCGAAGCTGCTATGGCCAGCACTCTCACTCGCTCACTCGCTCACTCACTCACTCACTCGCTCACAAACATTGATCTGTGATGGTGTTTGATAACCGCTAATATAGAACAATTTGTATCGGTCAAAGTAAAAGTTGACTTTGTCAAGTAGAATTCTGACCAACTTGCCCAAAAAAGGAAAGTGAAAAGAATGAGAGCTGTAAAAATAAGGACGTTCACATCAGCCCCATGTTTACTTTGAGTTGATGTTTTCAGGCTAACACGCTAAACTAAGTTTCACACATGAATCAGTGACCTAGCTGTAAGTAGATTAACAATATCCCCCTTCAGTCTGCAGCTGAAGTTATTGTGTGTATCAAACAAGCACAAGAACCTGCTGGTAACGTGCGTTCGGCCGATCATCGCAAGCGACAGGCTTTGGTGTAGGAGTGAGATGGAACAGTACCTCAACACCATCTGTGTCGTCCATCCTACTACTCAACCCCCCCCCCCCCCCCCCCCCCCCCCTCCCTTCAGTAATGTTCAGAAAATCAGGGTTCATGTAACATGAGAACTCTCTATCAGAGCCAAAGTGAAAGCGCCTGAGTTTGGTCTAATAATAAAGATTTAAAAAGGTGCATATAAATAGAGACATAAAAAAAAACTAGACAAACACACCAGAGGTTGACAACGAGGACATCTCTCTCTATCTCTCTGTCACTGACGATAAACATAATGCAAAGCCTCACAAATCATCTCAACAAAAAGGCAACTCCTACTTGATCCGATGCACGATAGCTGCGGATGATATACCACTTAATGTCCAAACATGAAAGATGCACTTAACAGGGCATCAACAACATCAGAGATCAATAAGTGTGCTTCTGCTTCGAGGTTTCAGGTTTATTCGTATTGCGCAATAGCTACCGTAGATGAGAGGTGAGACAAAGACAACGTGAAGACCATCTCTGCCGTTTTCTAATAGACCTCAGTGTTCGAGGAACATCCTGTGGCAAGAAATGTTAATATTAATAACACCGGTATGCAAATCAGTCCGGTCTACGGAGACTCTCAGAGGCTGAAGTCGATACGCTCGTCCTTGGTTTCTTGTCCATTTCCGACAGTGACAGGGGTCAGGGATAAATACAGAACACAGCTTTCACTTTGTGTTGCCCTTTCTCATAATGTACAACGGGAAGTATACAACGCACAGCACAGACTAAGACTTTCATTCCTTCTACTGATGAGAACCTGTTTCTCAGGAGAGCGATTGGGGAGGGAACCCTCTCCCCCCGAACGGAAGTGGCCCACTGTTTTCTAAGCAGGAGCCTTTTTGTAGGACAAACATTTTAATTAAAAGTAATAAAATGGGAGAGAAATGTGTGCATACATGCTCAGGCTTAAGAGTAGGCATGCTGAGTGATGAGCTACAATGAATTCACCAACAGGGAGAGCAAAATGGATAATAAAGTGAGGTATGGGCTGAGATGGGTTTTTGTTAAAGGGCTGGTGGGCTTTTGAAAAAAGGCACAAAAGAAGACTTGAACCAAGCTGACTGAAATGTTTTAGGGCAAAGCACTTCCACCACTAGACCCGAGGTCACTGACGCTTCCTTGAACACACACTCCGGTACATAGCAACCGCATTTCAGTTTACAGCGTACAAAAGCAACCGGACTATGCTGTGACGACTAAATAGATCACTGATCAGTTTTATTGAGGAGCTATAATTAGAGAATAATTAATCAGCAGCTATGATAACTGATCAATCGTTTCAGTCATTTGTCAAGCAAAAGCTTCCAGCCCTTCGACTGTGAGGATGTGATAGAGTACATTAAAAGCTTTGGGGTTTGAAGAATGAAACTTTGAAATTTGAAAACATTGCTCTGAGATCCGTAAAATGATGGTTGGAATTCTCCCCTGGTTGTATAGATGAAACAATTAATCAAGAAAGTAACCGGCAGATTATTTAACAAGGAAAAAAAAATCACAAAGATAATATAATAACACAAATCTTATAATGAACTCGAGGAGATGGGGTTATTGGCAGTCGTCCAACACTGGCAGAACACATTTGTGTTTTACCTGAAGATGTTACCATGAAAGGTCAAAGCTAATAATACTTTTTCCTCTGCTGACAGTTTCTCTCGGCCGATTGGACTTTATATGACAACACAGCAGGCTGCTAACTCTGTGTGTGTGTGTGTGTGTGTGTGTGTGTGTGTGTGTGTGTGTGTGTGTGGGCGTGTGTGTGTGTGTGTGTGAGTGGGCGTGTTTTACCTGTCTTGTGGGGACAGAAATCTGATCACAAGGTCACACTGTGGAGACTTGCCTTCATTTTTTTTTTTGACAAAAAGGGAACAATTGCATGTCTGCATAATGTAAATCCTTACATTTTAGGGTGAAGACTTGGTTTAAGGTTAGGGTTAAGATTAGGACGATAGCAAATGGTTACGGTTAGTCTCCAGAAAATGAGTGTGTGTGTGTGTGTGTGTGTGTGTGTGTGTGTGTGTGTGTGAGAGCTGACACTGAAGTACACAGTAGAATCGAAATGCCACCAAACTATAGCTCAGCAGCATGAAGTATTTATGACTTTCAGTTCTGCATGCTCTTTATTTCACTGATTGGAGAACTGTGTTGATTAGGAACCAAGTTGATGGATGAGAGAAAATGCTTCCATTTCCATCCGTATTGCCAGACTCCCAATATTCCTGCTTTGCTCTTATTGATTCTCATTCTGTGGCTCTTATCAAGATTGCAGTGTTACATTGTGATTCATTGGCTTGCGATGAAGTGGGCCATGACATTAATCACCCTTCACATATCAATAGGGTTGATATGCACATTGCATTGGCTTGATGTACAGTAACTTTATTACAGTTCAGAATGACTATGGATTTATTGATGTAGGGTATAGTGGTGGCCGATTCAACATTCAAGACATTGTCAAAACAATTAACGACCCAAGAATTTCAAATACAAACTAGTTTTATGCTCAATTATATATTATCTGTAGTTTAGGTCCCTTAAACATAACAACCCAAAATGGTAATTTCCAACATATCACTATTTAATTGACAGTGTGGAGTTAACAGATGGTACAACATGAAAGAGAAGCTTAAACTAAGTAAAAACAAATTATAAATACTGTATGTTTAGCATCTTAAAGCCTATTCAGCCCATTTTCAGCCCCTCCGGCACATATCTTGTCAAATGAAAGCTGTCTTTAGCGATTATTCAGTGAACCAAAAGAGGATATGACCGCTTTGTCAATATGTGTGGAGTGTAGGTTGCAATGATCTTTTTATAACATGTTTTTGGTATTCCAGTTTATCTGTCACATACAAGATGACTGAAGATAGCTTTTAATAGACAAAGGAAACAATGGACTGTCTAAATGAACTAAATCAAGGCTTCAAAAAAATGTGGGAAAATACTTATTTTAAAGGATGTTCAAATGTTCTCAGCTGTCAATCACTTCCTTCAATATAATAGAGGGATCGTTACATAAGATTTTAAAAAACTTAGGCTACGAGTCCAACATGAAGGCATAAATTGGGGGGGCTTATACTTACAACATTTTGATTCTTGGACCTAAAATATAGGTATATAAAGGTATATATAAGACTATAAAATATAAAAAGGTGTTAGATTGTTAAGTGTAACTTAAAACAATTATTTTTTTCCCCTGTGTGTGTATTATTAATCACAGTTATTCTATTGTTGTAAACCTCCATGTGTTTACAAAGAAAGAGAGAGTAAAAAAACACCTGTAATAAAAGACAATAATTACATTATCATTATTATAATGATTGTGATTCTGTTCATATTTATTATATTATCTCTTTTGTTTTTAATCAACCTGGATGGCAAAGTATACAGCATGTCAGCTGTCCTTGCACTGCTGTGATGAGTGGTGTAATTAGCTAATTGAATGCAGTATATATATATATATATATATATATATATATATATATATATATATACACAGTATACTGTACTTAGTGTGGTTCAGCACAATAAAGCTGAGTCACACTTTACCCTCTTCTAGAAGTTGCATTATGTTAAATTAACACAGCAGATGTGCATTTTTTTGCGGTGGTGGGCAGTGGCAGTAATGGATCCATAAAAAAATAAACCAAATGAATACAAGTTTAATTCATAAAAAATAGACCAACAGCATCTGCGGTATTGTAAGGACTAGCACAACAACTACATTTAAAATGTAAAAAAAAATAGGCTAAAACACGCAACGTTATAAACCATGAAGAGACCAAACATCAACGCTGGTATGATGATGATGATGATGAAGATATATGTCAACATAAAACGGAGGGTTCACTTTACTTTCACGAGATCAAAAGTGCAAAGTGATGACGGAAGAATATCGCGCAAACCAAACGCTCTTATTGAGTATAAATCTGTTTGCTCGTGAAAGAGCTGCCTACTAATGCTGCCGTTTGCTTTTCAGCAAACATGGTATTCTTGAATCCTTTCGCCAGACAAAGCACATTTCAGTCATGTTGCAGATGACACCGCCGGCTCACATCTGAGTAAACAGGAGTACGGCAGCGAGCGCTGCAGGACAGCTGCGCGAAATCTACCGGCAACAGGCCTCATCAAACACACAACACCAGCATTGTGTACCGACTGTGGTCAAAAAACTACAATTATACAAAGACAGACGCACAAACTATTATCTCCAACCAGACACGCTCGCGTGCATTTGTTCTGAAGGCACACACACACACACACACACACACACACACACACACACTGCGTTGTGTGAGTAAATACCACTCCGCCGGGCTAGTAAACAGCCAGGTGTATACTCTGCAGACAGAGCTTGACACACGGCAAAGAGGGATAAAACAGGGAGCTCTGGCTCTGTATATCCAGTCTTCACATCGTCGTCGTATTCAGGAGCTGCGGCTCCGCAGATACATACAGCAGAACACTGTGTTCACAACCGGCTATAAGCCCTTTCATGTAACAGTCATCCAGTATCACACCACCAACTCACAGGCGGCAGACGCACAGCTCAGCCGGTTCACCAATACGCTCATTCAGTCACGGAGGAGAAAATAAGTCCTTAACGACATTAACCTGAATGGTATGGACACGTGATCGTCCACATAGAGAGGACAAGATCAATGGCACCATCAAATCAATGTATATTACATTGCATTGGCATCAGTATATATATATATATATATATATATATATATATATATATATATATATATATATATATATATATATATATATACATACATATACACTTACTGAAACACTGAAGAGGGAGTTATTTGTTCTGCCAGATTTTGATGACATTCATTTGATGTCTTATAAATACATGCATTCATGTTTACCATAACACAATGTTCCTTTTGAATGTTTTATATATATATATATATATATATATATATATATATATATATATATATATATATATATATATATATGTTTTGTATTTAGCAGCTACAGGTACCTTTTCAATTACAAAAACAAACGATCAGTTATTATTTATGACGCATCGTTGTAGATTAAACTACACAACAGCATATGTGGCACTTCAACTCCACCTCGGCCAGCTGCGACATTAAAGTAGGCGATTGATTAAATGGCATTGCTTCATTAATTTAGTCAATAATCAATAATAATATGGATATTTTGTAAGGGATGGCTACTTTTTCTTAAAAATTAAATTGTATAGATTTTCAAAGCATTTTGATTATTGCTAGGTTCTTTGGTGTCAGAGAGGACGATGTTGGTATGTTCATTTTGGTCAAATAGATACAAGTGATTCATCAATTGTTTACTTGATCAATAGAAATGGATCTGCAACGTCTAGTTGAGTCGCTGCGTTGCAGTGTAATATATCATTTTAAATGGAATACCTTTGGATGGTCAGAAACAACTTCAGCTTTGGCTCTCAGAGCTTTTGACGAGCATTTTCACAACTTGTTGTCTCTTCTTGAACTACTTGATTCATTCATTTGAAAATGGTCGATGGATTCATCAAAAAATGACGGCGATTTTTTTTTGTGTCGCAGTTCTGGCAGCGGTTAAATGATTTTCTCTCAAAAATTAGCACAGTTTCAATTGAAATCGGGTAAAAAAGGCCATGCTTGAAAAAAGCTCCTTTATTTATTTATTTTATTTTTTTTAATCTGAAATAAAAGTGTGTTGTATAATAAAAGGATTTTTAAAATATTTGTAATTTATTTATGTTGCATTCATCTGTTGTGTCCTTGTGTGATTCTGAGACATGGTTCAGAATACTGCAGTGCCGCACAAGAGCAGCGTACACAAGGCAGAATGTGGGTCGCTATCTCTGTCTGAAGCTGGTGCATTACTCTCATCAAGAACCTAAGTTATAAATCCTTTCCTTCCACCCTTCCCATCACAAATCACTTACTGTCGTTTTCCCTCTTTCCTCCGTCTAGTAAATCTCTCTCACTCACTCTGCTTTTAAAAGTGATTATCTCAGATATCTGTTTCTTTGTGCCATCTCTCGTTCTCGTCAGATGTTCGGTGAGGATTGCATTGTGAGTGTTTTTCAACAGCAAACAGTTCAAAAAGCAGTGGAAATAGATCAACCCGGATTACATTAATCAGACTTTTCAAACACGCTCTTTACTTGTGAGTTCAGTAACTCTTTTTTTAGGATTGTAGACGGAAAGGTTAAGAACATGTGTTTTCAAAATATTTCTATTTTGGCCTACAGAGGCCTGGTAAGCTGTCTAACTCCGCACCAACAGATTTATTTCATTCTCAATCTTGTATTCTTCAGACCCACCCAACGCTAAAATGTAATCACATGATATTTTATCAGATTTCTCCTTCTGGAGCGACAACGGCTTTATACAACTTTTTCATATCAGCAATATAACTCCCCAAGTAATGTAATCAGACTTTGACTTGAAATGATGAGTTCAAATCAAAGTATTTTAATGAATTAATGATAGGAGGGTTATGACCTTCTTATTTATTGTGAATTTGATTTCTTCTTGAGGTTGTTTCTTGATTTTTTTTGTCCCTTTTTTTTTCTCTCCACATGGATCTATTATTATTGTCTTACTGCATTGGTGTGTGGATGATAATGCTCCTTTCTGTCCAGGACAGAAGAAGCCTCTGAAACAGATTGAGGTGTTGATTGTGTTTTAAGAAGATGGCACAGGAACATGTGTGTTTCCTGTGTTATCGTGTGACACCCTGACAGACAGCGCCACGGCTGCTCCAGGCTGCTGTTTGTGTTATTTATGCCTCGGTGACAGTCGTCAGACAAAGAGGGAAAAGAGAGGTTCCACAGAGAACTGCAGTAACGATCCTGCTATAGCTCTAACTGCCGTCTTCTTTCTTTAATGTGGAAAACCACCACTACTAATCTTTGTCTTATTCGAGTCGTACACTGGTCATTTTCCCTTTGAAGCAATGTTTCGTGGTTGAACACAACCACACTTATTTGCACAAAAGACATTCGACCAACTGCCTTGATTTAACTTTCGAGAAACAAAAAAAAAAAAGATTTCTAAAAGTGTGATTATGTGCATCCACACGTTGTGTTCATCGAAGAAAGTTCCACAAAGTTTTCATGTACAGTGATTATAACTCCCCATACGTCATAATTATAACAATTATAATACGAGAAAACTATCCCGTAATTATAAGGGTAAAAAAAATGTCCCAATTACAATGTACAAAAAAAAAAAGTATGTGATTATAACAGTTTGAGAAAACAGGACCATGATGACACTAGCTGATTAATGTTGATCTGCTGTGGTTTAACTGCTTGGTCTGACGCACGTAGAGGTACTGATGAGAAATAATAAAGTAATTGGCATTATGATTAACACGTAAAGACTGCACAGACGTATTTTGTCGCTTGAATTGTTCGAGCACAAACACACGAAGCACACGCTGATCCACTTGAGGTTGTTCTAAGAGTCCACCGAGCTCAGCGACTACTGACGTTTCAAACCTATATATATATATATATATATATATATTTTGATATATAGGTTAATATATCGCTAATGTCAACATCTGGAAGGAAGCAAACCCAGCTGTTTTATTCAAACACAATTCCGATTAAAATGTCTGATTTTACTAGTAGCATGTCAACGAGAGTTGGAACCATTGGTTGATTAATCAATTAGTTGATTGAAAGAAAATTTATTGCAACTATTTGACAATCAATTGATAGTGTTGACGCTTTTTTTCATACAAAAATACAAAATAAATCTCTGGTGGTTCTGCTTGCTAAAATGTGAATGGTAGCTGTTTTTTTTTTATAGCTTTATGTGATGGTATGGTGATGTTTTTTTTTTTACATTTTATAGACCAAAAAATAATCAGTAGATTAATTTGCAAATGGAAATAATGCAGCCGCAATTTAAATTTGATAAGGTTGGTCAGAATCGTATTATAATCACAATAAAGGTGAAAATAATGGAAATGTAAAGCTTGTTAAAGAAATGTATGTTGTCAAAACATAATTTTTTTTTTCCAGTTGCATTGCCAACCAGGGCTTCTAATGTCCAATGTCCATTTTCAATGCACCGGCTTTCGTTTACCACTTTTTTTTTTTTTTTCTGGGTATGACTAATGTGCAGTATTGGGAGCATGAAGGGATTATAAAGCAACAATGCAAAAAGGATGACAGGAGCCCTGCAGATTAATCTGTCTCAACCCATGCATACAGCATGAGGACATATTAACGGTACACAACCAGACAATTCGTCTTCATGTCCACAAACTGTGTCTTTCAGCAGACATGGGGCTCTTTGTATTGTACCACCAGAGATTAAGGTTGAGCAAATGACAACTGTAGATGGTTAACATTTGCCTACCCAAATTAAAATGCAGGCTTGGACAGCAGACAAGATTAAACGGTCTCTGTGAGGAGACAAAGGTTGCGCGATAACTAAACAATGTTAGTATTCTAACAGATACAGTCGTAGTCTTCCTTCTTGGTTGTATGCAGACGAAGGAGATGTTTCATTTGTGAAGCTGTGATGTGTTACACGCGGCTGCACAGATTGTAGGTGAAGGGGGTATTTTGCCTGCTGCTTTTCAGCTGTCACCCCTTTGGAATCCACTTTCGTATCCATACTATTGATGTACACCTTTATTCTTCAATAGCGCTGCTTGAACGCGCTCATAACAGCAGCTGCTTAATATTTGAGGCTAATGTTCGTCAGCAGCAGCAAACAGCGATGTTTTATGATGTTAACTCAAAGCGTGCCTTTTTTTTCCAGGCAGAACACCAGATGTTACATAACAACGCAAAGGATTTCAATATCATACATCATCACCTTGATTATCTGTATATCTACATGTTCGTTGTCCACCTGTAATCTATAATCAAAATGTCTTCTGATTTTGTTCAAGGAAGACAGGAGAACTAAGACATAAGAGACATAATCCATGCATTATGATCTTTAAAACCATACAGTGCATGAACAGTTAGTCAAAATCCTTACTGCACATACACCAGTTAGAGGGTATTCTTATGAATTTTTTAATGTTACTAATTTTACTCATGCCTCTTCCAATGATGTCAGTACTCTCTGCCCGTCTTCCTCAGCTCCTCTTCTACTTTCCATCTCCTCATATCTTCATGTCATGAATTACATCACCATGTTCATCCACTGAATACACGTAAAAAGATGAAATAACTATGTCCATGTAGGACTTTTATGCCATACTGTGATTACCAATGAAACATCTTTTATAGTGTTTCTTATCTCTGGTGTCTAAATAATGCACAATACGCCTCCACTGTCTTAAGATACCTTCACTTTTCACTATTTTTAATATTTAAATTCATATTTATAATTCATATTTTATATATTCTACTACCACCAATTGTCCTGGCAAGATATTGTTACTCGTTCTTGTCAAGTCAAGTCTTATAGGGTCAAATAAAGCACAGTTTTTGCATTCGCAAAGGCAATTATTATGATTTAAATTTACGAACAAGATAGGAATCCCATTCCGTGTAAAACTAGTTCACATTGGGACACTCAAAATCCTTTGCCAGGCTCAGCGCTAAACACCAACGTTGCAAACTTCACCGTATCACAAGTATATCTGATGCATTTCACTCTACTTCACATTCATATCACAGTGCCGGCTGCACAATTCACAGCTCCTCTCCCTCAGAGCATCAACAGGCAAACTGTATAGTATTAAAATGCTGAGCCAAGAGGCGCTCTATTAAGGAGGCCTGCTGGTGGATGAGTTGATTGGGTCAGATTATCTTCTGGGCATCACACTTTTCTAATTGAAAAAAGATCCTGACCCACAGAGGTTATTCAATTCAGAAGAACAGATACAACGTGATCTAAACAAACATATGGGTTTATATAAAGCAGATTTAGTTTTCAGCAGTTTGGCTGCTAATGTTTGCTTCTGTTCGACAGCATGAGAGCTTCCGTTCAAGATTAAAATCTGCATTACACAAAAATATCAGAGTTTTGTTTCAGTTTGTGTACAGTTGTACTTATATTACCAAACACTTTGAGAGCACAGCCATGTAGCCTACGTGACTCAGTAAGGCTATGATTAGGCACAGTAGTGCTTTGAGCAAATGTTTACTTCAGCATGCTAACATGCTAACAATGACAACGCTAACACATTGATGTTTAGCAGGTGGAACGTTCACCATCTTAGCTTAGCTTGCTAACATGCTAACAATGACAACGCTAGCATATTGATGTTTAGCAGGTGGAATGTTCACCATCTTAGCTTAGCTTGCTAGCATGCTAACATTAGTAATTAGCAGTTATTTGTTTATAAACCAAACTGCTGGACAAATTAAACGTTTGACTTGATGATGGCAAAGGATGAAAAGTTAGAGATCACAAAGTTGTTATGTACATCCTGAGGGGAACATGAATATATTTACCAGATGTTAGACATTTCACTCAAAAACCACAAATAGCAACCTAATGGTGACACTAAAGGAAAAGTCTCAGGATACAGAGCTATTAGGATTCATCATCTGGGAGCATGAACGTTTGTGCTAATCCATCTAATAGATGTTTGAGATAATGGATAAGTGGAAATGTTGAACTGCTGGTGGTGTCAGATGAAGTCAGGGGTTCACCAAAGTAAGTAGGCGTCATCCTTTGGGGACCATGAATGAAAATGTATCGCAAATCAATCAAATAGCTCTTGAGATATATAAGTCGGATTTCAAAGCGATTGTCCGACCGAACAAGTGAAAGGCCGGCATTGGCATCAACAGAAAAATGCCACAACATGTCGTTAGATTTCAAATCTCCTCATTACAGGACGCAAAAACACTCAGGACATCATGACCTTGCCTTCTGAATTATCCTTTAAATTTGATTCCACTGTGCAGACAGTTTAGGCAGCGTGTTGCCATTAAATGAAGGACGATTAATGCCATGAATTATACCAATATAATAACCTCAATAATTCATTTACAACATGTTTAGTGAGGGGGGCCACCCATTAGTGCAAGTGTGTCCCAGGACAGTTAACCTTGCATGCAAACACTTGTCACCAGTCAAATATGCAAAAATACACTCGACCAATATTTGAACAGCAGTGGCCTCCATAGTACTGCTTGAGAGCACATCGTTCAGACTGATGGAGAAAATATTTCCCCTCGCCCCTCAAATGGAAGCCTGTAACTGCCCCTATTGTGTTACCCTTTCACAAGGTTACAGCAATACATTTCAAGGAGCAGCAGCAGCAGCAGCAGCAGCGGAGCTTGCATACTCTGCAGCCTGGCCTGTTTCTCTGTGATAGCCCATCACTGCTGTTTGTGTGCCAGAGCTTCCAATAACGGATTATCATGGAGCTGCCTCACATGTTTTCGCTGAGGCCTTTAAGTCTTTTCATTACAGAAATTGCTTCATCATATTTCTGTGACTAATCTATAATAGCCAAAAAATTGCAATAGGCTACATATTAAATTGAGCAGGCAACGTTGCGAGGAATTTCCTTAATATGTTGTTGTTTACGAACCTCTGACCGCATTTAAGGGAGGTTTGTGGCGGAGGGGAATCTACAGGGAAAATATTGGACCAATGGTATATCTTCAACAAAGTGTATTTTGTATTTTCTTCACAACCACACAGGACATACGTGTAATTAAATGATGAAATGATACTGCACAATGTCATGACACTAAATGCACATAACTGTCAGAATGTACTCTGTGTTGTTAAATGTCCGTGTGAACATTTAAACCATCTTTTTTTTCAGTGTCGTACAAATCAAGCCAATTAAATATGTCACAAGAAAGGCTATGGACTTGTCGTCATTTAATTCTGCACAAGGTGTATAGTTCTTCTGAAGGGATCGTTTTAAGCCAAAGCAAAATTTGGACAAAAATCAAAGTCAAAGGCAGACTGTGGGCAGACAGACACACTTTGATTTCCTGGTCTGACAGCAAGCATTGGATTGTATGTCCGGATATTCACTCACCCACAGCAAAAATGTTTGTGGCCGCCTAAGCTACCAGCTATGAACGTGCATTACTAAGCACCGATTAGACCAGTAACCATACGCTGAGCGGTACTACAAACAAACAAATAGATGGAAACACTGTGGTTTATGCCTCCCACATGCACTTGTGCATGAGTCAGCAGAAAACAATTCAGACCATATGGCTTAAACTGTGTCCAGAAGAAGAGGAATTGTCAGCAGGTTAAACAAAAGCAACAGTCACAAACAACAATTTCCATAATACTGTTTACAGGGTTTCCTTGCAAGAGTGATATACGTTATCAGTGATTTGAAATGCAGCTGACTGGATCCTGTGCAGGTCCACACTGAATGCAACTTCTGCCTTATAAGGAGACCTGCAAGAAGCTGCTACTACACTCTCATTGAGACACGTGAATGTCATTGTGTTCACGATATATAAAGGCAGCCCTACACACAAAACGTGTTAATCGCTTGCATCTATAATAGAATTGTTTGTAAGGAAAATTACATTACAGCCTTGGGAGTACAAACAGCAGATGGTCTATTTTTGGTGTGACATACAAATGCATGTATAAATTGGGCCATTGTCCACTTTCAATTCAACCTTCCTTTAGTACAGTAGAGCCTGCATGGTGACTTTGACAGTAAGGACATCATGACCCAAAATTGGCTTCAACGTCAATGGAGCCTCACAGCAGCCACGTGAAACCAGGATGTGGGCCTTGTCCCTTACAGTAACTTATCTTATAAGCTGGACCTTCAGTAGAAAATAAGTAAAAAAAAAAAAAAAAAAAAAAAAAAATGAAACGAGAGGACATTTCATTTTTGAATGCAATTAATTAACTACAACCTGCCGAGAGGAGCCGACCTCATCTGCAGAGGAGAAGGGCTATTAAGCAACCCTCCTCGAGAGGTCTGTGCCTAAAAGTCACCTTGGGAGGCCAAATTGACGGGATAAGTGATGGCGCAAACGGGTTGGAATTGGGTACCCGCCAGGAAGGCAGGATATAGCCACATACGGCTTCATATCTATAGGAAAGCATCCGGTGAGATGCAGGCCAACAAGGACAATGGCATTTTAAAATAGCCATCCACCATAAACGCCCTTTCAATTAATGGTCTCTGAGATTAATATCACTTATGAGCTGTGTGGAGTAACATGGGCTGCACTCAGTCTGCAGCTCTGCAGCAGGCTGCCATGTGTCCTTTCACTATACGGAGCTCGGAGCGCTTTTATGCGTGTGTTGCTGTCATGCTCCGAGGATTTCAATATTTTGCGTCAAAAAACAAACAAACAGTGGTTTCACTGGGACCGTGCTGGATCCGTGCGCTACCGGATAGGCCAAAACCCCCTCTGTGCTCCACCGTATGTAGGTCATCAATGACAGCATCTGCGATATGAAAGTAGGCATTTCGTCAGCATGTGGTTATTAATCATGCCTTTACACCGAGGACCCTTACCTTCTGCTGTCGCCTTGCCATATCTGTGGGCTGTTTTGCATTGAATGGGTAAGCGACGCATCGCATCACAAAAACATACAACTGCAGCTTCTTTTTACGGTCGTCTTCCTCCCTCTGCAGCTTCTCCAGGTCCTCTTTCTCCTCGCTGGCGGCTGACGGACTCGGGCTGGTCGGACGGGCACTGCTGCGGCTGCTGCTGGGCGCTAGTCCACCGGAGCTCTCGCTGGTCCTGCTCGGAGAGATGCGGGTTCCGGCCTGAGGTGCCATCGCCTCTTTGCTTTCCTCCTCTACTATCCCATCAGATTCCTCCTCGCTGGACGACGGATCTAACATCTTGCTCTAGAGGTGATGCGTTCCTGCAGATACCCTAACCCTACTAAATGAGTATATCCCCCAGATGATGGCTGTGCCGTAGTCTTATCCGTGCCTAGATTTCATGAAGAATAGATGCCCAAAGTCAAGACAGGGATGGGCCCTGGTTGTAAGCTACTCGCTCGCTGGGGGGATGTCAGCAGTACGAGTGGAGCTGGAAGAGGTTGATTCTGCTTCACACTGAGCTTTCTCCGCCTGCGCCGAGCACTCGTCGACGCTTACGTAGTTTCTGTATTTTATTGGCCAGTCACTGCTGCGGATGTGAGAGGGGGAGGTGAGAAGAGAGCGGAGGGGAGGGGCAGGGGGGAGTGTAGCGTGGCCTACAGCTGAGGGGAAGGAGAGCGGCTTTATTTTCCCTCCTCGGTGAAAGCGGGCGATGGCCTCTCCCCGCCCGGCAGGCAGGGGGACGCAGGCGCGGAGAGCTGGCCGTGGTCCTGAACACAGACTAAGAACAGAGAGTGAAGGATGCGCGACACGTCCTTGATCTAACGCTCTGCAGTGGTACACCTAAGATGGCTGCCACTGGATTCCTCTGATATTGTCACTGAAATGGGGCACATTATTCGGTTCATGGGCAGCGCACGGGGGATTCAGATTATGTGGTGTGAAATGTGGCTCTCGAGCCTCCCCCCGTGCCGTGTGCTGTTGGAAGGGGTGGAGAAGCTATGAACACATGACCTGCTGGCTCTCTGTCTGTAGGTCGCTGGTCGGGAAATTGATTGTTGCAGCATGTGCGGGTATCTCGTGCACTACGCTGCAGTCACATTATCGTTCCATCTACTTAATAGAGATGTATTATTCAAGATAAAGATGCATCTTCAGGTGTGTACTTACAATCGCACACATGCAAATGTCTAACATATAGTGTTGATCTTTGATATTAAAAAAAACAAAACATCAACTGCGACTTGGTTGAATTATGTTATATTTAAATATGACATTAAATTAGAGTCATGTAATACTTTATGATATTCAAAATGTGGTTTCCTGCACTTTGTAATAAAGTGGTCACATGACCTTTCAAATCTTTTCAACGTTACAAGTGCAAATGAAAAACGTGACACATGGTTTGAAATATCTGCTTGTGGAGACAACAATTGCCAACTGTTTTCATTCTTTATCTCATTATACAATATTGAAAACTTAAAACAAATCACTTTGCCAATAAGATGGTTCCCTGCTATTTAATATATATATATATATATATATATATATATATATATATATATAATATGACAGTGAATGTAGGTCACACTTACTTTCTGACCCTTAACCCTTTTGACACAACCACAGAGATCTACTGAACACATGTTATTATTATCACTACCTGTAGACCATATGTATACATTAGAGAAAATCTCACAGCAGCTAGCAATTCCCTACTAACTGTACCATTTTGAAAACCCCTTTCTCATAAAAATTACATAATATAAAAAGAATGCAGACAAAATAGACCGGAGTTGATCTGTTGATGACTATATCTCCCCCTGCTGATGAGACATTTTAAGAGTGAGCTTGTGTAACTGGTCTGATTGGCTGCTTCGGCTGCTGCCTGGTTTATGATCTTGACTTTAGTATACATTTTTTTGGTTCATGACCTGTTAAAATTCAGCGATAGCTTCGAATGACTCGTTGTCACAGGCTATATATGTCAATAAGTTAGAAGCCGCTCAACCAAGAAGCAATATTCCCTTCTTATTGATTAATTTGATCAGGTTTTAGAGGCGTAGCCATCCAGTATCAGTAATTCAAAATCCAAAAGCAGAGGTGTAAATCATTTATTTAATTCTTTTTTAATTATATTTTGCTGCTTCAGTTTCAGGGTGGGGCCAAAATAATGACCCCCCCCCACACCCCACCTACCACCCTCCAAATGCAAATGTACTCTATCTCCTCCAAGTTCCCATTATGCCTAGTGCTCTCAGCAGACTACACAGGCAGCTTAATGTAAGCCCAGATGCAGAAATACTACCACCTCCCACACGTTTAGTCATTTAATTAAACACAATTCAACCCAGTGGTATGCACCTGTACAAATAAATCTATAACAATGAATGTCTTAATGGTAGATTTTGACACAAGGCTCACCAGTGGTTAGCTCAAACCTTCAAGATGGCATTGTTCACGATGTCATTCTGGTCGAAACCATTTCAGATTTTTGATTGAGGTTAGGTAGGTTATTCTCCCTCCAAACTCATCTTTTCTTACCACCAACAAGACCTCTATGACCCTTCACTGTGTCACCATCATGGTACTCACAGTACCAGCACATCAGGGACCGACTTTATTCTGTGAACTCAGCATGCACAGGACATGAGCCGGCCTGCCAACTTCAACTCTGAGATTGTATTGACTCTGACAGCTGGACTGACTGGCTGCTGCTCCAGATGTTCCTTACGCATGTGACCAGCAAATTCCCTGCAGGTAAGCATGCTTTCAAGGACTCCTCGTCTCCAGTTTTGCTCCTGTTGCCCTGACTTGACAATTATTAGTCCGTCCTTCTTTAGTTTTTACTCACAGCTTGCCCTTGTGGATTCTTAGGATGAGGTTTGCCCTTGTTCCCCATAGTCCTCAGCTTGTTTTAGGTTCTCAAAAGGCCACTGCCAGTTCCTGATGGGTGAGACCCCTCAGCTGTCTGCCACTGCACACTCTTGAGATCCCTCTGAGAGGTCTCGCACTAACCTCGGCAACGAAACTCTCCAAACCTTTTAAACATCAATAATTGACTCATGTTCTCTGCCCCGTGCCTCTACTTCAACTAGAGTGTGTACACATTAAATGTTGATGTTCTTCAGAGTAGTAAAACACAAAGGCGAGTGTGGAAAAAAAAAAATACAAGATTTTTCGACGTACAGCTAAAATTGAGTTTGTTTGTGTTTTAAGGAGAGTATGTTTGCCTTCGTTTTGTGGTAAATGTCCATTGTCAGACAATAGTTTAGTTTAGTTAAGTTTAGAAAGCAACCTCACCCCAAATTGCAGTAACAACAGCTGTTACAGAGCGTTTGATCGCTCCATCTTCACGAGGTGATGAAGATGAATATTTGACTGTGATCAGCAAATAAATCATTTGAACTTACATTGACCTTATCCAGGAAATTAATTATTGATTGACGTCATACTCTATGGACACCGGCGTATCATCTTAAGTCTTTTTTTCCATTAAAACCTTCTGTACTTTCAGCTTGAAAATAGCATACCCATACAATAATGAGTGTAGCGTTGCAACTGTAAGGGCTATTTTAATACTTTTGGTATTAAAATAACCCTAACACTTGTGAGATATGTTGATATGTGTAAATATCAGTATATATGTTACTGATTAAGAGTAAATTAAGATGGCACACAGCACAAATTGAAAATTCTAATTTTCGCCTGGAAAAAAAAAGCAATTTCAGGATATTTCTTTTTAGAAATCATGTAGATACGAACTTTCAAGCTCTCCCAGATCATAGAACTATATGTTGAGGGTCTCTAAACACATTTTTACTTTGATGAAGTGAAGCTTTATCTAGTACATCTTGATCTAGTACAGAGAGGTCAGACGAGGTCAACCAAAATGTAATCTTGTTCCAGCTGTTCCATTGTAATTTTATATACTACATAATTATATATTTCACTTATTTTATCACTAATAGTGTTCAATATTTTGTAAGTAAAACTGCGAGGCTGTGTCGTAGCGGAATGTGAACAACATGGCTGCGACCGTCTAGTTGTTAACGGGTGTTAGCATTGAATTCATTTTTCAAAACGTTATTGGCATAAATGTGGCGAGTGGGTCTGCCTAGGGAGCGCTATATGGATTGTGTTACTTGGTATTATATGTAGCTTTGTCTGAGTTTGTGTTTGGAGTTTGTACAAACAGCTGAGATGACTTTGTACAGCAGGAGCTGCAGTTCGAGCAGGTATGCGACATCATTATATTCGTTACTGATGAGCGCACGTTATGAGTGGGTGAATGTTTGGATGAATGCGTTGCCCCCACCGGCGGGGGCGCTCGGGCCCAAAAGGTTGTCTCTAAGAAATTAGAAACTATAAAAGAACGCAAGAACCACGTTGATAGGACAACGTGAAACCCTAAAAATACACAAAATAGAGAAGCAACAAATATAAGTGGAGTCACTGGTTTGTGGTTTCACTGTCACGTGGGTGTCTGTGGACAGTTTACAGCGTATGTAAAGCACATAGGGATTAACCAGACTACATTGCAGCATGATATTATTTGACTTCCATCCCTTCAGTTCTCTTCAATTATGAATGCTTCCTGCCATTCTATACAGTATATGTTTATTTCATTCAGAACATATTCCTAAAGAGTGTCAGAGTGTAAGAGAGATTGAGGGGAACCTGATTATTTGTCGCAGAAAGAGATTCATCATCATGTGCACCTGAGCTTGCATCATTCGGATTCGTGTTCCTCTCCCCAGACTTTAGCTGAGTGTTTAGTCACCATAACCTCTGGGTTCAACCGCATTTTAAAAACAGTTTAAAAAAATGGTTTCTCAGAGTGAAAGTGACGCACTAAGTCACACACACACACACACACACACACACACACACACACACACACAGAGGCTCAGAGCTTCTCTGGAGTTAGCTGAGGAGCTCTTTGAAATATTTAAATGCTGGGAGCGTTTTTTTAATGTGAGATTGATGGAATAGGGTCAGTGTCAGCATTGCTGCTACCATAGCCGTCTCACAGAGGACTTCGCACCCAGCAAATACTGTATGTTGACGCTCAACATTTCCACCAACAATGTGTGTACATCCTGGCTTTTTAAGATATGCGTCGTAACAGATGATTTGTGTTGTTGTCGTGAAATTGACTGGATACATGGATTGCAGAAGAGTGAAAAGCTTAACAGTTTGACGCGGGGATGGGTGGGTGGAATTAGGACTGTAAACAAACATGTATTGCATACATTCAGCCTCAATTATGATTTGATGTGGGCTTGAATCTTTGCATGTTGTAGATCAGCACTGTGTCAAAGGTGTCCCTCTGCAAAAAAATATAATCAAAAACACTACATTAATTCATGGGGCAGCACTCTTCCAGGTTGAAGCCTCGTGAAAACCACCAGATTAATGCTTGTCTCTTCTTCCCACAGTTTTCAGGGTAGTGAGGGGAAATGATGCCAGAAAAAGATTCATTAATAATGCAGCGAGAGGCTGGAGCCTCACCACTTTAACATGACGAAAAAAAAACAAAACCTATAGCTGTTGTTGGACCAGCACAATCTTCTCATCAAGAGGGATATATATACGATTTCTCCAATCAGTGCACACAACACTAGAAAAGTTGAGATGTATTTAGCTTTTTTGTACATATAGGAAACACAGCTGTCAACTGGATTTTGGAGGGAGGAGAAGGATCAAATGCAACGAGAAAGTAAGAAGAGCTTATCACTGCAGCTTTAGAGGGTCTTCTCTCAATGAGCGTAGCTCAGTACCGCCCTCTGGTGGCTGGATAATCAAACAGCAGTTAAAGTCAAATGTTTTGTCGCGTTCAAATGCCCAAATGAAGTGAATCACTGACTACATCACTAATAAGATTATAGTCTCCGTTGAAAGCAGGTGACCACGCTTCAAAGGTGTGTTTTTTTTAGATTAAACATAACTGTATTTTTCTTATTTAAGGAGTTACTTAATATACAACAAACAATCATTTTTGGTTAGTTGCTGTGTTCAAGAGCAGTCAATCACAATAATCCATTAATACTCAATATTGATGTGTCTGAGCATGTGATTATAAGACTAATGAATACATTACCACAGGGGTATTCAATTGAAGTTCAGCGAGGTCCAGTCAGAGAGAACTTCCTCGTGCAAAGGTCCAGAACATCACAATCATGTCTAATGTGCGCTACGATTTAGTGCCATGTGTATTAAAGTAGCTAACAGTTGTATTAAGGTCAGTATGCAGTCAACAACTGACTGTCAAATGAAATAAAGAAAGTTCTATTGAGTAATATCTAAAAAAAATATTTATTGTCACATTTCAAATTTAACTGGATTAATTAGAAATAATAAAGAATATGAGCCAGACCCCTGCATACATCTTTTTGTCACACAACACCATGGGTGGGTTTGATTGGGTCACTTAGCGTGTTTGCTAGGTGGTGCATTAAATCAGTGGTTAACAAACCTTTTATCAATTTGTTTTCTTTAACTTTGCCTAGGTACAACAATGCGTATATGTACCATAACAAATCATCAGTCATCATCCTTCATTTTATTGCATTGTTGTGCTTTTTTTTTGTATTGTAGGAAAAAAATGGATTCAGAACTTAAAAACATTTATTTTGGAATTTAACTTATCTTTTTATAATGTCCGTGAATCCCAGACCAACATCCTGTGAATGACATCGTGAAGTTGACATTGGAAGCACATTATAATAATTAATTAAGTAAATGCAAATAAATGGGTTGATTAACTTGCAAGAGACTCCTAACCAGAGGTGTAATGTAACAAATACAATTTACTCATATTCTACACTAGAATAATACTATTTTTAAAATACTTGTACTTACTTGAGTATCAGGAATAATTTGTAACCCGTTCACGATTCCATACCGAATCAGTTGTTGATAATTTACAGCACTTACTGGCCAGTTAAGAGGAGTGAAGAGTCAGCAGAAAAAATTGGAAATCATCGCAACCACGACAGGTCATTGAGCATACAGTTATACATGTACTGAAAATATTAGGCTGATGGGAATAGTATGCAAGATTAGCTGTGGACAGACACGACTGAACACATGATCCCATACCTTTACTTTTTGCTCTTATTATATTTTTATATTTATATATTTTGACGCTAATACTTGTACTTTTACTAAAGTAAGATTTTGAATGCGGGACTTTAACTTTCTTTTCATTTTACTGTAGTATTAATAATTTCTTCTTGCACCACTGCCTCCAACCCACCACCTTCCATGTAATGTGTATGCACCCTTTGACTAATACGCTCCCTCCTGTCCAGTAGAAGTAGGGCTGATGTACTTTGTGTAGCGTGTACCATGTGAGCACAAGATAAACAAAAGTAATTGACAAAGGGTCGCTTCATAAGTCATGGCCACAACAACATAAACTCAAATCATTTTCGTTGCAGCTCCACTGGCCTCATTCATGAAAACACATTGGTTGGATTGTACGTGCAAAAAAGAGTCAATGTAGTCCCGTTCTTTTCAGCTGAGAACCATAAAAATCTAATTGTTTTTTATCTTTGAAGAAAATGGGCAGAGGAGTTTCACGTCTTAATCTGTTTTCTGCCTCAACCATCTTCTTTTTTTTATCCAAGTTTAATGTTCTTGTCAGCCTCCAGCTTGTACAAAATGAGTTTTAAAATACTCCTCATGGCTTCAGCATTGGGTATATATCACTTTCAGAATTGATTACTAAACGCTGTGTTAAGTCTGGCATCTTGCTGGCATCCTTTCAAATCCCTTCACCTCATTGAAACCAAAAAGCAGCCGTCCTTTGGCACCGACTTTTCTGGCTGTTTTTCAGCATCGACTGAAAATATCATCAGTCATTTTTTCCATTAACGTCAAAAGCTTGCTTGAGGGAATAAGTCGATCAAAGTCACTATCTTTTTTTTTTTTTTTGGTAATATCTTAAGACACACTTAAATTACTTTAGGAAGTTATTCATTTAACTCATCAATAGATTGTTTTACTTTCAATCTGTTTACTTCTTCTATTTATCCTGTTATTTTATAGTGTTTTTAAAATAACTGCTTTTATCCTGTATCAAACTCAAAGACCATTATGTGCTTTACTTGAAAGATGTGCTTTATTTGAAAGTTGCCTATAAAATGTTCATTATTTTTAGGTATTGTAATGTGTGATCCGGTGATGTAGAGATAAGTGTGGGTATAGCAGGTGCAGTATTTTAGAATAGTGTGAGCAAATTAATGGAAACAAAACTCGAGCAAAACAAAATCCATTGAAAAGAAGAAACCCCAACACATTCTTGGCTTTCAGAACTCCTTTATCCAAAAAGTCAAATCTGAATATTTGTTATCACTGAACATAGAGTAACAATGTATTATTTTTTGCAGTGCACAAAATCAGACATGTCTAACATTTAGGTTGCAAAATATTTACATTATCACATGTTTTTTTTTATTTTCTTCAAATTTTGGAAATTCAACCTCACCTCCTATAAACTGTCTAGTCAAAAATACAGACGCTATTAAGGACAAAAATCCCTGAAACCACAATCTTTGATCCCATGGCCATAAAAACATGCATTCTATTATATCACATGTTGTCCTCCAAGGTAACAAGTGTGAGTTCTTTTTTTTATTTGACACTGGAGAAAAACAAATGAAACGCATCACAATCAATGGTGTTGCTTTTCATTGACATTTCCCAGTCCGTGGTGAAAAATAGAATTGACCAGGACTGAAGTTGGTTAATAGATTAACTCATTAAAAGTGTAAAGTAATATTAATACGGTGGTAGTTTTTTTACACCGATATTTTTGTCATCTAAGGACATCAGAACACATTTCTTAGGGTTCATTTTACTGATGTGCTACAACTCTAAAATCATTTAAAAAAAAAAAGTAAATCTGTAAAACAGACTTGCTACCAAAAGAGGTCAGCAGAATCCTTTTTATGGCCCAATCAATGATCATAAGAAAAGAAAATGTAATCAAACTATCCACAATGATTACAATACAGTAATCTACTGTACAATTGTTATTCTCTTTCATCACATTGAACATTGGTTAATTACTATTTCAGTCACAATATAAGCGTTGATTTATTACAAATATTATTTGAAATCATATGATTATACTTGTTGCAAGGCTGGCCCAAGAATTGATGGGACCCAAAACAATTAACCTGATTCTAAAACCATGTCCATGATTACTTTGTATCAAATACCAACACAAGTTCAATCTGATTATTCATTGGACCTCGGTATGATAAATAAGTCTCGGGTATGTTTTTGTCTGTTGATGTGGCTAATGTACATACGAGACAATCAGATGGAATCAGAGTGAAGATTTTCTCAATTCTTAAGGCGACCCCAAATCCTTCTGTTTATCTTAAAAATGTATAACCACTAAATTTGGAGATACAAATATTTTTATTTGTAGAGGTACAGTGAAATCTCAGACCCCTCCCTGGGGATGAGGTCTCCTGTTGGCCCTCCCCTACGCTGAAACAGTCGCTCTCTTCTTCTACATCAGTGGCATTTCAACCCTGATGTCAAAAGCTACCGACACCGTGTGGAGTAGGACGTGAAATCTGTGATTTTTAAATGTGTATGGTTATATTTGCTCCGGTAAGTGTCATTTTTTCCAGTCTTGTCATTTCTACATTTTTGCATGTTGTGATTTTTGCTTCTATACACTGCATAATACATTGTATGAATTGCAATATCGAGTGGGATCTTGATGTTTTGACTTGCTGATCGGTGAAATGTCTGTCAGGTTTACTCAGTGCAGCTTGTTGAGGCAACATGTGCCACATACATAAAAGTAAAGAAAAATCTATTCAAAATAGTGAAAACAGAGTAAATCTCTCATTCTTGATATGAATATTCTGCATCAGAACTATAAAGATAAAACGACAGATTTAATCTGGACTGTACTGCTGTGACCCCCCCCCCCGTCAGCACACAGTGAGCAGCTCCGTTAGTTGACTTCCAACCTTTAAATTATTCACGTTTTGTTTTCAATCCAATTATAGATGTTAATAGCAGTCCAGTAATTTATTGATGTGTAGCTATACATTATGCAGACCTGATACTGGATCAATCTGTATGAATAATAAACAGATTCGGATCCTTTTATGACATTTTTTTTTTCCTCCCTAGATTTTTGCCATCTGTGCTTTTGCAACATGTGGAGGATACTATGGTCACCTCCAGGTTGAAGTGGACTGTGCAGACAGGAGGCAGAGTAACCTCAGCATCAACATTGATTTTGGCTATCCTTTCAGGTAAAGCACTTGATTGTGCATTCCTTTGCTTACATCCTTTGATTAGGTACTTAGGTACCTATAACGTGAATATAGAAAGAACAAATATCAACTGTCATAAAATTGTGTTTTACGATATTTTGTACAATTTAATATTTTACAATTAATCTATTAACATGTTTAGATGTATTTAATTTCAAAATGGGAATTAGCAGACTAGTTGACAAAGGGTAAAGATTTTACTGGACACCCAACGGACTAACCAGACATGACCAGACGATCATCATGTTGTCGGCCTCATCTGCTCTCTTAAAGCTCGCCCCATTTAAAAACAGGAAACCAGACAGCTGAGCGGCCCAAACAGTCCAAAATGTTTCACTGCATCATTCGGCCAAACTGTACCTGGAGTCCTGTCCGTCGAGACTTAACCTGGGATTTTGTAATGTGACAGCGCGTCGGCGTGTACTTGGGGCCGTCTGCTGTATAAAAACACCACGGAGATGTTTGGAGGATGAGGAAAAAAATGTGACTCCATTTGTCATCCTTGCTGCTATTTTGAGTGAAGAAAGTACTCATTTATAGCTCCAGAGCAATAATAGATTATCATTTCATTTCAGTGCACAATGGAAAGTGCAGTTGTGTAGTCGACCAAACCCAAACTCCATGCCTCAGAGTCACTGATGGCGACGCTAAACTGTTAATTAATCGTCCAATTAGAGTAAGCTCACTCATCCGACTTGACACTGGTGTCAGTGTGTTAGTTCAGTGGTCATTTTCTTTATTGTTCACTTATAAAAAGCAGATACAAACTGTGCCCCACTGTAACCAGTAACGAGCAGTTTTTAATTGACGTAGGTCATGCAGTATGTATAGACTCCACGCACCATATGGCCAAGGAATTTATGATTTATAAAACAAAATAAGATATATAACTATTTATATATATATATATATCCAAAGATAAATTGTTGTTCAGCAGTTGCAGTAATACATATAAATGAATATAAATATATTAAAAATGTTGGCATTTTTTATTTTTGCTGAGGTGTATTTTTTTTATTTGTTTTTATTTATATCAAATAAGTGGTCAGGAAAACCCTGACATTGAATGTTATGATTAATATGTGACAAAAGGAAAAGACAAGTTGCAGAACTGCTTCACTGGCAGCTTCCTCATAAATCCTTTAGAATCTGTTCCTTTGTATGCAACACCAAATAAAGAGTTCTCAGCTTTGTATCTATGTTTTTTTTAACTTGAATTGTCTTTTTTTAGTCACAAGTTTGCTAACAAAAGGGCTCTCATGGTGCAGGTGAACAATGGGCGGCTAAAGTGACAATTTTCTTCCACACTGAAGCTCCTCACATGCCAGTTTTAATAACAACCTGTTTTTATCCATTCACTGTAAACCTCTTCTTTCTGTCTTGTAGATTACAAGAAGTGCATTTCAAGGCTCCCTTGTGTGAGGCAAAAAGGGAAGAGGTTCTTTTCCTGGAAGGCAATTTTTCCTCATCTGCTCAGTTTTTCCTGACTGTGGGTGTTTTTGCTTTCCTGTACTCTCTGCTGGCGACCATCGTCTATGTCTTCTACCAGAACAAGTACCTCAGGAACAACAGAGGCCCACTTGTGGTCAGTGAGTTTATACCTTTGCCAAAAACATTCCCTTAATGTCCACACCTGAATCAGATCCAATATACTGTGATAATGTTTCCTTTCTGCTCTTTTATCCTGAGCAGGATTTTGTTGTTACAGTCATCTTCTCCTTAGTGTGGCTGGTCAGCAGTTGCTGTTGGGCCAAAACTCTTTCTGATATCAAGACAGCCACAAACCCAACTCAGGTGCTACTGCTCATCTCAGCCTGCAGAGCCCAGGAGAACAAATGTACGGCCACCCAGGAGCCTCTCTGGTCACGACTTAATACATCTGCGGTAGGTGTTGAGGCAACAAATGAAGCATTGAAACACAAAACTGGATAAAACAAGCTATTCACTCTTGTCCCTTCTTCTCTCTCCAGGTTTTTGGTTTTGTAAACGTCGTCCTCTGGGTTGGAAATATTTGGTTTGTCTTCAAAGAAACGGGCTGGTACAAGACAGGTCAAAGATATCCAACCAGAAGTGCTTCTGGGAAACGCACCAGTGAAATGCGACAGCGGCTCTACACCGAGAGCAGCTTCGAGCAGCCGGAGGAGGGTTTTGGTCCACAACTCTACAGACAACACAGTATCAATCAGCAGGTCAGCAGACAAGGTAGCTTCAACCAGGCGCAAGTAAGCTTGAGCTTACCGCACGCACATCTTGGCAAACCGGTATCTTATAAAGAGAATAAAGTGGCTTCTCAAGGCCCGATGATATTTGTCAACGAGATGTGATTTAGCTCTTAGTATAGTGCTGTACATGGTGAACGAGATGGGAAAATGAGTATCACCTTGAGATAAAATAAAACACTGGTGGTAAATATTTGGCAAATATGGCTTTCATAATGTGATGTAATATTTATATTATAACTTTTGAAATGAAGACATTTTAAGTCATTACTTAATGCTTTGTTTGTTTGTATTTATTGAGTGGTCAATGCAATTAACCCTAGAACACTAACGTGGGGTGATTTTCGCCCATGCGATTGTGTTCGTGTGATTTTCATAGTGTTCATCCCAGCTCCATTATTATTTTTTAGAAAGTTTCGCTAACGATTCCCTCATTTCACTAATTTGAGAGCATTTTTGGGTCCCCCCCATGATGACAAAAAGCCGATTTTTAATTATGATAATTATACTTGATGAACAATGAAATATTGACATAGTATAAAACAACAGTGACATAGTGGTTGCAAAACAAAATAGAGCCTATAATATAACTGCTATAGTATAGACAAAATTATACAACATACAATGATGTAATATTTTTGTGTACATTATGTATGTATATTATGTTGGTATGGTGCAATACAAAGTATTTACAAGTATCTATTAACTGTGTTAAATAAAGGATTTACTCAAGTGATGCCAAGTGTAGTGGTAGCACACTTCTGTGGTGGTGCAACTTAGTTTAATTAACTACTTTATCAATTCTTATTAATTATTTATTGATGACAAGCTAATCGTTTTATAGTTCATAAGTAGTTCCCTGTGTCACAGTATGATTTTATCCTGACCACCAATTCCAAATCCCCAAAAAGCCATTCAAATCACATTTCAGTGAATAAATGCCCAGTGATCTAGCTGTTTTTCGCATGGCGTTAAGAATTAAATAGTGTTGATATTTAACTAATTTCACTTGTTTCATTACACGTCTTAATTGTTTACCTGTACATCGAAAACCTTTTTCTTCTTTCCTTTTCTGTTATATATCATGGTACACATTCCGCAACAAGGTTTGACAGAAACTGTGCAGTACCAGTATCAGTTTGGAAATATGTCGAACCAAAGTGCTTGAGTTCACTCTATAAATATAAAATGTTTGATTGTAACATATATTCCCTTTGTTATTACTGATGGATTATGATCAATGTGGCACTCCAGTGTCTTTATTAGTCCTTTCTTTTTTAAGAAATATTGATTTCAAATGGATACTGAACTTTTTATTTTATCCGTATTTCCGTGTGTTTCACATTTTATGATACATAAGCTGAAGAATTATCTTCTTATTATCTTTTCATACTTTATAAATGATGGATTCACTATTTGTAAATGAAGTATTATATATATTACAAACCAATTATTAAGGAGTTGTAGATGATTAATAACATCCTTTATGAAGTGTAAGTAAATGATTACTATGAAGCATTAGTTCAGTTTGAGTAAACACTTAATTCATCATTTATAAAGCATTGTTCCTACATTAACACTCATTAGTATACAATTCATAACAACAGCTATAAATGTTTTATTCTTGATTAATAAGCTTGTCTATTATGCGTTTGGTGATTATGTTTTCATACTTTATAAATAATGGATTCACTATTTGTAAATGAAGTATTATATATATTACAAACCAATTATTAAGGAGTTGTAGATGATTAATAACATCCTTTATGAAGTGCTAGTAAATGATTAAGAACTTATTTAGATGTGCATTATTCATGCATTTATATATATAAAGATTTAGATATGCACTAATGGTTAGGAACTATGTTAATATATGCTTTATAAATGTGTATTAATATTGCAATTCATGATTAATTCAGGTAGTTACTAGTCATTTATTAAGTGTTTTGTGTGACCTCATCTAAAGTGAGGACTATCTATGCCTTACAAAGCATTTATGAATGACATTGAAAGACCATCAAAACACAAAGTGATCTGGAACATATCAATATTTATTACAAGATGCAAACAATGTACTCGTATTAATACAAACCTCTCAGCCATTCATTCATGTAAAAACCAAAACAAAGATTCTCCTTCAGAAGAACATGGCTGGATATAAAACATTTACATCCGCTCCACTCATATGAACAGATAAATGGTCATCAAACATTGTCCTTATCATATAACAGCTAGTTAGCAAACTGTCTCCTGGATTGCTCTATTTACAACAGAGGTAACGCCGTGGCGTGCGCCGTCTCAGGACCTCTAGTTAGTGACTTGCTAGCTGGAAGGCTAGCTAGTCTATGCTGCCGGATCGCTCGTGGGCTACTATTCATCATTTTTGAATCGCTCTTAGTCTGGACTCTCCCCTGAGACCTGTTTGCCTTGGGAGCCCCTACCAGGGGCTACTGCCTCGGACAACATGGCTCCCAGGATCACTGAGCCACTCAAACTCCTCCACCACGTTAAGGTGGCGATTCACGGAGGAGAAAAGGAGGTTAGGAGATAGGCTAGAAGTGGGGATAGGGTAGAAGTAGGGATAGGTTGGAAGTGAGGAAAGGGTGGAAGTGGGGATAGGTTAGAAGTGAGGAAAGGGTGGAAGTGAGGAGTAAGTAGTAGTGACTACTTCTTACTGACAGTCAGATGATATCACATCACCTGACTATCAGTTAGTAATCACTACTACTTACTGATACCCAGATGATATCACATCATCTGGGTTTTTACCTTTCACCTTTAGATCAGTAAGTAGTAATCACTACTACTTACAGGGTAGAAGTAGGGATAGGTTAGAAGTGAGGAAGGGGTGGAAGTAGGGATAGGTTAGAAGTGAGGAAGGGGTGGAAGTGGGGATAGGTTAGAAGTGAGGAAAGGGTGGAAGTGGGGATAGGTTAGAAGTGATGGGGGAGGAGCAGAGAAAGGCGGGTAAGCTAGCAGCGTTTTCAACTAACAGCCCTCAGACAGAAAATACCCGAAGAAAACGCAACCTCTGCTCTCGTCTCGATGGATCAACTGAAAGGGCGCGCGGACCCGGACTAGAAAGAATGACTGCTGACGGGCATTGGAGGCCCGTCAGCAGTCACGTAACGTTACGCATTATGGAGGATGAGTATGTAGCTAGCTTTCCTGCTAGCAAGTCACTAACTAGAGGTCCTGAGACGGCGCACGCCACGGCGTTACCTCCGTTGTAAATAGAGCGACCCAGGAGACAGTTTGCTAACTAGCTGTTATATGTTAGCGACAATGTTTGATGACCATTTATCTGTTCATATGAGTGGAGCGAATGTAAATGTTTTATATCCAGCCATGTTCTCCTGAAGGATAATCTGTGTGTTTTGTTTTTTACATGAATTAATGGCTGAGAGGTTTGTATTAATACGAGTACATTGTTTGCATCTTGTAATAAATATTGATATGTTCCAGATCACTTTGTGTTTTGTCTTTTCTGTTGAGAAGATAACAGACTTTTGTGGGTTTTGAGGCACTGATGGTCTTTCAATGTCATTCATAAATGCTTTGTAAAGCATAGATAGTCCTCAGTTTAGATGAGGTCACAAAAAATACTTAATAAATGACTAGTAACTACCTGAATTAATCATGAATTGCAGTATTAATACGCATTTATAGTCCCTAACATTAGTTCATATCTAAATATATATATATATATATATATATATATATATATATATATATATAAATGCATGAATAATGTACATCTAAATAAGTTCTTAATCATTTACTAACACTTTATAAAGGATGTTATTAATCATCTACAACTCCTTAATAATTGGTTTGTAATATATATAATACTTAATTTACAAATGGGGAATCCATGATTTATAAAGTATGAAAACACAATCATGAAACACATAACAGACAAGCTTATTAATCAAGAATAAAACATTTATAACTGTTATGAATGAATTGGATACTATTGAGTGTTAATGTAGGATCAATGCTTTATACATGATGAATTAAGTGTTTACTCATACTGAACTAATGCTTCATAGTGTGTAGTTGTTATAAAGTGTTACCGAGGAGACTGAAAGTGAAAAAGAAATGTAGTTAACCGATATAGGGAATAAGTAATGAGTGTTGACTTTCATGGAGACACCGGCGTAGACGTTAAAGTATGTTTCACACTGTATCAGGACTATCTCAACATTTTTATTGTTAAAAGTCAGTAGGTTCCAAATACAAATAATTCTCATTGAATGAAAACTGTGTTCATAACTCTTAGTGATGATGATTATGAATAAACTGTGTTTCTCATTGACTTAAAGGGGCTCTCCACCAATTTTACACATGAAGTTAAATTTACTCATCATAAATATTGCAGAGCCAGTGAAAACAGTTGTGTAATATCGAGGGTTAATGGTTTTTAGGGTTTTATCTCATTTTTTTTTAGACTGTCCTAGTCGAAGATGTACAGATTTTAAAGATCACTGAGGAATGCAAATTTGTGATTTGAGGATACAGTATATAAGTAACATTTGGTTCACTTAGTTGAAAAAATGACAGTTTGTTTTATTCTCAACATGCTGCTAATGTTTAGGAGCTTAAACTGAATTTCTGGAGCAAGCTGATAACAGACAATTGTGTCTATTTCTTTATCTGTAATAATCAGACTGAATTTGTTCTTCTCTGAATTAATTCATTTTTCAACAAAGCTTGGACTTAATGTCCGAATATTTCAGTTAGTGTATTTATATGACATAAAAAGAGGAGGATGTCAAATCACACACACACCTAAGAAATTATTATTATTATTATCAAGCCCCCAACAACCAAATTAAGTAAACAGTATTGACAACAATTGCATAATTATTATTAATATGAAAATATTATAGAGCTCATACATGATCTCATCAATAAAGCTTCTTATAGAAGTGTATCTGTCTTCTTCCAGGCTTCTCACAGTGAACATAAGCCTGGAAATGTATCCAGTGCATCCCCAAGTTTGTTCTTAAAACCTCTGTATGCAGCTTTTCCTGTCTGATCCGAGCAATTAGAACAAAGAGAGCCGACGATTGTCTCAGCCCCGCCCCTTGACAGAGACACCAAGTACATGCAGGTGTCCAGAGCAGGCTCTTTAAAGGAAATTACAGTGCATGTGCCCACTGCATGACAATTATGTGCCCACTGCATGACAATTAGGGTCAGGTTACCAGCAGGAAATAAAGGGTTACATCATGAGATAAATGGCCTATCTGAGATGTAACAAGGGTGCATTTATATGTAATTAATCCCCTATGAGCTGCAACATGTTACACACTGGTGTGTGATATTTATCCTTGGTTATGTCTGTATTTCCCACCAGCAGAGCATGAAGCAGCCGTGGCTTTTATTTACAAATGGAGCACAGTGTGGAGCATTTAAAGCAATTGATCCCTTCTTTGCAGACACCTGCAGGGGGCAATATCTGCCAGTCGTATCATCTTGAAGCTCTCCAACTGAGGATTCAGCTTGTCGAAAAGGATTTAAAAAATGCACTAAGCTTTTGTTCGCTGAACTTAACACATATGCGATAGTTTATTCAACTATAGAGAAGAAACTGTGTAATTTTCCACTTTCAAATGTATGCTTACATATACCTGAAACCACATACTATGCATGCTGCACTGCAGATATGATGTTAGGGTTAACGTTATGATTGTGGCCTCAAGGGGATGGTATAGTGTCACACCAGAAATGCAGCATACAGTGCATGAGCTTGTCTCTGGGTCTGCAGGATACCCATAGCAGATGGAGCATGATGAGGTGTGATAATCATGTCTTCCTACATGGACTGCAGTTTCCTTTAACTCTGAGATGAGAAATAACATATCAGTTGTAAACTAATTCCTAAACTAAATCTCAGCTGGAAGTGGCAGTATTTATTTCACATTTTGGTATTACACGTAATTCTCTAAGGTATGTGGTCCGCAGAGGCAGCTAGCTAGTTATCTACAACTTCAGATGATGTCAACTTAACATTTGGCTTTTGTGAATTAATAATGCTGCTTTGCATTTGTAGGTATGACTCTGTTAGTTAAATGTGTCCTTGCTCAAATCATTACTCAATTAACTAAAACCGCAGATAAAACTGTATGTCATAATGCCTAATCCCCCAGGACACTGGGTATCTAGAAATGTGCTCATCTAATTGTTATATCTTCTCAGAGGACCCTGTACTCAGCTAATTCCAACTGTAGACCTGTGGGAATTGTCCATGAGTGAGAAACTTTACTTGAGAAGATTTAATCCTTCAGTGTCTTGTGACTCTGTGATTTATCTAAAGAACTATGAAATCAATATGCAGCCACTTAAAACATGTAAGAAATGCATCACTTGTTTTGATTTGTGTTTTCCAGTGCGCTAAGAGCTTAAAACAATTAAATTTGTATTTAATAATGTGTTCAACTACTAGGTTTTCACATACTGAATAAGCCTGCCTTGTCTTGCACATTATCATAGCTGATGCAATTTCTGTTGCTTTAAACTTGCGTTCATGTTAACCAAAGGGACAGTTACTGTAAAATATTTACTCAAATGTTTAGCATTATGTGAAGAAAAAATATGCTGCATACTAAACAAACTAAGATACATAATTTGGATGTGGAATATGTTGAAGTGCTAGTGTTACACTCACACCTTTATTGTCACAGTCCTCTGCCCTATACTGATTATTAAAACTGTAATGTCATACAGGAAGATGATGCCTATATATAATTCATAGAATGCAGCTCAAAATGTAAACAGTATTAAGCATTTAAGTTCATGTCAGGTATTATATGTTGTTTGTTTTAACTGTAGTGTGGATGAAGAGTTGCTTTGCATGCTTTTTTTTTGTTATTCTCTGGTTTTCTGTAACTGATATCAAAGCGAGTGTATTCACTGTGGAGCTGGTGTTGCCATGGGTTTTCCTGTATGGTGTCAGCCTCTTCATTTCCATGGAAAAAGGAACAGAGCAGAGGAGACGGTAACACTTTATAATAATACTACACACTATGAAGCATTAGTTCAGTTTGAGTAAACACTTAATTCATCATTTATAAAGCATTGATCCTACATTAACACTCATTAGTATACAATTCATAACAACAGCTATAAATGTTTTATTCTTGATTAATAAGCTTGTCTATTATGTGTTTGGTGATTATGTTTCCATACTTTATAAATGATCGATTCACTATTTGTAAATTAAGTATTATATATATTACAAACCAATTATTAAGGAGTTGTAGATGATTAATAACATCCTTTATGAAGTGCTAGTAAATGATTAAGAACTTATTTAGATGTGCATTATTCATGCATTTATATATATAAAGATTTAGATATGCACTAATGGTTAGGAACTATGTTAATATATGCTTTATAAATGTGTATTAATACTGCAATTCATGATTAATTCAGGTAGTTACTAGTCATTTATTAAGTATTTTGTGTGACCTCATCTAAAGTGAGGACTATCTATGCTTTACAAAGCATTTATGAATGACATTGAAAGACCATCAAAACACAAAGTGATCTGGAACATATCAATATTTATTACAAGATGCAAACAATGTACTCGTATTAATACAAACCTCTCAGCCATTCATTCATGTAAAAATCAAAACAAAGTTTCTCCTTCAGAAGAACATGGCTGGATATAAAACATTTACATCCGCTCCACTCATATGAACAGATAAATGGTCATCAAACATTGTACTGAAGGATAATCTGTGTGTTTTGTTGTTTTTACATGAATGAATGGTTGAGAGGTTTGTATTAATACGAGTACATTGTTTGCATCTTGTAATAAATATTGATATGTTCCAGATCACTTTGTGTTTTGATGGTCTTTCAATGTCATTCATAAATGCTTTGTAAAGCATAGATAGTCCTCACTTTAGATGAGGTCACACAAAATACTTAATAAATGATTAGTAACTACCTGAATTAATCATGAATTGCAGTATTAATACGCATTTATAGTCCCTAACATTAGTTCATATCTAAATCAATATATATATATATATATATAAATATAAAGCATGAATAATGTACATATAAATAAGTTCTTACCAGTGACAGTTAAGTGACAGTTACTGTAAAACAATTACTCAAATGTTTACAAAAGATCATAATGAGGGATTAGAGTGGGATTACACACTGTAACGGGATGCCGTCTGAGTATTTACACCATTGTTCTCTATCGCTTGAGAGTGACACTGAATGTGAAATATTTTACATTTCCATTAAATCTAAAAGGAAACATGACATCTGCAGATGAAAAGGAATCCATTAGCGGTTCTTCCTTTTTTCTTGTCAATGGGTTTTTAGTTTTTCTCCAATTCAAGGAGTGTGGAAATTGTATTTTGTACATATTTTAGAGCCTTTGAGGATGACTTTTTTGTTTTGGGGCAAAGATATTTTACTAGCTTGACTTGAAATACAGGGAAAACCACACAAATAAATACTGTTAGACTTATCTCTTGCTCACAAAAATTAACATTTTATAAAATAGTCTATATCTCAAATCTTTGAATTTATACTTTGTCTTAAACAGCAGGTAATCCAACCAGCAGAGTTATAGATAATTTAGAGTAAAATGAATACAGGAGTGTATTTCTTTTCATGCATGCATTTATTATCTAGTTCATTCTTTATATATTTTTTCTTTTCATATTATACGTGAAAATACTGCACATTTCATTCTCTCTTATTCACTCACTCACTCACTCACTCACTCATATGCTCTTGCGCGCACACAGACACATAAATGCTGCGCAAGAAAACCGCCAGAGCAAATGCATTTCATTACATTTGTTAGTTTGTACATATTAACAGATTGATTTCCTCATCGTGTTTGATCCAGAGTCCGTTCTTCAAATCCATGAATCCATTTGGCAAAAGTTTAAGACTTTTTTTTCACTGGGTCGTTTTAAAAATCTGGAAGGGATCGGTAAGAAAAATGTTCATAGATTTGAGGATGTCATCATGATTAAGACACAGAGGACACTTCTGTCTTGCTGGCAGAGACTGAGGTCTCATCATCCACCATGCCGCCCATTCCAATAGTGCTCAGCATGCAGTTACGGAACTGAAAATAAGAGCAAAGACAGCAGCGTCAGACACAAGTTCACGGTTTAAAGATTGAGCAAAGAAGAAAAAGCAAATACTAGAAACTTGACAATAAATTGAGCCAACCTGTTTGTTCATCAGCACGTAGATAACAGGGTTATACAGGGCTGAGCTCTTTGCAAAGAAGGCAGGGACAGCTGCTGTCAGGGCTGAGAAGGAAGCTCCCTTGTTCAAGAAGATCCAACCGGCAAAACTGGCATATGGCACCCAGGCTACTAGGAAGCCAAAGACCATCAAGACGCACATACGTGTCACTTCCCTCTCAGCTTTCTGGGTAGACTCTGACTCCTGCTGCTGGGCTGCGGCCTGAAGTGTTTGATAAAATAAAAGATCAGCTCATTAAATAAGTTTGGCTATACATAGTAGTGGACATCTTTTTGTTAGGACATCTGAATGTCAATGATAGATACAAAGAAAATGCCTAAATAGTGTAAAAATGTCATAAACTTCACTTACAGCTTTGACTGTCAGCACCAGGCTTCCGTAAGTGAAGAAAATGATGAAGACGGGAGTGAAGAAGTGGACGACAAACATGTACATGACGTATGATTCATTGTTGAAGCCTGGAGCCAGAGTGTAGTAGTCAGGTCCACAGGAGCACTGCATGCCCTCAGGAATGTACCTGTGTGAAGTTTAAGAAAAACATGAATGCACATATTTATTCAGTTGTATCAACAGATATTTACCCTCTGCATCTACAGTATCAAGGAAATCTGAATGGTGTGTTTGAGAGGTTTCAAAATATATATAAATCTTTGTAGAGCACTTTAAAATAGAACTAATAGAAACTAAAATGTAAGATTTAAAAGAATGTGCTAATTACCTGGACCAGCCAAAGAGAGGGGGGGCAGCACATGCCATAGCCATGATCCAGGTGAAAAGGACTCCAGCTCCTGCATGAGTACCAGAGAACTTGAAGCTTCCCATGGGTTTGCAGACGACAATGTATCTTTCAACAGCAAGGACTACCAGGGACCAGAGAGCAACTTCACCTGAAAGAGAGAGAAAAGTAAAATGAATTCATATGAAGCAATCTGCTTTTTCTTTTTTTCAAATACATTGAAGACACCCTGAAAAAGGTATCGTCTTGATTCATTTCTTACCTCCTAGTGTAGCCATGAATCCCTCAATAGCACAGAAAGTGGCTCCAAGAATGAAGTAGCCGTTGACAGCAGATGTGATGGTGATGGTGAATCCGAAGGCGCACATGATCAGTCCAGCCACAGCCAGGTTGACCAGGATGTAGTTGAGAGGTTGCCGGAGCTTCTTGTTCTGAGCTGTGACAAACAAAGTCAGACCGTTGATCGGAGTTCCAGTGCAGATCAGGAAGAACATGTACAAAGCTAGAAGCTTGAACATGATGGGATCAGCCAAATAATACTGTTGGTATTCAAAGGGATTTCTAACAACCCCAGTCCTGTTGGACATGGGGATGTAGAAGTTCTTGCCCTCTGTGCCATTGGGCTCGATTCCTCCTTCCCAAGCCATCTTCAGTTGCCTTTTCTGCTGGAGCTTCAAACGATGGACAGTGGCAAAGTGTGCAAAGTCACTCAGTCACAAGTGGTGTAAGCCAACTTCCACGGCTTATGCTGTCCTGGGTGCGGTCTTTTATACCTACCCTGGGTTATCCTCAAATTGGCCAAATTAGATTACAGGAGTATTGTGAGGAAGTGGACAGCTCAAGCCTGATTGTTAATTGACTTTAAGAAAGTGCTAATGGCTGTGACGTTTCTACAATACAAAAAGATAAGATTATAGGAGGATTGTGAGGAAGTGGACAGCTCAAGCCTGATTGATAATGGACTTTAAGAAAGTGCTAATGGCTGTGACGTTTCTAAATTACAAAAAGATTTCTTCATCTAAATGTATTTATATATATATATATATATATATATATATATATAGTTGAAGAAATATTTAATATATATGCACTATATAAGTTATGTATGTGTAAGTGTATGTTAGAAATTAAGTTAAGGACATACTGGAAAATATATCTATTTAAGATATTACTAATTACAATTTTAAAGTTAATAAATAAATCAGTCGGGGATTTTCTTAACAAAAAAATCTATTGATCCACTCAAACTATATCGAACTATATTGTTAATGCGTGTTGTGTTCAGATACGACTTATTTTCCTCAAATGAGTCCACTAGAGTGCGCTTCCACCCAGGCTGTGTGTTGCTCCCGGCCGCCTCTCAGCTGTGATTAAACCTCACAGTCTGGCAGTCCTGTTGCCATGGGAACTTCTGGGATCGGTATCTCTCTTCCCTGTGTCGGAAGCTTTTTTTATCATTTTGACCTATTTTTTGCGTATTTAAGTATAATTTGAACAACATTTTGTAATGTAATTCAACAGTTTTTGCAACTGTGAACTTGTGTCAATGTGACATACGTTCACTATAAGAGCTTGTTTTAGGCTTGGATTGTTTTTAGCTTCCAACATTATGGAAAGGACCCAACAGAGAAACAAAATGCTTTTTCTTTCCTTTCAAATTGATCCAGTTTGTTTTTTAATTTGTCAAATACATTTGCCTGTCCCACTGAGTGGGCATCTGAGGCCAGCTGAGGACCACTGTGTCCCGACTCCTTCTACCAGCAACCATCGCATCCTAACGGGAATCATCACCGGCTGCAGAGCCTTGAGTCGACCCCAACTGGAGCAGAAAAACAAAAGGCTGAGTCCACTGCAAAGTCCTGTGGAACTACGCTGCAAAAAGTAGGAAACTTAAATGTTACTAATATGTTCAAGAGTTGGTGTTGAATAGCGCTCTGAATTGTTAATATTTACATTTATAGGTTAGAGTAGCATCGATATCTTATAGTAAATCACATCCTTCCTTCACTCTCCCAAATCATTCCCATTTGCAATTTGAAAACTAAGTTAATGTATTAATTAGTATCCCTGTTCCTTTGTTAATCCATTTATTCTTTCATTTGATTATATTATAAATAAATCACATATCTATTGCTAAATCGTTGTCTGTCATATTCTTTCAAAGCGGGAACTAAAGATCAATGAACTCAGAACTTACTACTGAGATGGTAAGACTGATTAATTGGTTATCAACCTGTTTTTATTTATTTTCCTCCAGGAGGAGGTGGTGACCCAAAATGTCATAACTGCTACATAGATTATACATTAAGCTATTCTTTGTGAACTCCAAAAAACTCTGCCTGGCAGTTGCATTTCTACTCTTCTCTTCCGGCAAGTCCTCACCTCGCGAGATTTCGGAATGATACTTGATGATGATACTTGAACAAAGCAAAAACAAACATTTTTAGGGATGTAAATGGCAGTGCCAGCTTGCCCCAAGGCTCTACTGCTCTCGCTAAATACTGGACCAATTTCAGAAATCGTTGTCAGTCCTCTTCCATTGGTAGTGTAGACAACAAACATGGCAAAATAGGGTCCATGCTGAAATGTATTTAAGCGGCCCAATAATACACTGATCTATTAAGAATTTGATATCTTTCATTTAGGGGTACTTAGGTCTTCACAGCAAAATGCACAATATGAAAACAAGACCACTCCTAATAAACCTTTGTATTGTATTACGTTGTTAAATATATGGGCTGGTATCATTGCACTGCTGACGCAAGTGTAAGCAGGATTTAGTTCTAACTATTTTATTTCTGTTGGAAATAAAAGTGCATTTTATCTCATACATTGATCGTTTTTTGTATGGAATATAACCTACAAAGTAACATAATTGTAGTGGAGCAAAACGTAAATATAGAAACACTCAAGTTAAGTCGGCTATAAGTACTAGTTGAGTAAATGTACTCAGTTACTTTCCACAGTCATGCTGTACCCCTGTTTTGTAAAAAGCAAAAACATAATTAAATGTGTCTCAGGTTGTCCTAAAATACATTTTCCAGATTTTTGATGATTTTGTCAGTTTAATCATGTATCTGTTGCCTGGTCCTGATCACCTAAAATAAATGTTTTCAAGGCTAAATTAAACTGTAACTAATCTTACATATTGGATCAAAAATTAAGTTGTACCAAAGTAAAGAATACTGTAATATTAATGATAGATTTTCCAGATTAAATCCTTCCACAAACACCTACGAGTCACAGACCACTAGTTAATCCTCTGGCTTTAAGGATAATTAACGAGAGGGTTCAGGTCTGTGAGGGTCATTTACAGGACTCTTGACTTCAGTCTATTAAAAAGTGTGTCACGCTTATAAAAAAATGTTTTTTAATTCACCATGTTCACAATTACAACACAGTAACATTAATTTGTAACAATGTTTTTACACATGCATTTTTCTCAAAGTAACACAGTTTAAATCAGTCCACAATAATACAGAGTCACACAGAAAGGATAATGTCCAGAGCTGAAATCTGACTTTATTCTTAGGACGCAATGTCTAACTGGTATACTCCGAGGTTTCATCTTGAACCTATTAACTATAATCTCAGTAGTGAGCATACATTTACATTTATGAAAATGAAACGTCAACAACACTGCTGTAAAGCTAAACAAATAATACATATAAACTAAAAACAAAAAAAAAGCTTGTTCGTCAATTCAGGGCTGCTGGCAGGCTCTGTTTTTTTGCATTTTGTTTGAAAAGCAACTTGTTCTTTCAACTGGGCAACAGGATTAAACAGAGCTGAACGCTTTAAGAAGAAGGCAGAGATTACTTGCTGTTGAGACGGTGAAAGCAGCTTTGTTGTTTCCCGAAGATCCAACCTGTGAAAGTGGAGTATGGAGTCCAGGCAACCAGGAAGCCAGTGGACCATCAAGACGCACAGACATTATTTCTTTCTGTTTTAGAAGACATTGTAGGTAGCCGGACAAGGACCTGATTTACATGGACATGAACATCTTCAAGAACCTTTTTGCACTTGTGGGGGTTCACACAAAAAAAATTCCCAAATGAGTTGTGAAAAATATACAATTCCCTACAGCTGAGTGTCAGTAAAATGCCCCCATAGCTGAAAAATCGAAATTATTTTCTGCCTACGATCTTAATGTACATTCTCTTTGCACCAACATTGTTCTGTAAAGTCTGTAATTCGGAAGACTTGGTAGTTTTGCGCTGAGTATGCTTTCACTTGTCTCATGTTGGCAGTAGCTCTGTCTCTGTGACGTCCTCCTCTACACTGTCGTCAGGACCGTGGTGCTCTCCAAGGCGCTGATACAACCAACGGGAGCAACAACAATATTAGTTGCTTTAGTTTCCTGTTTGCAGAGTCCTGGGTTCACCTGTCATTACATTTGTTGTTTTCAGGGCCTTGGAGGCTGTGACACAACAATTTTTTCTTTTGTTTTGAAAAGAATATATTCGTCAATCTCGTCTTCAGTCTTTTGACACTAACGGCGCTTTGGTCCTCACTGCATTCTTACACCTGCACTTTGGTTTACTGTCCTTTGTTGTATACTATAATCCAGGTGAAGACAGCACCAGCTCCTGCATGACTTTCGGTGAACGTGAGGCTTCACATGAGTGTGTGGACAAAAATGTGTTGTATCTCTCACCAGCCCGCATTAGAATAGATGGCAAGGAATAAATCATCACAAATCTTTGACAATAGACAACATTTTAAAGCTTTATAATGATATATACAACATATAAAGGAAGTGTAGTAGTAGTGGTGAACAGTAGTTGCAGCCGTAATAGTAATTTTAGTGGTATGGTGATGTGTATATTTAAAGTGTAAGTAAAACCATATATGAAGATTCAATAGAGAAACAGTTTTTACATTATTTGCAGTATAAGTAGGTTGATTTCTATAATCTTTATGAAATTAATTTGAAGATATTTTTGTGACTGAATTAATATAAACTTGATAACTTGAAATTCAAGCCTCATCTGCTCAGTCTGTAATCTACAACTACTGTAAATTGATATTTTGACACAACAGAAAATTTGCTGATTAACACAAACATCTTACCAGGATTTATTAAATAGTCTAGAGGCAACTAATATCTCTTATTAGCATGGATGGATAAAATGACTACAAAGAGATATGGAGACAGTCAACTATGACGAATATTGAATGACTAAAAGAGACACAAATTGTTTACAAAGAGACACCAATAAACTACAAACAGACCCAACAGGACTACAAGGAGATAGAAAATGACCACAAAGAGACATACAATGACTACAAAGAGACATAAACTGACCACAAAGAGATACAAAATGACCACAAAAGGACACAAAATATTTACAAAGAGACACAAATGAATTACAATAAGACACAAAATTACTACAAAGAGAAATAAACTGACCACAAAGAGCTAAAACCCACAGAGCGATGTGTAATGACTACAAAGAGAATAATCCACCCACGCCTATCAGTCACCATCTCTTGTATTTTACCTCCATGTGTGGTTGTGAATCCCTGGATAGTCAGTTATTTGGTTTGGTGAAGATGACCCCAAAGCAGCTCATCTTCAGTCCTCCCACAGCTGAGCTGACCCGGATTTAGATGAGAGGTTGTTTGAGCTTGGGTTCGGGAACAATGGAAGTCCAAGTTCAGATCGGAACAAACATGCAGAAACGTGTGACGATCTACCAGATAAAACGGTGGTTTCTCATAAAGACTTCTCACACTCGCTGTTGGACACGAGAATGTAGACGTTCTGATCCTTGATACTTTTAACATCTTCAATAATTGGATGGACATGATGAGCTTGTTTGTGGATGTGCGCAATCATCCGGCACTTAATTCAATTAATTACAGTTACTTAATTCTTATTAACGGCAACAAACATTTAAGCGCCCTTCAATTAACCCAAGGACACCTGGCATTCAGGAAACAAGAAAAGAACTATAGCACACAAGCAACAACTACATTAAAACAAGCATGAACTACATAAAATAAGCAAAAGAAACTACATTAACAAGCAAAAGCCTAAATTACCAAGCATGGACTACATTAAACTGGATGTATGTAACAAGCAGCTTTTCCTTGCAGTGAATTAAAAACGGTGGATCATCTGTAACATTGACATCCTCTGTGGTGAACATATTGTTTTACAGAGAAATGTAGCGCAACTGCAGTCTACTACTACTGGCCAAATCTGCCAGTTGTTTTAACTATGATCTGTCTTCAGTGAGGTCTTTAAATGACTTTTTAGAACGGGCTCTCTAATTATCACTGTATGTTCTGGCTCACTGGTAACGATGCTGTGGCTTCGTGAAAATAACAAATTAGAGAAGTCTGTAACTGACATTTTCTTTCTAAGCTGTGACAGTAAGCTTTCGGTACATCACAGCCAGGTCACTGCAGGTGAGACAATGAGGTTAATCCAATTCAGATGACACAAACACTTCCTCCATATGGAGACGGACAGTTAAAATGGGTATATTACTGGCTGGAAAGACACACGCGTAGTCATTCAACATGATGAGTTTTGTCTGACAAAGTAAAAGAAATAAGGAAACGATTTACCTGTTCGTATTATTGAAAATAAGGTAGAAAGAAAAGTTGTTTATTAAAATAGTAATAGAGATATGGATTTTCGCCTTGGCTCAGCACAAGCATGGGTCAAGTCCATGTTCATGGGTCATCCTCACATCCGGGTAATTAAAGAAGGGTCTATTGTTAAACTTAATCATAAACAAATATAGACATGTGAATCCAGATTTAATTAGCTTGTTTAGAGTAAGTTTACTAGATGGTGTTATAAGAGCTGTTGACTGATCTTAATTCTGATTCTTTAATCAGGATTAGAAGAATTCCCCCGGACCTATAAAGTGGAGCAAATTACTTCGTGCCCAGACTTCTCTATCCGGTGTTAAGATGAATTACTGTCCTCTTTCAATTTGTGTCTTTTAATCCCATGTTGGCACCTTGATGATAGGGTTAGTGGGGAGGTATAAAAATCAGACTGTGCAACTCTGACTGTCGAGTCCACCAACACTCTTTGGTTCTTTAGGCGAATAAGCTCAACAGGACAACAGACTAGTGAAGATGGCTTGGGATGGAGGAATCGAGCCCAATGGCACAGAGGGCAAGAACTTCTACATCCCCATGTCCAACAGGACTGGGGTTGTTAGAAGTCCCTTTGAATACCAACAGTATTATTTGACTGATCCCATCATGTTCAAGCTTCTAGCTTTCTACATGTTCTTCCTGATCTGCACTGGAACTCCGATCAACGGTCTGACTTTGTTCGTCACAGCTCAGAACAAGAAGCTCCGGCAACCTCTCAACTACATCCTGGTCAACCTGGCTGTGGCTGGACTGATCATGTGCGCCTTCGGATTCACCATCACCATCACATCTGCTGTCAACGGCTACTTCATTCTTGGAGCCACTTTCTGTGCTATTGAGGGATTCATGGCTACACTAGGAGGTAAGAAATGAATCAAGACGATACCTTTTTCAGGGTGTCTTCAATGTATTTGAAAAAAAGAAAAAGCAGATTGCTTCATATGAATTCATTTTACTTTTCTCTCTCTTTCAGGTGAAGTTGCTCTCTGGTCCCTGGTAGTCCTTGCTGTTGAAAGATACGTCGTAGTCTGCAAACCCATGGGAAGCTTCAAGTTCTCTGGTACTCATGCAGGAGCTGGAGTCCTTTTCACCTGGATCATGGCTCTGGCATGTGCTGCCCCCCCTCTCTTTGGCTGGTCCAGGTGATTCCCATTTGTCTTCGGCATTTCACCTGCAAAAGATATGACTTTAAATTCTTAGAACCTGACAGCTACAATTTAAAAACATTGAGAACGACTCAAACAAACCATTCAGGCTTAAGAGAATGCCAATGTAGAAGCATAGTTGTGAGGTTGGTAGATACTGTACATGCAGAGCTTGTTGTTTGGCTAAAGCAATAATTTATCTTCTTAAACTTCACACAGGTACCTTCCTGAGGGCATGCAGTGCTCCTGTGGACCTGACTACTACACTCTGGCTCCAGGCTTCAACAACGAATCATACGTCATATACATGTTTGTCGTCCACTTCTTCGCTCCCGTCTTCATCATTTTCTTCACTTACGGAAGCCTGGTGCTGACAGTCAAAGCTGTAAGTGAAGTTTATGACATTTTTACACTATTTAGGCATTTTCTTTGTATCTATCATTGACATTCAGATGTCCTAACAAAAAGATGTCCACTACTATGTATAGCCAAACTTATTTAATGAGCTGATCTTTTATTTTATCAAACACTTCAGGCCGCAGCCCAGCAGCAGGAGTCAGAGTCTACCCAGAAAGCTGAGAGGGAAGTGACACGTATGTGCGTCTTGATGGTCTTTGGCTTCCTAGTAGCCTGGGTGCCATATGCCAGTTTTGCCGGTTGGATCTTCATGAACAAGGGAGCTTCCTTCACAGCCGTGACAGCAGCTGTCCCTGCCTTCTTTGCAAAGAGCTCAGCCCTGTATAACCCTGTTATCTACGTGCTGATGAACAAACAGGTTGGCTCAATTTATTGTCAAGTTTCTAGTATTTGCTTTTTCTTCTTTGCTCAATCTTTAAACCGTGAACTTGTGTCTGACGCTGCTGTCTTTGCTCTTATTTTCAGTTCCGTAACTGCATGCTGAGCACTATTGGAATGGGCGGCATGGTGGATGATGAGACCTCAGTCTCTGCCAGCAAGACAGAAGTGTCCTCTGTCTCTTAAATATAGAGACATTTTCATGTACCTGGACATTTTCTTTTTCTATTGTCTCTTTGGTTGGGAATAATCCTGGATGTGGACTGAGTGAAGTTCGGAGATGTCTGGACTACTTGACCAGTGATGAACGGCTCCAGCAACAAACTCTTTTCTCATATTGTATTTGAAGGATGATGAAAACTGTTTGTCGTGTCGATGCGAATTCAAAATCATGCAAATAATGGGAAGATCTGTGAACACATGTATGTGGATGCTCACTTTGACTCCCCCTGCGGTCAGAGGCATAGCAGCCCCTGAAATGTTTTAGTTATTTGGCACCATTGAATCTACATAATATCCTTAAAGAACATGTGGTTTGATTGCCGCAATATCTTTTTTCTCTCTTTTATCAGGGGGAGCACATTTTGTACTGTATTTTCAAAATGAGCAACTATATAAAATTGTAAAACTATTTTTTTTTGTCACTTGCTGAGTTGGTCATCATGAACTGTAAACATTGTATATATACATAAATGAATATAGATAAATAAATGCATGCATAAATATGTGTTGTCATACTGAGTTACATTACATTACATTACAGTCATTTAGCAGACGCTTTTATCCAAAGCGACTTACAATAAGTGCATTCAACATTGGTAATCAAAAGAACTACTAGTCACCAGAAGTCATAAGTACATTTCCTTTTCCAAACAAGCATCTAAGAGCATGAAGCAGAGCATAACTCAGAGCCAAAGTACTGAAACAAGAGAAACAGTTGGTGCTATAAGTAATACGAATACAATAAGTGCAACAAGCTAGTATGAATACAATAAGTGCTGAGTGGAAGGCTCAGGGTAGCACTTCCTGAAGAGGTGGGTCTTCAGCCTGATGAAAGATGGGCAGCGACTCCGCTGTCCTGACGTCAGTGGGAAGTTCATTCCACCACTGTGGGGCCAGGACAGAAAACAGACGTGACCGGGTCGATCGGCCACCGGGACCTCTGAGCGACGGGGCGACCGATCGCCCCGAGGCAGCAGAGCGAAGTGGTCGGGCGGGGGTGTAAGGCTTGACCGTGGCCTGGAGATAGGAAGGAGCTGTTCCTTTCACTGCCCTGTATTCTAGCACCAGAGGCTTAAACTGGATGCGAGCTCTTACAGGGAGCCAGTGTAGAGAACGGAGAAAGGAAGAGTTCATTTCAGACTACAGGCCATAACAAGTGTCTGCCAGTACTATAAACAGGTGTTCATTCATGAGACAAACAACAAACTGTTTTGTTTATCAGTATTTAAATGGATTTTATAAAAGTCATAGAGAAGTTTGTGTTTCTCTTGTTCACGTTGTTCAGAGCTAAACTGGTTAAACTCGGCCTGTGGAGCGCCATCATCATGTCATCACAGTTACAGTTACAGGATCATGACGGTGTGATAAATCTAGATCAGGTTAATCCAATTAATAAGGATAAGATATATCTAGGGATAAGAACACCAGAGTGTTGCAATTGTCATTTACCTTAAGTACATTGGCTTAGAAAAGTGGACATTTGGTGCTTTATATTGAATGCAGACCCTTGATTGTTCTAAAACAGATAAAGGAACAATTGAAATTACATGGTGATGGTTGGATTAGATTTGAATAACAATGTGTAAGTGGGAATTAATTTAAAATAGAGACAAAATGCGAGCTACCATGGTTCAATTTAGTCGAAACCAAAAAGAAAACTGTGCAGTGTTGGAGGAAGTGCTCAGATCCTTTATTGAAATCAAAATACTAATTCCACATGCAAAATACTCAGCTACATGCAATAGGCATGCAGGACATAAGTATTATAAAAAAAAAAAAGGTAGAATAGCCTGTGACGGCCCCAGGGCCTCTGCCAGGACTTGTGTGTGTGTGTGTGTGTGTGTGTGTGTGTGTGTGTGTGTGTGTGTGTGTGTGTGTGTGTGTGTGTGTGTGTGTGTGTGTGTGTGTGGCCACTGCCTTCGCCCTATAAGACCCGCCCTGTCCTGACGGAGAGCTGGCTTCTTCCCACCTGACACACCTGACGGGCTGCACGGAGTGTTGGCAGCAGTACTGCAGCAGTTGAACTGGCGGCACGTTTGTCCTTTCTGGCATTTCTTACGAAATGGAACTGGATTAATATCCTTGAATCTGGTTCAATCAAAGGCAACAGCAAACAGAAAAGTCTTCAGTCTTGATTTAAAGGAGCTGAGGGTCTCAGCAGACCTGCAGCTTTCTTGGACTTTGTTCCAGATATGTGAAGCAGAAGAACTGAACGTTTAGTTCTGACTCTGGGAACAGAAAGTAGACCTGTCCCAGACGACCTCAGGGGTCGGGATGGTTCATAAGGTAGCAGCAGATCAGAGATGTATTTTGGCCCTAAACCATTCAGTGCTTTATAAACCAACAGCAGGATTTTAAAGTCAATTCTTTGTTGGACAGGAAGCCAGTGCAAAGACCTCAGAACTGGAGTGATGTGATCCACTTCCTTGGTCTTAGTGAGGACTCGAGCTGCAGCGTTCTGAATCAGCTGCAGCTTTCTGACTGACTTTTTACAGAGACCTGTGAACACACCGTTACAGTAGTCCAGTCTACTGAAGATAAATGCCTGGACACGTTTTTCCAAATCCTGTTGAGACATAAGTCAAGTGAAGACCCTGGCGCTGTGAAAGGGAGAGCTGGTCTGAAATTTAAAAAAGGAAAGTCATGTGGCACGGGGAAGGCTAAAGGCTTTTAACTCCCACTAGACAGATAAAGCCGACCATGACAGACTGGCACATGCAATACACATGTAAAGAAAAAACATGAAATAACGAACCCACAGGACAGGAAAAACCACACCTGTGACTTCAGAGGGGAACAGAGAAGGAACTCACAAGGGCAAATCCAGTGTCAGCCACACTATATCAGACTAAGAGCAGAATAAGTCGGTCATTGTCCGGAGAATGACTCGGGTTGTGTGTTCTTTGTTTGAAGAATAAACTCTTGTGCATCGAACTCTGTCTGATTCCAGGGCGTTCTTCAAAGAGCATCAGGACACCAGTAGGTATTAAGGATAGAATACAAATAGAGTTGGGGATCAGTGGTTTAGACATGCTTTTGTCACTGGTAGTTTCATTGTACTGAGCTCTAATATCTCTGTTGAGTAACCCGGACAACCCTGGGCTGCTCCAACATGGCGTTAACAAAGTGGTTGACATAGGCTGGATAATAACACTATTAAGGTTAACACAAAGTAAACGTAATAAATTGTTTTGGTTCACAATCACACACTGGTCTCTTTGCTGTTCTGTGATCTCAAGTTCCTGCAGTGTGATAATTAAGACTGGCTCAATCCATTTACTTCATTAGGCCTTCATTAGGTCAGCCTACTGTTGGCTTGCAAAAGGCATCAGTTGATTGTAAACCACTCACTTCAGTTAAATAAGGTCAACAGGCTTTTCGATGAGGACAGTGTTGTTTTGAGTGTAACTATCCCAGATAATCCACAAAAAAAACACAACCAGGCCAGACCAGAGTTTGCTTTAAAAATGTTTACGAACTAAAGGCGCTGAATCCAGCTCGAAACAGTTTTAGTTAGCTAAAGCAACTGATGAATCCTGTGTTTAAAAACTGTAATTAATAACGTACGTTCTCCTCTTTAATAGCCAGAAGCACATCCGTCTTAACTTCAGTTTCCAAAGACGTCGTTTTGTGAGCACAGTATTACATTAAAGTGTAGATATCATGCATCATTTCAAATAGTCATTGTCTTTAACTCCGTATGAAATATAATTTAATTACTAGTATCATCACTATGTGGACTAAGATATATATATACAGCACTGGGCCGATCAGCATGCCTTTATTGTAAACAGGTACTGTTAACTGTAGTTAACGAATTTAAAAGTGCCTTTGGCTTCTAAACCCAGACTCTGCTCTACTCAGCCATTCTCACAGCTAATCCAATTAAGTAAGTAGTAAAAGGCGATGCTGTCAGATAATGGGGATAGAACTCTTAATTGACAAAGCATGTGAGAACCAATTACCTCGTTATTACTGGCCTGTAAATGAGTTGAACACTTATTCTGAAAAGTAGCTCTGGCAGAGTCAGTATCCATAGCAACCAGGATCAGTTTGAACGGTCAGATTGACAGTTCATTCGCGACCATTTATCTTTCCATACATCTTGTTTTATAGCTATTTTCCCACGCAGCCATTCTCATCTAGTCACGCTGTATATATTGTTTTTACTATTCACCTGCAAAATTCTGTTATGAAAACGAATTATTGTGAATAAATGTGAGCCTCATTTATTTTGAAATTACATAGTTATTCATATTTTAAAGACAAATCTATGTTTGAATGACCATTTTGATATGTTCATGATGTTTGTACGTTTATAATGGCTCATCTGTGAAATGAATTGGACTTAAATGGATTACAAACACGTTTGTTTATACACAGTGACACATTCTAAATTGTCTTCATTATCAGCATGTCAGTGTGAAATGTAAATGGAGGTTGCAATGTATATAAGGCTGCAATCCATTGATGTATTGCAGTGTTCCCGACTTCCGAACTAAACACGTCCCGGTGCGTCTACAGCCTGCAGCAAACTGATGTTTGTAAGTCTCTGAACTTCAAAGGATCCACAGAGGAGTTACATAAATTGCCACAGCACCGTCAGTAAAGAGAATTAGAGATACAACTTTTTGAGAAAACGTATGACACCGAAAATCAAATTCAAGACATTTTAAGGACCAACGGTAACTGTGTTAAAAAGAGACGGGAGGAGGAGGCCTGTAGCAGACCGCATGCTTTACAAAGACTTGAATCAACTGAATGGAAATTGATATGGCAGCTATAACATGTTTACCAAACACTAAATAAAGGAGCATTTCCTGAAAAGGTCATTCTACTTATGGTTCACTGTGTGCGCTGTGACGTCAGGTTTGTTTATGTCGATGAACTGGACTTGGAGTTCCACTGCACTTCTCCGTGTGGGAGGTCACTATTGCATGAATTGCATCATTTTGCCATATTATAGCCTGTTGGGATCCAATGGTGATCCATGGAGTTTAATGGTTTTTTATGTTTCATAAACGGCACATCTCATCCTTATCATTAGTTTGTTTAGTTTGACCTTTTTTTTTTTTTTTTTTTTTTTTTTTACAGCAAATATTTTGACTTTTGTAATAGAAAACGCAATAAGTGTCCCATCAAAATGTGAAAGTATCATAAACTTGTGTATGCCACACAGTTTGTTTTCTGAAATAATCCAAAATCGAATAGAAAAATCCCATTGGCTCAGGTCGAGGGAACCAATGAGACGCTGTAAAAAATGCGTCATCCCTGCAGCACTTTATACACCTGTGCTTTCCTACGACGGTTTCCTCTACGAATGTTAATGTTTTATCCTGCACAGAGTGAAAACTGCTCAGCCTGCAGATGCAAATTGGTCTAGATGCTACTGTTACCTTTTTTTGCTCATAGATCATCGTCCAATAACGTCACAGAGAGCTTAAGACATGTCTCATTTCATATGTTAAACTTGTACAATCAATATAAGGAACAATTTTATAAGGTCAAGGAGAATATAATTTCAGAAACATATTCATTTAAGGATTTGAACTGTAGTTTTTAATGTGCAAACATATCAAACTACTACGTCATTTTGACTAAATGGATGATAGTTAATTACAATTGTAAATACATATCTAAATAACAACATTTAAAATCCACAGTTTTGGAAAAAAAACACCTGTTCTATGACTTACTTGAGCACTAATCAACATACTTTCAGTCTGCAGCTAACAAAAGTGAATTAAATGATCCTCATCCACAAGGCGTAGCAGTGTACATTTCCGCAGGTGTAATATGGAGTATTATGGAGTTCAGATTTCCTTTATGTTTTGATTACTCTTGATTTAAATAAAAATGTTTAAAAAAAGAATATCTTTGAGACTATGACCGAACAAATTAATAAACATATTTATGGGTTGTTGGGTTTATTTTTTCAAGGTTAATGAATAAAATCAGTCTTCTTGACAACTAATCTGCATATGTAGAGTATAAATTATAAAGAGTGTTCCCTTTGACTCAAGTGCTGCTGGTTTGAGTTGATGGGGAGTTTAAAGTCATTGGAATAATTGGAGAAAAATGATAATACAACCATGTTAACGCCCTGGATGTACAAACAGGAAACCATCTGTCACACAGCTTTCATAAGTATGCCAACTCCCACAAGTGGGATTTCCAGACCAAGGAGCTTGTGTTTATCTGCTTAGCATCCAAAAATTGTCACTAGCAAGCTGTTAAACCGGAGGGGTTTGGCCCATTCTAATCTTCAATCCGAACAAATTGGATTCACACCTTGTACGTAATTCAGAGGCGTTGAGCAGGTTGTCTGGGAGTCAGGGCACACGTTAGAGGTGATACCTGTCACCTTCGATTCACGTAGCCTTCAAAGGTGATTACAGCCGCCACATACTAACGCCGGAGTTCAAGGACCTCAAAGTGGCCTCTGAGGCAGAAACTGAAAGTCAGGTATATTTTATCATGCTCCTCTGATGATGGTAATGAGATGTTATTCTGTTTAGGGGACATATAGAGGCCAATATTGCCCCTAATAAAGATAGGTACAATCAAATGTAATGCTGGCTGCTCTGTTTTTGTGATTTAAAATATGCTCGTCTAATTATTTAGATGTAATGGTAGATACTGAAAACAACCTACATGTCTCCTTGTCAGTGGCAGAAGTATTCTAAAAGTACAAGCAGCAAAATATAATAAAAATAAAAACATTTAAAGTACTTATTATAGTCTACAGAACAGCCCATTACAAAATAATGTATATTATATTACTGAAATATAATTATTGATGTTTTACGTTATGTGTACATAACTGTAAAGTTGCAGCAACAGCTAAATGTGGGGCTTAGTTCAGACTTTATATACTGCTATATATAGACACTATATATATATATATACATACAGTAGTATATGTGTACACTCAAATAGGCCTATTATACATTATAAATGCATAGTAGTTTCTCATACTACATCATGAAAATGTTTTAATTTGTTAATTCGCTTCAACCTTAAAAATGAAGTGAAATTTACTGAAAACATTTTAGAACCACTGATAAGATTCAAAATGTTTTCAGTAAAGGTGTATTTTTATTGAATTTTTCAACCTACCGAGCGTTAAACAATCAAACAAACAGCAACCGAAGAATACACTTCTTGAAAATGACGAAAACTACAATTATTCATACAAGGCGGCATTACAACCTGTTAAGGCACGGTGTAAAGGGGTCAGAGCGGTGATTTGCTTACGTGGTACAGATGGTGCAACGAGAGCTGAGCTCTAAATGAGATTGAAATAGAAGCTTGCAGATACTCTCAAGCCCGAGGCAGGTGAGAAGTCTCCAGCTTAGATCGAAAGGGTGGCCGCTCGTGCGTACAGTCACAAGTACACAACACGACAGTTAATTCGGATTAGCTCTCTGCTTTACAGCTATGCAAATACTTAACACACTCCTGTGCAGGTTAAGCGTTGAAAGTGTAACAGGAAGCGCTGTGCCTGAGGCAAACAGGAACAGCGGCTAATCTGTTAGTAGGTCAGGAAGACACAATATGGGACTGATCTCGAAGCGCATCGTGCCACATTAGAAGCAATCGATGAACACACTGACTAACACTTCTTTAGAGTTTTGAAGCCAAATAAAGAACACATAAATCCCACCCTGTACACTTAATTTCGAGGAGACAGGGTTGCAACCCATTTGTTACTGTTTGCAGAGGGTGGGTTGAAGGTCCATATGGCTAAAAGGGAATATAAAATGCATACTCTCCATGACGATGAACTAGAATCTTCTTAAAATACAGTCAAAAAACAGAGCTCATTGGAAGCATTGGAATGTATGCGGTATATTTGTGACAAACATATGCATTTTCTAATATCTTTCCCGAGAAGAGCTGAAACATTTCGTTGATCCTCAGGAAACTAATAGGCAACTGTTTTAACAGCTGGTAATCATTTTTAAGTACAACAGTGGTTGTTTGGCTTATTGGATGTTGTCTGTAAATGTTTCTGCAAATAGCCTGCATATAGTGGTTTAACCATAGGCGTGTGGGAAAATAACCGTATACAAGGACTGAATCATATTTTCATTTGCTGCTGTAGCACCCTCTGGTGGTCTATTATATACTGCTCAGAAACGTTCAATATGCTGGTGGTTGTTTGATGCTGTTGTATATTAGGGTGTCAGCATTAGTGCCAAATATAGGAACAGCATTAAAATATGTATTTATGCTGGCTCTGTTATTGGTTCAAAGAGTCCAAACCACCATGTTAAATGACCTAAAAATGATGCTTCACAGGACTGCATGGGGTATTTGCTCGTTTTCTCTAATATTTGAATGTATTTTTGACATCATGTTTAAGGTTTCATTTGATATAAATTGCCAATTTTGTGGGTTTTAAATTGGATTTATTAGTGTTTGTATTTTACTAATTGACTGAATGTATTTCTATTGTTTTGTTTTTGTAAAAAAACTACAATATTCTTCGTATTCCCAGGTAGGATAGTAGTAGGAAGTGATACATTGCGTATGTGCATGGATGTACTCCTACAAAGAAGGACCAGATCTTGGACACCTTATTGCAGCAGGATATACACATTGCTGTTGAAGCGGAGTGTTTCAAACAGAGACCTGCAGCGCCTCCCTGTGGCCAAACCTTGAATAGGCAATGGACGATATGATAGGTCAGATATGTCTGTGTTTCTTGTATTACACAAGGTACAAAAATAACGTTGCAGAGTAAGAAAGAGATACATGTGGAAAATGAATGTATTTGACAAAATCACCAGGTACATTTGACTAAGAATTACACTAAACTAAACTTGGGTAAGGGGTAAATTAATGAATCAAGTATATTTATAGGGGCAGACTCAAAGTGCTTCAAAAATAAAACAAAGCAAAGATCATCCATGACGAACATATATAACAAGAGAGGTGAACTCAGTTGGGTCCAGGTCTCTGCCACGTGTGTCTGCAACGACCGCTGTTGTATTGTGATTGAATGAATACAAGCAGTGCTGTAAAGCGTTGTCAAACAGGCTTGATTCAAATTGTTAAAGCAAGCGGCGACGTAATTATAAGAGGTTAATTAGGTTTTCGGTTTACAGATCGCCGGTCATCGATTCTGCGCAGGCCTGGCTTATCTCGAACGAGCCTGTCTGTTGCACCCGTGCCCCACATACAAGTTAGCTGCCACACTAATCCACACTGCCACCCGTGGTCTGAGGTAAGCTCCCGACATATACAGATATAATACACATAACTAATGGCTGCTACACAGATTCTAAAACAAACGTTTTACCTGTTAACCACACACAACTGACAGTTTCTCGTTTCCTTTAAAAGCACACAATGTTTCCTCAAGTAAGCTCCTCTAGTGGAAATAAAACACAGGGAACCACAGTTGCTCAAGCAAAAAAAAGCAAAGCTTAGAACTGGTTTACTTATAACTGAATTATGTTGATAGCTTGTACACAATGCATTTTATATTGCTGCCCACACTCTTTGTATTTCCGCCGTAATTAACGTGTAAGATGGCTGAACAATGACGCTTGTTACACCGAACATGCAATGTGTTGAATTACAGCCTGCATACCGAGTTTCCCCTCGGTTTCAGGTGTTAAGGCAAAGCGGTCTCTCATAAATTACACAGTTGCATTGTTATTATTATTTCAGTGCTTTTTCTTGCAGTTTAGATAATGGATGATCTCTGAGCTCTGTCCCCTTTGTTATCAGGACTTACAGTTGTGCGCAGTGTGTACAAGCCCGTAAAAGTATGAAATGCTTCTTTGTTCGATGCCTTCTTTAGCGTTGGAGTGGGTAAGTCCTTTGCTGGAGTGCAGAGAACTTTCAGTCTCTGTGTGGAGGAAGAAACGACAGTTGCTGTACGTTAACGGTGGTTAAATAACAAAATCAGCTGAACGATAATCACGTTTTCTCATAATAAACACCAACTGTCAGAAACAACTGCAATACAGTTTTGTCTTGTTTTTTTTTTTAAATATGACCACAGCATGCCTAATTGCTACATTAAAAAAAAAGTCAAATCCAGAGCAACAGCAGCAAACACCACAAACTTGGGAATAGGCACCGACTAGCAACTGGTGGAATTGAACTGAAAACTAACCCTGCAATATACAAATGTTTGTCGTCTTTGTAAGAAGTTTGCCCTCCTCACAACTCTGATCTACTTATTCTCACAGACTTCACTCAACTTCACTCAACACAGATACATAGTAGTGTGGATGTGACCTCAGTGATCCTATTACAGGCTCTAAACTGAGGTATTCAGTAAGTAACTTATACCTTTATGGTTTCTGATCTTCCTTTTGTAACAGTAACATGCGTCTGTACCTGTCTCAGTGTTCCTGGAGTTACACTCACAGCATACAGCATCCACAGAGGAACCATTAGGGTTGTAGAGAGAGTGAAGAGTCCTCCAATGGTGTAGCCCCACCAGGGATATTCATAAGAGTTGTTGAAGGTGAGCGGAGTATATTTGACCAAGGAGAAGAGAAATGTGAACTAAAAACAGACAAGCAGAGCAGAGAAGGCGTTAAAAACACTCAAAATGATCAGAATACTCATTCTTAGGACAAACGGAAAAGAAAATTCTCAAACTAAGTTATATAAACTTAGTTCAGGAACAAGGACCACGCCTCTCATTTCCTCCGCACAAAGTATTTAAGCACAAAGTGACCCATTGACTTCCTCGGCTGGAGAAGTCCAGCCATCAGTCATCAGTCCCTTAAGAGGGCCAGTTTGTATCCCACCCTCTTCAAACTCCCTCTGTCCCACAGAAATCTCACCTTGCAATTTCTTTTCCCCAGACTTCCCCATAACCCATGTACAGTCATCCCTACAGCTGAAAGGCCGCCCGAATTCTTATCGCTTACCACTTCTTCCACAATCTCCGAAACATATCCCGTAGTCATAGCAGCCGTTATTAGGAGGGCACGAATAATGGTCCAAAGACCATCGCAACGTATTCAGAGAACAGCGCTGTCGTAGTCTTATCATCTCGATATAATGCAGTTCACGTGGAGGCTCACTTTTGTTTCCCAGGACACGAAACTTGATTGCCAACTCACTTTCTCATCCCTCATCCCTTACCCTCCATCCCTTCATCACACAACCCTCATTCTCTACCCTCCATCTCTCATCCCTTACCCTCCATCCCTTCATCACACAACCCTCATTCTCTACCCTCCATCTCTCATCCTTTACCCTCCATCCCTTCATCCCACAACCCTCATTCTCTACCCTCCATCTCTCATCCCTTACCCTCCATCCCTTCATCCCACAACCCTCATTCTCTACCCTCCATCTCTCATCCCTTACCCTCCATCCCTTCATCCCACAACCCTCATTCTCTACCCTCCATCTCTCATCCCTTACCCTCCATCCCTTCACCCCACAACCCTCATTCTCTACCCTCCATCTCTCATCCCTTACCCTCCATCCCTTCATCCCACAACCCTCATTCTCTACCCTCCATCTCTCATCCCTTACCCTCCATCCCTTCATCCCACGACCCTCATTCTCTACCCTCCATCTCTCATCCCTTACCCTCCATCCCTTCATCCCATGACCCCCACCCCTTCTTCCCTCAACCACCTTTCACTCCCGAAGTCTATCACTTCAACATGCAATAAACCATTTGAAACCCTTATTGTTATTAGCGTGGTCTTAGTTAATGAATTAGCTATTCTATATTTAATCAGTTAGTAAACAAACATACACAACAGCCTGCATAACCTGTTTCCACTATTGCTGATGACTTAATGCCCAAACTGTTTGCTGCTGCAGCTCAGTCAACCACCAAATCTTCACATTTGCAGCATGCTGAAGGTTGTATTGCTTTTGACTTTGCAAACATCTAATGTCCGTGTATATTCATATGTAAAGCTTGAAAAGAAATATTAATCTTTGTCATTTATTTCTTAAGATGTTGATAGCTACAGATGAAAATGTTTGTGTCCAAAGAAATCACATAATAATGTATAGAATATATAATTATTATTTAGATAATAATTATTATAATATATTATGAAACATTTCTTCAGGAGGAATAAGCCAGTGATTACACAGTTTCCTTAAACATGAATTAAAAATGACGTTAAATAGAAATACAATATCCCATCAATGGTACTGGTCTCCATCTGGTGGAGATATAGACTACCTTTAGGACAGAAGCCTCAGGCAGCTGTCAAATACACTCGTTTATTAGTAAAGCATGAACAACATTACAAGGCAGACACGTCTTCGTCCCCAATACTTACAGTACAGATAGCTGGTGTAAAGTACTGCCAGCAATATTTCATAAAAGGCCATGGTTGATATCCAATCATGTCCTTTATATTTTCATACTGACGATCTGCACCTGAAAAACCCAAATGTTAGTTACATCAGCGTTATGGCCATCGACTGAAATATTCACAGTGCTAAATGATTTTGCTTACAGCTCCTCAAAATTCAGCCTCACATAGTTGGAACAACAGGACATTTCGGGATCTCATCTTGCATTCAAATGAATAGTTATACGAGTTTAAACCAGGGTTTCCCCAACCTTTAGGCTTGTGGATAGATAACCCCTTTAAAATGATCAATCTCTACATACAGTATATCTATGAAGAGCTTAACAAAACCCATAACGTTTCCCTGTTTTATTTAAATAATCCAATCCGGTTAACTGTCTTGCAAACTCTCACTGGTTTAAAAATAACATTATATAAAGAGGGATCCGACAATGGCTCCGTCACATTTTAATAGGTTAAAAGTTCACCTTACCGTAGATCCATCCAATACAGAGAGACTGAAGAATAGCAAAGACCAGGAGTGTCATCCCACTGCAGGCATAGTAGTCAAACAGCTGGAAGATATAAAGGCCTCCCTGCAAACAACAAGAACCAGGTCCTTCAGTTCAAGTCAATACAAGGTCGTCACTGAATCAGCCACAATATATCATTGTAAAAGTATTTATCATATACAGCTACATATTAAATATCTCTTTTAGGTCATACTGTAAACGAATGCTTAATTGATTCAAGAAATCAATATCAGAAAGTTTAAAACTCACCTCTGTGACCATCAAAAGGCCGACAAAGAAACTTCCAACAGAAATGGCAAGAAGAAGGAGTTTGCGGCGACAATGGTTTTGAAAGAAATCAGGATACATGTCCGTGATGGTTGTAACCAATGCCTCCAGACATACAAACTATGGCGAAAAATAAGACAGTTTAACACAAAATGATAGTCTGAATCGGATTATTACATTCTAAGCAGACTTGTAGTCCTACCTCACTATCTAACCCTAAGAAGATGATCATAACGAAGAAGGAAATAGCCCAGAGTTGAGGAAGTGGCATTAGAGCCACAGCACGAGGATACGCAATGAAGGCCAACCCTGGACCTGCAAATGTGATGGGGAAAAAAATGTGTCATATTTTCTTAAACTACTCAAACTGTATCTCTCTGGATTTCTGTCAGGCATCATCAATGTTCCATACCTGATTCAGCCACCATTGATATATCCACACCTTGCTCCTTCGCCATAAAACCGAGCACAGAGAAAATGGCGAAGCCAGCTACAATGCTGGTTAAACTGTTCAACAGGCAAAGGTAAACACAGTCTCTGTGAGGGAATAGAAATATAGGAAAATTAGCACACCTGTGCTCTAATCCAAACTAATTACATTATTAGAAAGAAATACAAACCTGTAGCAGTTGTTGCTGTACTTGTTGTAACTTCCTAAAGATGTCAGAACACCTGTGCAAAGTCCATAGGAGTAGAAAATTTGGCTTCCAGCATCCATCCATACCTGAGGGGTTTGGATGTGTTTATGTTCAGTTTAGGTTTGTCGAGATGCGTGTATTTGCCACGTTGCTGCAAAATGTTCACATGACATTTGTTTTCCTTTGATTCCACAGTTGCAATACAGCATCTGCTCGATGCAACTTAACCACGATTGACATTTTTAGTCATTGTGCTGCTTTTAAACTTAGTATTTTAAATTAGCCGCAAGTCACATGAGTTAAAAAGTGAACTTGATAAAGGCAGTTACACATTACATTAATTTGCATTGGTCAAAGACGAACAGTCCGGGATTACTGTTGCTATTAAATTAATACCTGAAGAATTTTTCTCAATGTGTGTAAATAATTATCAAACACATTTAAGGAATGCCATGCTAAAAACTTGTTCTATGGTTTTGGTAAAATGTTAGCTAGCTAGCACTTTCAGGAGTAGCTAGCTCTGTTCACTAACTGCCTTTGTGACTTGTAGCTGTATTAGTTGCCAAGCCTACCGATATGCTAATAAAGACTGTGAACATGGTTAGCGTTACATTTGCTAAACGTCAGCAAGTTAGCAGTGACACTATGAGCATATAACCATGCTGATATTAGCATTTAGCACAGCCTCACAAAGCAGCTAGCCAGCTGGAGACACTTGGTTCAGGTTTGGTCGTACCTCTGGGTCAGTGAGGCGGGATGGATCTGGGTAGAGGTAGAACATGATTCCGTCTTTGGCCCCCGGTAATGTAAGACCACGTACAAGCAGAACCAACAGCATTACATACGGAAATGTGGCAGTGAAGTAGACCACCTAAGACAAGGATCAACAGCTTTTCTGTTACTTTTTGAAGTTAAATATTTCAAGAACAGGGTTTACATGAATTCAGTCGTTAAAAAATGAACATTGAGATTGTACTGCACCTTTCCTGTGGATTTCACTCCGTTCCAGACACAGAAGTAACACAACATCCAGGCAAGAAGTAGACAAAGGGCCAGGTCCCAACGAACATTGCCAATTTTCTCAATCCCACCGGACAGGCCCAAGATTCTCCTTCTGTGACAAAGTTTATTAAGGAAAAAACAACAAAAACAATACCTGCCCTGATATAATGATTTCATTCATGCTACTTACTCCCAAAATTCTACAACCGAAGACGTGCTATTTCCATACAGGTGCAGAGGGGATGTTTGATTGTGACCATGCTCAAAGCAGCCATCTTGCATGAAAAAAAGGTTGTGAAAACGTATTTTAAAGTGAGCACATTGCAGAGTTTTATGTGTCATTTGCTGAGACATAAAGTCTGGATACCTGTGTTCCAGCTGTTGCCACAGGTCGCCCATGGAAGCTCTGACCTGAAGGAAGAAAACAGGTAGAGAAACGCCCAAGCCAGGATGATGATGTAATACACCCCAGTGTACAAAACCACCACTTGACTTCCGTAACCTAAACCTGCAGAGAGATACAGATGTAGAATTGTAATACCATAAAAAATTACTATTAATGAGGCACTTGTACTTTGCTTGCACTACTTACTTACTACTACTTTTAGTTGCGAGTTTCTTTTCCAATTCGTTTTTTAAATAATTTATAAAAGCATTTATTAATAAAGAATCAGTGTAGCTTTAAGTACATAAAACAGTGAGATAAATTAAAAATGACAACAGCATATTTCAAATTAAATCGTCTTTTACTCTTAAAGTCAAGCCAATCTCCTACAATCTGTCCTCATATGCAAACATATTAATCACACAGAATCGTTTTGAGCTGATAAAACACTATACAGACTTGCCTTCAAAAAGAGGGCAGATTTTTCTCCAGCATGTAATTCCACTCTGACTGGTGTACTGGCCCAGCGATGTCTCCAGGAAGAAGAGTGGGATGCCACAAGTGAACAAAAATAAAACGTAAGGTATGAAGAAAACCCCTTTGAAATAAAAATGAAACATCTGGTTAAAATATTGATAAAAATGCATACATTTGTGCATACAAATAATGATTTGTAAAATGAATGTATTAAGCGGCGAGAAGAAACAGGTGTAATTATTTTAACAGTAAGAAATCCTAGTTACTTTATAACAATACTGAGTGGTAAAGTTGAGTTTTTTTGCAAAATATTGTCCTAAAAGACAATTGTTAACTGAATACAATCTTAATCTGGCTACAACACAGTATTTTTTACACCTGTAACAGTGATTTACCTCCTCCATTTTTGTAGCAAAGGTATGGGAACCTCCAGACGTTTCCCAGACCGACGATGTGTCCGGCCACTGCCAGGATGAACTCGATCTTACTGCCCCACAGCTCCCTCTCCTGAGGTTTGTGTTGAGCACGTCCTGGTCTTGACCCACAGTTCATCAGATTTAGTTTCACCTGTGAGTTTTGTCTTTGGTCCATGTCAATCTTTAGGAACAATTGAATGTTGTCAGTAATGTTGGAAACACCAAACAATGGCATGAATTTGTGGTAGAATTAACCTCTAGTGAATTCAAGATATATGTTTTTTTTAGGGTCAAATACATTTTCTTTATAGAAAATGAAAAAAACATTCAAAGATTTGTTTTAATACCTTAAACAATAGCTATAAAAAGACCTATAAAGTCAAACCTGAAAGAAGTTTGAGTGGTTCCTCCTCTGACAGCCCCTCTCCAAGAATAAGTTGAGCGAAATGGGTTTCTGTGAGGAGTGGCCACTGAGACTAACTTAACCAGTCTTTTCTTTGGAAACCAACAGAAACCATTAGAGCAGGGCTAGAGCATAACCGCTATATATAACTGCAGCTCATCTGTTGCTCTTGTTGTACATTTGAAAAAGTATCATCGTTGCTGTAGTTAGTTTATCATGAATCAATAGATGGGAAACACTGGAGTAATCTACCTAAATAAGTATTTAAAAGTAGCCACCTCGATCATCTACAACATTAAAATGATTTGATGCATAAGTATTACTAATCTATTAATGTCAAATAATAAATACCACGATTATCAACAATGAGCACTAACTTACTTTTGAGATACTTTGAGAACATTTGAGCTGATAATACTTCTTTGATTAAGGATTTAGAATGAAGGACTTATTCTACTTGAAAATGAATATTTCCACATTGTGGTAGGCCTATTGGTAATGTGTTTATGTTATCCAATCTGCTGTTCAGATAAAAAATACACAAAGTTCTGTTTAAAGCTATACTTTCATGAGTTTGAAGGCTATCTTGGACAGGGTTTCTCCTTCTTTGTGTCACATTGCATAACAAGACAAACAAAAGCAGCTAATCTGAGTATAAGATTTCTCACCGCTCTCCGTCTCATTGTTCTTCCAGACAATCAAAGCCCGGAACCAGTCGTTTGTATTTATGATTTTGGGTTTGAGGCTTGGATCTTGTGGTGTTTTTACATAATTCTGCATACTTGACGGTTGTACCAAATGATAGAGTACATCGTGGTCAAATAAAAGAGATATCTCAATTGTTTTTGATGTGATGCTGCTGAGTGCTTTTTAAAACCAGAGGCAAATGTTCTCGGATGCCGTTGTGTGCCTCAAAAAAAGAGGAGAAAGACAAAGAGGCCTCCCACACAAGCTTGGCCTTTTCATACCAAAGCACCTACCTCCTCATCTGCCATCCGCTAATTAACTACATCTCCTGGATCCTAAAATCCCACCCACTGCAACTGCAACCTATGTGTTTAACCATACTGAACCACCGTGTCTTAATTAACAACATCATTTACGTACCAAAGGATTGCAGGTGAAATTCACATACGTTTTTTTCTAATAAAACACCTATCTCAGATACATTTTGTTACAGTGAGGAAAGAGCATTTGATTTTTAAACATCATAGTGTAATATATTCAATTGTAAAATGTATGTGAAAATGTGTATTAAATGATGGGCATTATAAAATAAATGTGTGTGTGTGTGTGTATGTATGTATGTATGTATGTATATATGTATGTATACATATATATATATATATATATATATATATATATATATATATATATATATATATATATATATATGAATGTCCAAGCAAAGTCAAAAGGTGTATGTACTGTATGTAGGCACTAGAGGGAGCCAATGATCTGCTCTAAAACTGAAGCTCATCTTGTCCAATCACAAACATGCGCACACAAATATTCTTTTAGGTGACTTTTATCATTTGCATCGAAGTCATTCTTTTATTTTCCTTTTTCATTTCTCAAAAAAACGAATATTGTTTAAGTGAAATGTACTGAACACTTTAAACACTTTCAATTTTGCCTTAAAACATATGTGTAGGTCATGCACATCCACAGAAATGCTTTTAGCTGTCAGGTGATGCGTGGTTATACATGATGTTAAGGCAGACATATGCAATCACCACATGTTATATCATGTTTATTTCACAGCTGGGTGAACATCATCTAATCAATTACAATACAACATTTTTGTCAGTTTGCTGGTGCACTTACCTTCGAGTTATTGTGCAATATCAATTTATGTTGTATTTTCAACATAATTTTAGTACTTGCCTTATGATGCTTGCATTTCTATTTTGTCTTCGTATGTATTCCCTGTCTGTCTGTAACTTTGTGTCATTTTGGTGTTTGACATGATGTCTCAATGAGCTTCCCTAACCTCTAAATAAAGGTTCAATTTAAGTATAAAAGAAAAAGAAACCACTGAATCTCGTGAGGAAGACTGGACAGATCTTTTTCTGTACCCATAGTCCCAACACCCATCGCCTCTGTTTCCAATAAGTTGTTATGCTTACACAGAAAAATAGGTCACTTGTCAGTGCCTTGCAAAACAACCCATATGAGCCAAAAAGGCCAGAAATGTTGTGGTCGTGGTTAAAAATATGCTCAGGGCCGGTAAGGGGAAGATGGTGGGGAAGGTTAAAAGAGGAGCTGGGATATCAACCACAGTCTCCCGTGTCAGTGTCAGATAATTCAGGCCCAACTATCCAACAAACTGCCTTTTGTGGCTGGACAACAACAGCAGGTTGCTCATCATGAAACATCTACATTCAGTACTGTGGGGTCATTTTAAGCATTTGAACAAATGTCTTTTCTGTCCCTCTGATTTACTCTTTGACTGTCATTCAAATGGATCTTATTTGAAGAAGAGATCCAAGAGATAAATAAATACTGAAATATGTCAAGTGGATGCCAACACAAGCACAAAGCATCTATTGCTAATCCAATGAATATTCAGTCAAGGCTAGCTTTTGAATTACACACTGTTTCTATGTAGAAACTACATGTCTGTCTAACTCAGTGTCTCAGATTCAATACATCACGTTAGTTTAAACGTTAACATGTACGCTACATAGTGTACTATAAGCTCTGTCTGTGTGTAGGGGAGGGGGGGGGGGTAATATATATATATATATGTATAAAAATAGATATTGGAAGAGGGTTAACATAAAAAAACACCATCTAAAGTTACACTTTAAGATGACAAGTATGTGTAAGTTTGATGAAGAAGTAAGACTTGTGTTGTTGCCTCAGGTGGCAGCTGTGTTTCCTTGAACTCAAGTACCCGTGTTCAGAGTCACTATGACGAAGTTTGCCAGAGATAATTCATTTACCACCAGTACTGTAGTTCCTGATATATCTTGTATCTTCTGCAGCCCGTCACACTTGTTGCAAGCTCCTCCGTCAGAGGCACGCAGAGCGATTAAAGTGGAGACAAGCATTTTGAGATGGAAAGACCTGAAACAAAGTCAGGACACCCACGAGGATGTCAATCTGCTTCAGACAAGTGGTGAGTATACGTATCATCTGATTTCCCTTAATTGATTAGCAACTTTGCTGTTTTGGTTCAGTGTCACATCTCTCCGTAAGAGCTGTAAAAACCCAGCGTACAACCTTCTCTGCATCGACCAGCAGACGGTTAGTGACTGTGATCTGCTGAACATTGTGGAGCATTTAGCAGCTAAAGAGACTCCCTGCTGGTGGAGACCAGAACATTTCCGTAACAGTGGGATGCACAGCTGATAGATACACTTAAAAGGTGTGTCACGTCAATGACATGTTTACAACGTGTTGCCGCTGCCCCCCCCCCCCCCCCCCCCCCCCCTCCAGGGATCAATTAGGAAAATAAATATGCATGTAAAAAAAAACAGTAAAAGATGGAAACAGATATTACCGATAAAGCAAAAACTACCAATATGTCGGTAAAATATGCAAGAAAAAAAACATGTTAAACTAAATGCACTCATCAAGCACCAGACATGTGTGTGTGTGTGTGTGTGTGTGTGTGTGTGTGTGTGTGTGTGTGTGTGTGTGTGTGTGTGTGTGTGTGTGTGTGTGTGTGTGTGTGTGTGTCACACACTGCATACCTTTGTGGTATTTCACACAGGGTGTGTTGAAATCTTGTGTGGTGAATGTAACATAGCGTTGTGGTGGAGGGCTGTGAATGCTGGACCAGGGTGCCTGTGTGGGACAGAGCCTGGCGCAGAGGGAGGGCGAGAAAGGATCATCTTGGGTCACCAGCTGTGCTTTTGTGTCAATAAAAATCATCTTGTGGCTGTGAGTAATTATTTATCTTAACTTACTTTCAGGTTTATTATAGTTATGTGAAGTTGTAATCATACTGTATCTGTTCATCTTCAAGTATTCCCTTTTCCCTTTTGTGGCTGCAGTTTTTAATTGCTCTGGATTTCATCTGTTAATGACTGTTAATGTGTCATATTAGATTATCTGGTCGCAGATTAGTGTGTTTCCTGTTATATTATCATAGATTAGAAATCTGTTCTTCCAGTACAATTTTAGGCAAAATAAAGAGTGATTAAGAGCGATCCATAAAAAGACTGCAACCAACCGACTCTTCAGTTTCACAGCTGTGCAGTCAGTGCAGTCCTTATTATTGAACTCTTGCTAAGGAGCATTGACACCACTGACATTCTTTTTTCAATTAAAGCCTCTATGCCTGTCACTTCCACATCGCCTGGAATCCAAAGAATTGCTCATTTGGCTCCCTTCCATTAAAAAAATTAATGGGGTGAACTTTGAGTGAACTTTATAATGTTTACCATCTTCACCATTTTAGTGAAGATGGTAAATTGCGAATTTGCTAATTAGCGCTAAGTAGAGTTGAGGCTGATGGGAATGTCATTAGTTTTGCAAAGCACTGGACATTTTTATGACCTGATGATTGGTCAGTGAACTTATTAGAATTCACCCTCTGGGAACCATTCAATTCATTGTTGAGACATTTCACTTAATACCTAAAATGTCAACCTGCTGGTGGCGTTAGATTATGTTCACACTACTACGTTTCCATTTTAAAACGCATAACTTTTGCTACGTTTACACTGAGCATCCATGCTAGGCAGGAGTTTTAGAGCACTGAAGATAAGTTTAAAGTTTAAAGGTTTAACGAAGCGGGTGTTTGAAGTCACGGTTCGTGGCTTTGAGGAGGGCGATGGACACAAAATGGAGGACTTTCCTTATCTTATTGATGCTTATTTTGTCCACACAGTCCACACAGAAACTGTAAAGGAACAAAAGCATGAATTGCTCTCCAGTGCGGCAGGGACTTCAGCCATCAGCAGAGCTACGAGTGTGAAAACAAACAACGACGAAACCGAGGAAACGAGTGACAGATGTGCGTTGACCCATAAATCTAGTACACTTTGATCAAGAGAGAGAGAGAGAGAGAGAGAGAGAGAGAGAGAGAGAGAGAGAGAGAGAGAGAGAGAGTCTATTTGAGTTTGTAGAGGAAGATTTTAGATTAAGATCCTAAGTATCAAGCACTACCTTTTATTATTTTTCTGTCTGGAGCACAGGGTTGAACATAGTGACGACAGACATAAATACCCACAGAGCCATGCAGCTATAGCCTGCCACTGTGCAAATCCCCTCCTCTTTACTGTTAGACCTCGTGGCCTCCGCGAACAGTCTCCGCCTTAAGTTGCTCATTCAGAAACGCATAACACCCTGGCCCCTCCTCTCTCACTCTGTCACTCTGGCTCTTTCTCTCTCCCTCATTGTCATACAAATACAGCTCTCTCAGACCTCAACTCATGGACTCGCTCATGTTCAGAGCTGAGAAGAGCACTTGTCCTGGAGAGACTAGGGGATCTAGACTTGTATTTTCTTCAAAAAGGCACCAAATGAATCCCACCTAGGGATAAATGGAAACATAACCACAGACTAAAGACAAGAAGCAACCATTCTCAGGTACTCTTAACCAATCCCTTTCCCTTTAGGTCACAAGCAGGTGTTTCTGTCTTTATTAAGTTTGTCCTTTGTGTTCACTGTGAGTGTACACTATATTCAACAGGAAACTAATGGTATCCTTGCAGTTCAGAGACAGCTGGGCTTTGTGGTTGCACTTCTGCTTGGCGCCTGTAGCTGTATTATGTAGGCCAAAGGTTATTGGGTATGCTGCAGGGAGAGCAGCTATTTCCCTTGTTTAGTGTGTTTAGTGTGACACATCAGGTTGCTCTGTGATCATTGCTGCCGAAAGCTTGCATTTTAAACAAACACGTGACAATGCAAATATGTGCAAATGTTTTAACAAATAGCATTATAACAGACTCTTTTAAAAGTTACTTATAATGATGCTGATATTAGATAATGGAATTCCTTGCTATGATTGTTTGCAGAAAACAAAAGGTGCATGAAAAAATTATTCATTTTTCAGCAAATTAAGTCCTTAAAGCTGTTGATGTTAATTGATAGCAGAATAAAAGCATGGAGGGCTTTTTATGTCTGGTATACCTGCATGCTAAGCTAAGATGGTGAACATGGTAATCATTAGCATGTTAACATTGTCATTGTGATCATGCATTTAGTTTACCACTGTGTATATTCAGTAGGGTACTGTCCAATACCCCTCCCTAGACATTTAGACTGCTCTACAAAATTATGTACACAAAGTTGCCTGGGCTTGAAGCCCAGTGCAGGCTGGACAATAATGTGTCTGCCTATGATGAGTATGATGGTTGGAAGAGATTAGTCCAGCGACTAACTGTTAGTTTTCTGGAACCTAGAGCCCTCCCTGCTGCACATACTGTATTCCCTCTACCTTCCAGCCCTGAATACAAACTACAAAGCAGTCACTTTAGTTAACAGCAGCTCTTCTAAAGCAACTCTTCCAACATAATAGTGATTCTGGGCCTGTTTTACAGACGTGACATCTGTAATTTAATCTGTTAGTCGGTCAAAAGACAAGTTTTGCTGCAATTATTTTTTAATTAGGTTAAAGTGCTGTTTAGTTTTGTCCGCGGACAATGAAACACAAACCTGTGCAACAGCCATTATCAACAATAAGCTCTCACAAATGTGCAAATGTGTTCTTCCACAGCATGTCTGATTTAATGAGGTTTGAAGTCTTGAAAGAATAATATTTTTACGATGACTAAAATCTGTTTAAAACAGCTACATTGTTTATTTGTTAACCTGTGTACAGCTTGCTATTTGTGCGCAAAATAAGATGTTTTCTGACCAGATATGAATGAATAAGACCCATTGTGAGTGAACATGCTCTTCTTGTGTGTTAAGCAGTACTGTTTCAATAGAGTGTTGTCTTCAAGGACAACAATGACACCATTTATACGACATTAACTGAAAACATGACAGCTATGCCATATGCTATGGCTCAGTTGATTTTTTAGAGCAGTGGTACTGTCTTTTGCCTGGTTCCAACCCTATACCAAGGGCATGAATTCCTCCAGTAGGTGCACCATCCTTTAAAGGGTCGTAGGGTTTAAATCCCACTAAAATGTCTTTAAGAAAGACACTGAGTACCTACAACCTCTGTGTATGCGTCGTCATGACGAAGACACACTTGGCGTTTAAAAAACGTAGTCTTCTTTTAAAGTTCGTTGCCTTAAATTTGTGTTCTCCAGTGTGCTTTTGGATCTACGCTCTGACGTTTCTCCCGATACGACATTGACCTATTTCTGAGAGCACCGGACAGCGCGACCTGCACATTCTCATCCCAGCTCTTCACATACTAAGGGAAACCTCGGCGTCCATTACGGTCACAATAAACATGTGGTCAACAGTTTCAATTTGAACAAAAAACACTTGTTTAGGTAACAAAACCACTTAAGTTAGGTTTATGAAGAACACCACGGTTGGGCTTGAAATACATACGTAAACTAAGTGAAACATAAACAACGTAACATAAGTGCTAAAAACACTTGACAATGAACTCTACATTAACATTCAATGTTTGTTTGACCCTTCCGCCTCCCCTCTCTTACACCTTCTGTGTTGTTTTTCTTTGTAGTACGCCGTCACACACCCAGAGAATTTTCTGTGAGCGTCTAAAAAAAAAAAACGACGGACAAAGCGTTGGTATTTGAAGGCCTAGGAATGAAAATGGGCTGGGACATGCTATTTATTCCTTGTGAGGCGGTTGAAGCACATTTGACCTCCTTCTCTCTACAACCTCTATAGCATGTTGTACAACGTCTGAAGTCAACAGTGTGTAAAGCTGTTCCAGACATCTAGCCTGGTGATCGGTCGTCATAGGTGAGATGTCAAATAAGGCCCACACTGAAGCAATCTGTTTTGGTCTCCATTGTGTTGATCACTTTTTATTTACAAATTATAAAAGAAATTGTGGAAAGATTCAGATTAAGGTTAAGAATGTAGTTAGGAAAGTTACCAAAAACTGTCAGATGCAGCCCCAAATGTTGACATTGGAAAGGTATGAGGTGAGGGAGATTCAGAAGCTGTTTAACCGTCCAACAAGCACTTAGGTAGAAACACACAATTCCTGTGAATTCCCCAAAGAACATTAAGCATGTTGGAACATGGGAAGGATGCCAGGCAGACCGTGTTGCAGAAGACCCTTTGAGTCTTTAGCAACGTTCCCGCAGATAAATGATGCGAGAAGGCGAACAGGCCTCCCGTTTATTTGAATGCACCGCGACCTGCACAAGCAACTGACAGAGTTCATATTCTTTCTGACGGGTGGCCAATGCCTGACTGTATCACAAAAGTGAAATTGATGTGGTCAACAGCTTTTACACACCGATTTCACATTTACACGCCGCTTTACCAGCTGAGCTACGGCTTTCTTAATATGCCCTAATACGTTTGTGACAGTTCAAATGTGTTATAGTAATGTGTGCGTCAGAAACACATGACAAACACAACCTTTTACTGCCCACTCGTTGAACTCTGCATTGTAAATGAGTGTGTATACCTACTGTCTACTGCATATCACCTCTTTAGAGTATTCCAATAGAGTATACACTGTATACACATACATTTAATACACATACTTTCACTTGGAGAGCTTTTTTTTTTGATGTGGTATTTTAGCTTTCTAGTACTTATGATGAAAGAGTTGCCATCTGCAGAAAGAATTCGGTCTTTACAGGGGTACTACTTCAAAGTACTACTAAGTTGAATTTTGAAAAAACTAAAAAAGCTATTGAAGCAATCATTCAGTCCTTGTATTTCAATTCTGTATTCATTGATTTTCACAATTTGCACTTGACTTTTATGTCGACGTTTTATATCTTATTGTATTGTTGGTCATTGTTCCTTTTTATATTTCTTTGTTTGTAACTTGAGAAAGATCCAAAAAAAAAAAAAGTTCCAAAAACACTTTAGGAAATAGTTTTGAGCATCTAAGTTTTTTAAGCTTTTTAACAATAATGTAGCAACACACATATTTCCCCGTCCATTTGCTCCAGTCCCACATCAAATCCAAGGCAGCAACACAAAAGGAACATTGATGAAAACATTGCCCTCATGCCAAGAGGTACTGATTCTGCTGACCTAATACAGCAAGACTGCTGGCATTGTGTGGATTACGAACATTAATAAACAGAGATTAAATCTTGCCAACATCCCTGCTGTGGTTAGTGTGCATGTTGACATCTAAACTGAGAATGTGCTCTTTAGTCACAATTTGCTACTGCAAAATGAAATCCACAAATAACATGAATAGTTATTTTGAGAATGTAGTTTGTATCATTGTGTGAACATTGTAATTTTGTCGCTGAACGCCACTTAGTTGACCCTCTTGTTTCAGTTCAAGGCAAGGCAAGTTTATTTGTAGAGCACATTTCAACAACAAGGCAATTCAAAGTGCTTCACATAAAACCATTAAAAGCACCAAAACATACTGCAAAAGAAAAGGAGATTTAAAAACAATTAAGAACATTCATTGAAACATTAAAAACAGTCATCAAAAAACTAAAAAGCTAAAAACATAATAATAGTTGCAGTGCAGTTTAAGAAATAAAATACAGTAGTAAAATGCAGGAAATTGATTAATATCCTTGAATCTGGTTCAATCAAAGGCAGCATCAAACAGAAAAGTCTTCAGTCCTGATTTAAAGGAGCTGAGGGTCTCAGCAGACCTGCAGCTTTCTTGGACTTTGTTCCAGATATGTGGAGCAGAAGAACTGAACGTTTCTCCATGGAGATCTTTGCTTCCCAGAGACAACCTTCACTTTAGTGGGTGCAATGGCATCAATAACATGTTTGACTTTAGAATTGAAGGTACCTACAAGCTCATTGACTGAGATGCAAGAGAGGGCCGGTGTGGAGGAGAACTTCTGAATAAATAGCTCACTGGTGTTTTCAGAGATGTAACACTTTGTCACGACCTCGGTTTGGACATTTGTGTGTCAAAGAAAACACAGAAATGATCAGAGAGTGCAACATCAGTCACAGCAACCTTGGAAATGGTTACACCTTTGATGATGATCAGGGCACTGTTATCTTGGTTTAACCATGTTTCAGTTAGAAACAAAATGTCCAGTTTTTGCCTAACAATAAAATAATGTATTACAAATGTTTTTCCTGACCTGACATCTAATAAAGCTAAGTTTAATGTGGTTAAAGTTTTATTTGCCCAATTTATTTGGACAGGCTGACGAGGAATGAGTGTTAAGTTTGCAGGTTTGCTATTGTTTCCTCGCAGTCTCACCTTTCTTTTTCTATAAACTATCAGGACAGGAATTGAGAGTTCAATGGAGAAGCCTTATGGTCCAGAGGTCAAGTTCATGCTGGATATGGGCCCAGCACATCCTGCGCCCAGCACCCCGACCAGAGGACAATGGTCAAGCAAAATTGAGTTCCTCTTGGCTGTTGCAGGACAAATCATAGGCCTGGGAAATGTGTGGAGGTTCCCTTACCTGTGCTACAAAAACGGAGGAGGTAAGTTTCATAATAGTCAACAACAACAACAACTCTGCTAATTCAAAAGTTCAAAAGTACACGTGCAGAATGTAAAAACAAGTCCAACTGGGTTAGCACTTGATGGTAACTAGAAACAAATATTGAATTAGAATTGACAGCTGCTGCGAGAGCCAGATCTATTTTAAATCATTATAATGTTTATCTATATGTTATTATCAGCCAAATCTCATTTCAGAACTATGTAAATATTACCTTCCAAAACTGTAAAAGCTACTCCTTTCCTAAAGAGAAACAACACACAAACTATAAATCCTGCTTGTGCTGCCATCTAGTAGTTGCTGCTTTTCCCGTCCACATTCATTCATATACGTAATACAGTCACCAAAGAACAAAAAGGATGTCTTGTCTCATAAGTATCAATTGCTATCTCACAATTACAAAGACAAAAAGACATGGTGAATGCAATATGCTAAAAATTAATTCATAATACGGTATTGCGTCACGCTACGCTGGGTGTCGTCAAGTTCAACAAATCACACGCAGCCACTACGACGACTGACTCAGCGACGAGGTTGTTGAACGGAAGCCAAGAAAGCTCAGCGCACCGCAACTTAAGAAACCACAAGCAAATGGACAAAACTATTAAAAAAAAAGAAACACTGCAAGTGCTAAACCCTGTTTTTTTTTTTTTTAAGACAACACATACGTGTCCTAAGGAAACACACTGATAATAGAGGGTGTGTTAAGAAACTGGCATACAAGTTGAGCAGGAACATGAACACAAACATTTAACAAAGGAAATTCGCAACTGACGCCATGCCCAGTGTTTATTTCAGATGTGATCATAGATTGGACCTTTTACTGACGGTTCAGCGCTCTCGTGAACAATATATATATATGTCAATGTGATTCTTGTGGCTTACCATAAGTGCGCAACCTTTAAAACAACTCATGTGGAGTAACTTTCTGTTTTCTCAAGGGGTGTTCTTCATTCCTTATGTCCTCTTCCTCTTTACCTGCGGCATTCCCCTGTTCCTCCTGGAGACGTCACTCGGCCAGTACACCAAACAGGGAAGTATTACCTGCTGGAGGAAAATATGTCCTCTTTTTGAAGGTAAAGATGTAGAATCACTTTCAGACTATTAATAGTTTTGGTATTTTAATAAAGGTAACACTTGTGCGATTTGTTCAGATTTGTAAATATCAGTATATATGTTACTGGTTAAGAGTGCATTAATGTCACATCAAATAAATATGAAATACATAAATAAGTTTATGACATGGTCAAAAAATGGCTGCCTGATGGGCCTTTAAGTAATGAAGAAACCCCCCCCCCCCCAAAAAAAAATGAGGTGCAACCTCTCAGTTCTAATCCTTCGCACAACAAATTGTAAAATTCATGCGCTCACATTTTTTTTTTTTACAGTTGCTGCAGTGAATGTAGGAGAAAACATCCAAACACATATCAAAGCAAATCTGAACTACATTCTGCAGGGCAGCAATACTGTATTATATTTTTCTCAAATTCTCATGAAAATATATATTTCTTCTTCTCCATAAGAAGGCCACCGATCGCTGTTGTCGGATGTACGACCTATCACTTGTGACTTTCTGCAAATTATGTTTTGTGTGTTCACACTTTTGCTACAAATCTTGCAGGGATATATATATATATGATGATGAAAGTGATTTCACCGCCTTTCAAACCCTTTCAACCTATGTCAGTTTTATGTTTAGAAAAAAACCTGTCCACCTACTTTTACACCATCTTGTTTTCTAAGAAACCCAACAAACTGTGTCAGGTTTGGTAAACCTGTAAAATGTAACACAGCGTATCATTGACCTGGCTCGCAGTGGTTAAATATTGCCCCCTGTGAGCTATTACATCAGGCTGAAGGAGTTACAAAAATAGATGTCTACCGTTCTCATGTAAGCATGCAAGTCAAGCTCACACATCTTTAGTAAATCTACAACAGAAACAACGTTACACTGTATTTACTCTGCAATAACAGATCTTCTGGCAGTATCAACATTGTTGTGGGGTGACTGTGGATCAGTGGTTAGAGCGGGTCGATCTTTAACCACAAGGTAGATGGTTAATCCCGCGTTACCACGTTCATACATGTACGTGTCCTTGAGCAAGACGCAGAACCCCAAGATGCTCCTCTGCTTAATGCTTAGAATGAATACAGTGGTCAGGTTTTATTATGTGACATTGACCTCCTTTAAATGGCATTATAACAATATTTAATCTTTCAGTATTATGCTATTTGTTTGATTTGAATGTAATTACATAATTAGATGTGGTAATTATATGTTTCTTACTTTTTGATTGAAATACTTTTGTTTCTTTGTTTGTCTGTTTTTCGTCAGGGATGGGTTATGGCAGTCTTGTGGTTGTTGTATACTCCAGCATCTATTACATCATCATATTGGCCTGGGCCTTCCTGTATCTCTTCAACTCATTCAGCACTGATCTTCCCTGGGCGAGTTGCAGAAACAACTGGAACACAGGTTTGTCCCAGTATGCAATGCGACTGAAATAAACAATACATGAAAACGAACAAATAATGAATCTTTAGATCAATAATGAATTCATTTTTGGGCTTTTTTTGGCTCATTTGAGGATCTGGAGATCCCCTCCAGACACATCTCCGAATATTGTCCATTTCAAACATGTAACTGCCATTCTCAGTGAGCGTGGGCAGGAGATTTGAAGTTTCCACACCAAACTGGTTGACGTACACATCTTAAGCGGAGATTTTAGGTGAACATAGAGGAACTTCAGAAACCACAAACTAGTGTAAAATGGTATTTAATCCATTTACTTTTGTCATTAATAGATTGGTTGCTCACCTGAGCGCTGGCTCTTGTATACTCTACAGTAGAATACTGTGCTGCTGTCATCGTGTGGATGCCTAGCTTAACACAACCACGCAAATCACAACCAGAACTATTCGCTCAACACCAGTCCCCTGGCTCCCTCTCCTATCCAACATAACACCCTCACCCCCACATATCCAACGAGACTTCCTCAAAGGAGGCTCCGAAAGGTCCCGAGATTCCTGGCATCTACCGATTCAGGTCCAGTCACCCTCCATGCAGACCAGGAGGCAACAAGGACTTTGCATTCGCTCAGTAATTAATAGATTAGGCTCTTCGGAAATGTCCCCCATTCCATTTATCAAGTTAAATAAGTATAGAAAATAAAACAAAGGCAGAATGTTGTAATGCGTGTCGTTTAAAGCATCCTGTATGCCTTTGCAACAGAGACCTGCGTGGAGTTTGATCGAAGAGCTGGTTATTTGAACTGGACTGCTGCTGAAAATGCAACGTCGCCAGTGAGAGAGTTTTGGGAGTGAGTATGAAAACTGAACCTAAATACGGTACTAAGCTCTGAAAGTGATTTGACTTTCATGACTAATAACTGAAATATGTGATTTTCAGGAGAAGAGTTCTGAATCTTACGGGAAGTATCCACGAGTTAGGCAGCATTCGATGGGAGCTGGCTCTGTGTCTTCTGTTGTCCTGGATCATCTGTTACTTTTGTGTCTGGAGAGGAGTAAAGTCCACTGGGAAGGTAAGACGAGGACTTTAGCATTGTTTATGTTGTATTTAACCAACTCTTAAACTGGTAAAGGATAATGATTCAGGACAACATTCCCTTCTACTCATTTTGCCAGACACACTGCCTGAAACCATGATGTATTTGTACACATTTCATGGTTGATCATTGACATTTTTCCAAGCACACAAGTATAAAATAAAAGAACATGAGAGGAAAGAAGCCACTATGCAGCATATAAACTTAAATTACACTACCTCAGATTGAAACTGCTGTCAGGTGTCGTGGATTCTTTTTTATCAACCCTCGCTCTTCCACAGGTGGTTTACTTTACCGCCACATTTCCATACCTGATGTTGGCGGTGCTGCTTGTTCGTGGAGTCACGTTGCCAGGGGCCTTAGATGGGATCAAGTTCTACCTCTACCCAGATCCCTCTCGCCTGTCTGATCCACAGGTGTGAGCACTCTTCACTATACTTCTCTGTTTGAATGACGTGTGACTCTCCTGAACCTACCGCCTCCACGACCCTCGTCAACAAATTCATTTTGATTGCAGAAGCACTGTTAAAGTGTTGTAAAGCTGAACTATACAGAAATGTGTATTCATGCGTTTGGGTTCATCACATAGTAGCTCAAATGATGTGCTGGAGCATGGAAATGCAAAACAATGATCTGGCATATCTTGAATTGGTTACACTTTCTTGGAAAGTTAAGGGGAAGCCAGAGGTCAGGAGATTAAAAGGATTGGTTGCCATACTGTAACTCTATTTGCAGATGATTGCTATGGTGATGTCACACAAATCGACCGTGGAGTAAAACATTAAAAATATCTGTGTTAGGTGGTTCTTTCTAGGTTTACTGCAGAGTTGCATCACATAGTAAATTACATATTTTATATGTGATTTTTTTGTAGATAAAAACATGTCCTTTATTGTCTTGCAGGTGTGGATGGACGCTGGCACACAAATATTTTATTCCTATGCTATTTGCATTGGGTGTCTTACTGCACTTGGCAGTTATAACAAGTACAACAACAACTGTTACAAGTAAGTTTGATTTATTAATATGTATAATGTGTTTTTCAGTTTGGGTTACGTAGATTCACAGAAACAAACAAGAGCTTTTGAACCGTTAGCCAGAACATCTTCAATGCCCATTTTTAGGCAAAATACATTTTGAAGTACCGAGAATACCACATCGCTTTGAAGTATAGTTTACTCTCAAAGTATTTCTAGTGTTTTCGGGAGTCTTGTCATGAATATAAAAAGCCTTCTTTGGGCATTTTAGGATGTGAGTCTCAACTGCGGAAAGAACAATGTCAAAGTGTTATAGATCTAATTCAAAATGAAGGGAGTTTAAAATGCATTTGTGTCTTTTTCGCTTTTAGGGACTGTGTGTACTTGTGCCTTCTGAACAGTGGGACGAGTTTTGTTGCTGGCTTTGCCATTTTCTCTGTACTTGGATTCATGGCATACGAGCAGAACACAGACATATCAAAAGTGGCAGAGTCGGGTAAGAATGTAGAAAATGTTATTGATAAATCAATCAAGGAATAAATAAGAATTGTACATTCAGGGTCAACAATAGCCCAAAATGCATTTAATTGCCATACAAGTGAGATATTTTGACTCAACAGCATTAAAATGCGCCTAATATTTTATTTTGACCGTACCTTTGTGACTGCAGGTCCCGGCTTGGCGTTCATTGCCTATCCTCGAGCAGTGGCCATGATGCCTTTTCCCCAAATCTGGGCGATATTCTTCTTCGTTATGATCATCCTGCTGGGACTGGACAGTGAGGTAAGATGACACTCTTAAAAGTTTTCATTTGAGGATAGTATATTATTAATGATCATGAAATAACATTATGAAATGCAGATTATCTGTTTACGATCACCTGGATAGATATACTTCCATTTTTTTTTATATGCGGGAGGTTTGGCTTTATGACCTTTGGCTCTTGGTTGGAGGTCGGAGGTGTGTCTCACAGTTAGAAAGAGATCAATGTTTTACCTCTAGATGTGTTTTGGTCCTGTCTGTTTGCCTGTTTGCATGTAGCCAACAGATTTACAACACTGTGAAATGTACTAACATCATTATCATTAACTGCAGCAATTACTAATGTGAGAAAAAAAAAATCTTGCACATGTATCCCATGATATTTTTATGGGTCACTTTGTGTGTCTTGATTCCGATCCGGATTCGAATGCATAATAAAAAATGTCTTATCTTAATCTTTAGATTAAAAATTAACTAGATTAGTGGATTGCGCAGCCTTGGCAGAGGAAGAGTACTTATTAAATTATTATGAAATTATCTCTGCAAAGTTTGTACGTTTGTGTGCAGCATATGCGGAGTTGTGTAACTGGGAACTCTTGCGTTTCAGTTTGTCGGTCTGGAAGCCCTCGTAACAACAATTTCAGACACGAATCCTTCCTTCTTCCATGTTGGCCATCGACGTAAACTTCTTCTACTTGCCATCAGTGTTGTCAGCTTCTTCATTGGACTTGTGATGGTCACAGATGTAAGATCACATCAAGATGTCGCGTCACTTCTTTTACAACAACCTTGTGTTCTTTTGTTAAAAGAACAGCTAACTGATGTCTCGCACACAGGGCGGACTGTACATCTTCCAGTTGTTCGACTACTACGCCTGTAGCGGGATGACTCTACTTCTCTTTGCCATACTGCAGTCTGTTTGTGTTGGATGGATATACGGTGAGTTAATGAACCGGAGGAATGTGCATGGCTTCTTTACTGTGACGATGAATTCCCTCACCACAGCTTGTCCATCTATTTACAGGTGCAGACCGGTTTTATGATAACATAGAGGACATGATTGGATACAAGCCTTTACCCCTGATTAAGTATTGTTTGAAATACGTCACTCCAGTAATATGCATGGTGAGTTGCAGAAAAAGTTCACTCAGTCAGTTTATGTGTCCCTTCGCTAGGTCCCGCCCCTTGAACGCATACCGGCTAATCATAGCTCAGCATCGGCCTGCTCCTTTTTTTTAAAGGTTCTCTATAATAAGAGCAAACAACCTTTTTGAAATGTAAAGATATAGTGGAGTAATGTCTACCTGAGCAGAGGATAAAGCTGCCCTCCCTCTGTGTGTGTCGTAATCAGAGCTTTGCTGTGCTTTGTTGACATAGCAGGGCCGGGCCCGGTTTTGTTAGCGCATGTTAGTGCATGTTAGCGCATGTTAGCGCATGTTAGCGCATTCTCTTCACTGCCTTCATACAGTGGTTCCAGCTGATGACGCCTCAGGTTAACAGTGTTAGCTCTGTCAGCGCTGTTGCCGATGTTTGCAATGTTAGAGCTGTTAACGCCGTTAGCTGCAAACCGCCAGCTCAGCCGACGCCATGTTGAGAGCCGTGTGGAGGCAATCGATATGCTCTTAAATGACATTTTTTACACTTTTAAAGACGTTTCGATTACCAAGTTACTCATATCAATTACATGTTGATTTATTTATTTTTAAATTGAGGAATTCCACCTTTACTTTATTGTAGCTCGGGTTGATTTGGGGTCCATTTCTGACATGTTGTACATTGTGTAACCAATACTTTAACTGTTTTCTCTGTGACTATTTTCAGGGAACGTTTGTTTTCTCCTTAATCGAATACACTCCCCTGAAGTTCAACAACAGAATTGAGTACCCGTGGTGGGGTTATGCTCTTGGCTGGTGGTTCACTCTCTCCTCTACACTCATAGTTCCTCTATTTATGTTGTACAAATTGAGCACCACTCCCGGTACACTGCGACAGGTGAGCCGTTTGAACATCTAAATGGGTCAACGCGTCTCCAAAAAGCTATGTAATTGTGTGTTTCATGTGTTTTTTTTTATTAAAACCTATATTCTCCTTTGTTAGAGGTTCTCAATCTTATGCACTCCAGCTGAAGACCTGGCTTTGAACAAATAAGACAAGAAAGGACTTGAACTGCTCGACTTGACCTCGTCTCCCGACTAGTGACGGCAACAGACTGGAGCAGCGTCACATTTACTGAACACCGTGAGGCTTAAGAAAAAAGCATGCCCTCAATACAGTCCTCCTACTCAATTTAAGGAAAAGTTCAAAATCTTTTTTGACCTCTTAAACAAAAGCAATGTCTATTTGTTGCTGTCATCCACATTTAATGGGCGCAAATAAATGCCGCTGTCTCAGATGTCACTTGAACTCGTGTCGCTGACAGCACTGACAGCCAGCGAGTAGGGCTGCAACTATTGATTACTTTCATTATCAGATCTATTGATTTCTAATTCTTATTTTCAAATGTCAGTAAATAGTGACACATGCACATCACAATTTCCCAGAGCCATGAGTTCAGATGTTCTGAAGACAATAAATTAACTTTAATATAAAATGTATAAAGAACAGCAAATCATTCACAATCCTCACGTTGGTGATGGATTAGTAATTTTTTTTGTTCAATTGATTCATCTCTTAGTTGTTTCAGCTCTATTAGCAAGTGAACCTTAAAAGTTATCGGCCATGAATGAACAACCATGCTCAAATTCATATTGATATTTTAAATAGTCATTTATGTAAAGTTTTATTTAACCAGGTTGTATAACTATCTGGAGTAAAATAACACTGATCAACACTTGCCAAATAAGCCATACAGATTGAACACTTGAGTCACTTTTAGATCGCTGTGAGTGACGGAATCTTTTTCTTGTCAAATTGTCAATATAACTAAAACAGTGACATAAAAGAAGAAAGGTTATCCAGCAATAAGTGTGGGATTTCAAACCTTGGACACTGCCTGCACCTTAGCCATCTGAGCCACCAACATTAAAGTGTTTCTGACCTCTGCCAAGTACTGCTAAAAACTCAAAACTAAAAGTCTGCGTTTGGCGTTAAAGCCGAACATCAGTGAGTTGAATTGTGGCGATGGCGTCCGCAATTCAACTCACTGATGTTTAGTTTTGCTGCTTCACCAAATGCAAAAAAAAAGAAGAACACAGAGGGAACCTGTTGGTTGTAACAGTTAGAATCACAAAGGGTATATTTTTAACAGAGTTATATTTTTTACCGCAGTCTCAATTCTTAAGCTTGCTTATTATAGTTTTTATACAAAAGGTGCAGGTCGATATTCATGTCATGTTCTATTGTTTTTTTGTATCATATATCATTGAAGTTTGTGGCATTATTCCTTTATGTAACACGTAAATGTTGTAATATGACAATTTTTCACATTTGAGGATCAATCGATCTTTTTTTTTTAAATTTCTTTTTTTTTTAAGAAAATGTTTTCAAAAGATGTCTCTGGAACAAATTCAATGAATTACAGCCCTTCGTTGTAAATCCACAACAAAATACATTTCCCTCTAAATGTATTTCACAATGCAGTTTTATTGGATAGACAGAGCTGATGAATTCATGTTTAATTAAATTGAGAATGTTACATTTTATACTACCTATTGTTATCAGTAAATACATTATGATCAACCAGTTTGCTAATATTTAATTAATGAAAATGTTCCAGTGATTGAATGAATCATAGGCCTGGTACATAACATGTTAAACTTCATGGTTTGATTCTTATTAAACAATGTGCCTTTTTTTATATTATACATGAAGATGGCCATCTGGCATTCATGTGATAAAGTACTGATGGGCCTCAGTGAGCTGGTGGCTCATCAGTACTGATTATTTCCTCATTTTCATCTTAGTATTTGGTCAAAGCGACCTAAGAATCAGAACATAGATCAGATTTAATAAAATAAAGGTCATTCATTTAGAAACGTTCTGTAATGATCAGTTACCAGTTTGTTGTCGAATGAACATTTTTTTGAACATTGTTAAGTCATGAAAATCAACAATCTGTAAATGAAGTTTTAATACAATGTTAACAATTCATATTAATTGAAATAAGTCACAATAATTAATACATAATTTGTTTTGTGAGTACACTACAGAAAGTTCTTTTCTGGGTGGTGCAGTTTTTAGAACCCAATAAAGGAATAATAATGCATCATTTCTTGTGTCTTTAAATGCACCCACACGAGGACATCTGCAAATAATGTCCTACTAAGCTACAATACATCAACACCGTTCATAAGTTACGTGGCTCAGATCACATGACTTCCCTCAACAGACGGAGCTGCATGGACAAAAAGTCCTTAAAGAGCTCAGAAAAATGAACTACAATTATATGACAACTGAGCAAACTCCATCTGCTGATGAAGATCATGTGATATAACCAAAAGCTCCAGACCTAACAGATCTTGTGCTAGATTGTTTTGTTCAACTGCTGTTTCCAAGGGTAAGAATTACCTTTGATTCTCAGATGAATTAGTAATTAATTACCCAAATTAGAGCATAAATATTAAAGTTGCTATTAACAATATTTTTATAGTAAAAATGTGTAAAATTACTGAATCAAACAATGTGAAAAGGGTGGCAGGTAGAGATGGATCTACAAAGAAGCATTTAGCTGTTAAATAGCAAGTCATTTCCCTCAGGAGTAGGTGGAGACTAAAAACAGGCTTAAGTTAGAGTGAATATGTAGATTCACCAGAAACAGGTCTCCAGATTAATGATAATGTTGCTCGGTAACTGCTGGATGTGTAAGTGACGATATGTCAATATTGCGTTCACAGCTTGTTTTTACTGCCCCCATGTGGCAACAGCTATTGCGGTTTTAAGAAAATGTGGTAAATCAGTGTAATGTAAATGATGGGCTCAACCTGAGTGTGAACATAACCGGTATCTCCTAAAAAAAACATGCAGAAAAAAAAATTAAAAAAATCACAAGATCTGTTTTTGTTCTTAGACATAAATGTGATGATTCCTCTAAGAGTCAAAGACTCTTAACAAATGAAGTTAAAATAACAATTTAAAGATGTTGGTAATGATTTTTGCTGAAGGGCGGAGCTATCCTGATACACAAAATCAATTTCGTCAAAATCGTGTACAACATTTGAAACGTACTTCTTTATGAGTTTTACCATTTAACGATTTGTATGACAACACAGCTAGTGTCAAAAGCAAACTTTAAAGATGTTACCACACTGTAGAAATGTTGACCTATAACTCGAAGAATGACATATTTCTTTAAATGCAACTCTTTGAATTTATTATATGCTTTTAAAGTGCAAAACAAAATAAAAAAATATATATAAAGAACACATGAACAAAGGTACCTTATGCATTTTTTTTTTGTCTGAAAATATTTCTTTTGCATAAATGCCGTTTTAATACATCAATCAAATTTTGCTTTGCAAGGTGAAGATCAACATGTAAACATTTTGTACGACATAACAGTTCTGATTCAATCTCACATTGGCAGTGCTGCAGTTTGACCAGCTGCATCCTATCCTGCTTGTGTATTTTTTTTTTCCAATTTATTCCTGTCAAGTTATCAAAAATGAATGTAGCACTAAGAGGCTGGGAATTGTTGTTGTTTTGTAGTTGACAAAGAGGGATAAATATTCTGTATATGCTTTAAATGCAATTTATAATTGCTAGAAAAGAAGTACTTCATGCTCATTTCCACTGTACAAAATGTTTGAATGTTTAGAGCCAGCAGTACTTGAAAACATAAAGCAATAGGCTGTTTAAAAACCTTGCTAACGTACAACAATATATATATTAACACACATACACACTGTTGAGTTTTTTTTTTTTTTTTACATAAAATATTTAAGACAGCTAAGGTTTTCATTCTGAACCAACCAATGTTTATAAAACATTTTAAGATTATTGTCAAGACCGTATCTAGACATTTCATGAAAAGATAACAGCGTTGGTTTGACAGTCACCAATGTGCAACATTGTCCACTATCTAACATTCACACATTTAAAATAAAAATAAAAATAAAAAAAATGAAATAGATGCAGTGAAATAAAGAGACACCAGTCCTGGGACTGAGGCAAAAAGAGACCTACACAGATGTAAGATGTCGTTGATCACATTACCAGATTTGACATTTCTGAAAAATTAGACTGTGGTTCTGATGGGTTTAAAGCTTAATTATGATTTCTGAGTCCCTCTCCCACTTGCACTCACAGGATGCACCTGCCCTGTCAAATACAGAGGCGGGAATAAAGGTGATGTTATGATCAAACGCCTCCTTTTATAAGAGGTCATCATCATAATTATGAGGATTTCTGACAGTCATCTGTTAATTGAAGATTTGACGTGTGTCGAGGATTGTGCCATCAGCTGATGGATAAACATACAATAAGTGCAACAGAAGAAGAAAGTCATCAATCACTAAAATCCACCGAACCTTGGGAGTAGAAACATGTCATTTTATATATATATTTTTTTTATACTTTTTTCATAAAGGTTTTGCAGCTGCCGCCTTAAAATGTAATCAGTCCATGAAAAGGATGTTGTCATCTGTTATCACTCCTCATCGTTTTACTACAATACCAGACTGGCTTCTCATAAAAAAAACAACAAAAAAAACTTGTGTTCAATGGATAAAAAAAAAACAAGATTTCAACAAATTAAAAATTACCTATTACACATGCATTCATGAATAAATTATTTTAGTGCACGGTCTTATTCATTGTAAAACAACGCTTCATCTTTGCCCAAAACAAGGGGCTTAATTTGAATTACATTTCTGGAAACAATTTCTGCACCACAGTTTATGTTCTATTGTAGGCTTTTAAAAAAATACTAATTTCCCTGTATAGGTAGCAGCTTAATGTCACAAAAATAATTCAGCTGTTACTAGCAATAACCAAGTACAAGTGAATTATGATTTTTGCCAGAAGGCCAGAATTAAAGATTTCTGTTTTGGTATAATTTAGTATCTGTAGTTTGTGCTTGTTTCAGATTCTACGCTCTACCTCTGCTCATCGGAAACTTGAGGTTTCTATTGTTGATTAAAGCAAAATTGGAGATTCATGTTTGGAGGACAATTTTTTTTCCTAAGTCCTGGATTTCTAACACTTTAATATTTCTGTATTTTCAGTTTTGCCAACATTACTTTACATGAACGCAGGCTTTATTATATTTTTATGAACAAAGTTATGGGTTTTTAGTTTTGTCTTACTTTTGCAGGGAAAGGTTTAAAATACCACTGAGCTTCTGGGACTTGATATGCCTTTCATCTTACCTAATAGCAAAGTTTCAAGTCTGAATCCCAAAACACCTCGTGATGCCCGCATGCAGCCGCCCAACAAAAGGCTCAACAGCAAACACAAGCCAGAGGTCTGAAAATCAGCACATACAGTTTATGAATATGAAACACACCGAGAAGGCAAATCTGATCTCTACACTGTAAGCCTGATGACAAATGAAATGGAATTGCTCTGTGTTTTTAAAGAAATAAAAGACGGGGGCTAGACGTGGTCACCACTCTTACTAACTCACTGATTCGCCGTTGTTAATTCCATTTGGAGGTACTTCCTGGCAGTTGCACAGGCCATGTGACAAGGGAAATGCTGTTTGGCTTGCAAACGTCCCTGTTTACACTCTGCTTTATATGCAGGAATGGTAATGTTGGGTTTTGGGATGAAGAGGTTTGGATTAGAGGCTTTTTCACGACTTTGTTCCTGCCCCTGCTTCCTGAACTTGGAAAGCAAAGGAAAGCATGTCTTTCTTTTCCTCCCCTTTAAATGTCTCTTTTTTTTACGACGGACAGTCCTGACTCCTCCGCCGCCGTTTGTTGCCCACTTCGCCGTTCATGCTGCTCCTCACGCTCTCGTCCCGCCTCCTCTTCGTCTTTCCAACCTGTCGAGAGGAGATAAAGCACACGTGACTACAGTCGTTCAAAAAAGGAAAGTCATGAAAATAATAAAAAATAATCATAGATTTTACATGCCCTATGTCCAATTCGTGAGAACGTGCCTCCTCTTACAACAACTGAAAATTAAAATAGATTTGTCAGTAATATTAAGAAGTTATATATATTAATAATGTTTTGTGTCGTTTCTTTTTTACTCTTGAGATAATAGCTCCTTTTTTTCTTTCTTTTTTTAAGAGAAGAGCATCAATAGGTGAGAAAATCAACAAATCAATGAATGAACACTAGAGGTCAGCGTAATACTGAAGAAAGCACAGTAATACAGCAGGGTGTTTTACTATCGCAATGTTATTCAAACCTTTGAAATAAAAAATATAGATCAGCTATATTACTGTAATATATTTGAATGAACATTATCCAACATTATCGACATTACAGGACATTGAGCTGGTATCGGTGGGAAGAACCTCACCTGATAGTTGACCATTAGTTGAAAAAAAAAAAAAAAATCCCAATTATTAACTAATTTATGGGAGTCAGATGTGCCCAATGTAATTTCCAGAGCTGGAATACATCAAATTTTCCTCATAGTTCCTAAAAATAACACATTTCCACGTCCTAACAATTGTGAAGTCTAGTCCCTGAACTATTCATTGTTCTGCTGATGTTAAAATAATGAATGCAGTGGGCCTTACTCTCGTAATTATTGTGAACCTGATTTGTTTTAATTTTGATTAGTAGAGTTGTAACGGTTTCTTCTAACGTAAGATAATTGTAAATATTAAATTCTCTTAGTTAAAGAAGATAAAACACAAACATGTCAGGCTGACTGTCTACATTCAGCCAAGAACAGGAAGTGGACGGACCTTGGTGTCCCGTTCGGCAAATTTCTGGAACATGTTGGCGTAGGTCTTCTTGTCCTGCTCGTGATGTTCCTTGATCTTGCTCTGGCAGATGGCAATCTGAGCATGTGCCGCCCGATTCGAAGGGTTGACCCGCAGCACTTGCTGAAAGTCTTCCATGGCCATGCTGAACTCGTTACGGAGGAGACGGGCTTCCCCGCGGCGATACAAAGCCTTCTCGTTGTCCTCGTCGAGCTCGATCACCTTAAACACGCAAAGAGTAATTAGGTAAGACACAGAGAGAGACAAAGTTTAAATATGGATAAACATCACCAGGGTGTTGCAGCTCACCTTGTTGCAGTTGTCCACAACTTGTGAGAACTCTTTCATCCGCAGGAAACACAACGCTAGATTGAGGTGTGCTGTCAACATAAAAGACTGTATCCTCTTCTGCTGCTCGGTCCCAGTACCGCACTCCATCTCCAGCCAGGAGACGATGCGCTGGTACTGGATGACTGCCTGGTGGTACAGACCTACCTAATACGGGAAGATAATAGCATTTTAGGAACATATTAACAATAAAATATCAATTCATTTGTTTGGACAAAAGATCAGCGCGAGGACTGTACCTTAAAATACTGATTCCCTTTATGCTTAACTCCAGCGGCCAAATCTAGCTTTTCGGGCAACTCCATTTCCCAGGTTTCTTTAGCCTTGTGGAAACACGATGAAGATAAAGGGAGTAAACATCGGGTCGTCGTTGTCTTAGCGTCAGCTGAACTGATCTACATAACTATGCGTGACTTGTGGAATTTTGCTCAAAGCGCACTTATTTGTCTTTAATAGAAAAACAAAATGTAACTCTTTATTTCTTCAGACATTGAGGAACACAATGGGGACTCACCCTTTGAAAACTTTTGAGGGTAACTTCGTATATTAAGTCTCTGTCCGGCCCAACTTTGTACTCAGGTTTACCTTCGCTTCCAAAGCCATACCTGTATATATAAAATAAAAAATAAAAACATGAACAAACCTGAAGAAGAAATTCACGGGAAGAAAATTCATACATGATACAAGACGGGAAAGCACAGTGCAGCTTCTTGAAAGGAAGTAGCAGACATGGATAGTTCTAATCCCTAAGAGGAGTAATGGAATGACGCTTTATGTAAAGAGTAGTTTCTGCTTTTGTTCGTTTATGTCTCTTTATTTTCTTATTTCAGATTCAGGTTCTGTGTTTACTACTTGGCATTTGCTCTTAGTTTGCTATGAATTCCTGGTACTTGTCACCAGCCTCTACTTGGTATTGCTTTTGCCAGAGGGGATAATTGGTTAGGTGTGTGTGTGTGGGAGCGGTTAAGAGAATTATATTACGTGGTTTGGTGGGATACAATACGTTCTTTTTACCTTTGTAACAGCTCCTTATTTCTGACCCGATATGAATTTTCATTATCTTTTGGATGACTCGTTCAGGTGTTGGGGACCCGAATCACGCATGTCACCCTTCAATATTGATGGATTTTAATAAACCAATATCTGTACCGTATGCTCACTAGATCAGGCTTTCCACCGACGAGAAGACAGATGGAATACTGTTCAATAATACTTAATATATGTGAGTCCACACACATTTTTTTTTTATATATTGATAATAGCAGCATTCAGTAGTAGCATCAACAGCATTGCTGAAAGATTAGATGTTTGTAAATGTATGGGTTCTTCTGGTTATGGTATTGATCTTCAAAACCTCAAGAAATGCATATTAAAATAGAAAAATTAGATTAATTATTATCTGACAGAAATCCTGCATCAAGTACAATGAAAAGAAATGGTTCCGGGGGACATAAATGTAACCTTAACAGGTTTAATGAGGAACCACAGAATGGAAATCTAGCGGAGATAATTACCAAAGCGATCCCACACACAGTTTGTCTCACTGTAACAGCTCTGAATGAGCTACAAATGTTGTTTATTAAGGGTTTGAAGTAACTTACTTTGACTTTAAGTACAGTATACAGCACTCTCCTTTCTGCATCTTGTCCATGGCTCGGTCCACTCCGAGAGGAACGCCTTTATCCTCAGCCTCGCCGACAGTAAAGCTGACGTCCCTGCAGTCAAACAGTCGATCGCCACACCTTCCCTCCAGGTGCACTGTGAGTCAAACGAGCCAAATCGTGACACAACGTAAACCTCTGATATAACTGTTTAATGTACCGGTTATTTGATACACTATCAGTAATCATCCATTAAGAAAAGGGCGGCCTTACCTTCAACGCTTGAGCCATCGTTGGGATTGGTGTAACCGTCACCTTTGACCTTTATTCTTCTTATGATGCCGGAATCGTCAGTGAGAATCTCTCCTTCGAACTTGAGCAGCTCCATCTGTTTAGTCGTAAACGTTAATTCAATGATTGCTCTGCACAAATATCAATACAGAGAAAATGAAAAATTACAGCTCCGCAGAACTGGGTGTATGATGTTATAGCAGGTGTGGGAGGGGGGGAAAACAAGTAGGAGTCATCACATCAAGTCTTGATTAAATAAAAGAAACTATTAAAGTAACAGTACAGGTAGACTGTTTAATCAGACATAGACGCTCCAT